>NC_089840.1:48348068-48659139 GCF_035609145.1 Eleutherodactylus coqui
GATTAATGGCTGAACTGATCTATAAAGAGTCACGTAGGATTAGAGAGTCACGGGGGATTAGGGAGTCACGTGGGCCCTGTCCAGATGTTTTAATTTTACACTTAGGGGTTAATGTCATAGAAGAGAACACATCGATATGTCATGGGACATTGAAAGGGAGAAGTGGAACATTAAACAAGGTTCCAGATACAGTGATAGTTTTTCAGATATTGTTCCTCGATTATTATGGTCATTGCCAAGGTCTATATATAGCGAGAGAATTCGGAGAGGGGTTACCCCGGTAATATAGCTCATTCCAGGAGCGGATGTTTTCTTTTTAGATATACTGATTTGGAAGGTTTGGTTCCCGGCTTCCATAGGAAGGATATAGTATATTTGTCAGAGATTGCATTGGATATTTTTAATATAGATTTGTGTAGATGACTGAGGAGGCTGCGAGTGTTGGGGGGGCCATGTCATTAGTGGATGCCATGGCCGGGTGGGGGATTGTCGCCCGCATTAGGCGGGTGGGCAGGTAAACTTGGGGAGAGTTTGGTGGTGGTAAACTCGTGTCTGTAAGACAGAGTTTACATGAACTGTTATGGTTATTGATTGGTTAATAAACTTGGGTCTGTAAGACAGAGTTTACAGGAAGTGTTATGGTTGTTATTGGTTATATTTCTCCCCAATGTTTGTAACCCCGTTAATAAACACTGCGGCCTTCTTTATCCAATATTGGGGTCTGTGTCGGTTATTTATAAGGGTCTAGTAAGGTTTTAATAAAGCGTAAGATCCCATGGCTGCTGCAGTCAGTGGGTCCAGAAGAAGAGGATGCCAAAGAACACGCTGGCTAGGCACAATCAAGTTTGACACAAACATGACTGTGGAAAATCTGAAGGAAGCATGGCGTATGCGGATCCACAAGGTGACAACTGAACGGATAAATCATCATCATTACAACAAATAAGACTTTTATGTATAGTCTTAATACACATAATTCTAGTTTGTTTCTTCTGATTGTTGTATTGTAAATACAGAAAGTATTTGTTACACTTCCTAGACCAAATACCCTGAAACAGCTGTCTGTACATGGAGTCTGGCTTTGCTTTTAATTCCCAGTCATTGTTACAAGGCTTGTATAAAGAGTCTAACTTCGACTTGAAGCAATGCTGCCTTCCAATAGGTGGCACTGTGAAGGTTTCATTCTATGTCCCATATTTACTTCCTAAACAGACATTTGGTTATAATGTTTGCATTCATATTATGCACTGTTTAAGGCTGAGGAGAGCAAGAAGAGAGAACATAAATGATCCTGAAAATGGGGGCTCCTGTGTCCCCCCTCTTTACCTCATTGTAGGCTTGCTGCACCTACTCACAGCGATGTCAGATTAAATGCAGCAGCAGTTACGCATACGCAGCCACCACTCCATTAATTTCAATGGGGCTCCATTCGGAGGTTCTATCGCAGATCCAGCACAAAATGCTGGAAGAAAAAGTCCTGCATGCAGGATTTTGTCATCAAGTACCTAATAGCTTTTTGCCTTGCAATGTTCATGCTGCGGAATTTTACCGGGGAATTCCGAAGCGTGAAATTAATTGTGGCATGTTCTATTTGCTGTGGAAAAACATGCATTCGGCTTCCATTGTTGTCAATGGAAGCCGTCCATCACGTGATGCTTCTGCTGTGAGCACAGTGGAAGTATCACATGATTATGCGTCACCACACACCACCGGAGCGTTATGCGCTGCGTATGCGCTCCAACTTGGCGGAACGGGAATCTCGCAGCGGATCCGGATAGGTGAGTTTGGGGTCTTTGTGGAGCGCTGTGTTGGAGTCTGCTGCGATATTCTGAGGGCAGAGTCCGACACTGCCATGGGCAAGAGGCCTTAATGTCTGTGAATATTTCCATCTCATGTCATGTGGTATGTTTGGAGTCTATAAATATGAGTGACTGGGTGAGATGTGGGTCTTCTTTTTCTTCTGGAGAAGTTCTTCTGAGTGCCAGCCACATGGAGGTACCTTTAACCCTTTCCAATCCACTGTCTGACGTATAAAGACATTCTGATTGAAGGCTGTACAGCTCCGATGTCAGAAGACGTCCGGCAGGGTATTCTTACTGTAGGTTACTAGCCGCTCTGTTGGCGGACCAGCATATCACATACTGCAGTACTGGGTCTAGCCAGCAAATGGCGCCATTGTATAATGGCAGAAAGAGAAAGCCCCCTAGGAAACCCTGAATCCAAAATTGGATTGCAAAGAGTTAACGTTCATATGATGAAGAGAATGGAAGAGGAAGAAAGGTATCTTCAGGACATCAATGTGAAGAGCCATGAGCAAGTAAGGAGAGAGTGTGATAGAGAGAGTGAGTACAAAGGCAAGCCCAGACTACCATGCAGAGGTACTGTTCCTAGAGATTATCTGTAGAGAGTCTGCCCCTTCACTTTTTCCAGGAGCAGTCCTAGACAGATAACTAGGACTGCCAGGCCGGTGTCATCCTGAGTATATCCCTTCCAGGAGTGGTTCCATACAAGTCCTAAGGATTGAAGGACCAGCATCATCCTGAGTTCCTCCCAGACTGTCTGTCTCTGTATTGCCTGCATTGGTGTATCATTGTACCTTTGTGAAGTGTTCCAGTTACTAAAGTAACGTTTTCCCAGGCCCTAACCGTTCCTAGGGACTGAGGTACTAAAAAGTTAACAGGCAATGGATCTGCTTATTACCGCCGATGTCGTATACTGGTGGAAAAGGAATGGTGGCATCACCCATGACAACCAACAAATCCCCTTACCTGTTTGTTGGCCATCCCTTTCCTAGGGGTTTCCAGAAGCGACCTAGTGGCACTTGAGCTAAGGTCACATGTAGTCCCCCGGGAAGGAGACTGGTGAGTGCCGCCATAACCCGTGACAGTTTTACCCTCCCAGCTCCTCCGCGTGGGCCTCGTGTCCCGAGTGGACCCTCCGGGTCACCACACCGCCACTCGATTCATCTCAATCAGAGATTGCTGAATGCTTGTACTCTGCACTTTCTGGCACTCCCACTGAAAGGAATGGAGCTGTAGCGTGAGTGTGTGACCTCCGCTTCATTCATGTGGTTACCTTTGGAAGCCCCGTTCTAAGGATCGGTTGGGGTACCAGTGGTCAGAACCCACTAACCACTAGCTTAATTATTTGGCACCACCCCTTTTATCATCCATCCCTGTAGCTGCAATTTCTATGGTCTTCTCTTAGTTGTAGAAAATACAATAAGTAAGTATCCAAAAGTTAAAAACATGGAAGTAGATCATAAAACTATTTTTTAGTCATTCAAAATTTTTTCCTGCAGTTACTCGGTTATCTCATTGCATGACATGTCTAAAACTACCGCTACATGATGTGACCAGCAGGGGGCAGGAAAGGACGTTGTAAGAGGCACGGAGATTCCATATATAACATAACGCACATTAAACAAGAGAGAAATAGCAGAATGTCTTATTATAACTTTACATTCCCCCAAGTCAATTGAGAAATTGATGATCTATTCAGAATAGTTTACATCAGTATATGATAAAACTTGCCATGTCAGAACCAAAAAAACCAATTATGATAGAGCAAAAGTTGTGTTCCTATTAGTCTGCGGGTTTCCATCTTTAAAAGGTCCAGATTGACAGAACCCCTTGCCTTATAATGGAGTCCGTCAAGCCACTGGTTTTTGATGACAAGAATGGAAAATGTAGCATTACATGCAGGGCCATATTTACCACTAAGCACTGGAGGTCCAATGCCTATGGTGAATCCTTTTAGGGAACAGGTGAGGTTCAAAGCCAGCTATTACAAAAAAATTTTTTTTTGTCAAAGTACCCTCTCTGACAGCTACCGGGCTTCCTAGCAAAACTGCCGACGGAGGCGCGTGTTCGGGGCAGACACAAGCGCTCATCCTGCAGCAGCAAAGCTCCCCTTTGCCACATAGAAGCTCCTGTCGATGTATGCTTTGTTCACAGCTATCCTAACTCTTCTCTTCATCTCCGGCACACACTGTACGCTAGATATGAGGAGAGGAGTCAGGATAGCCGTGCATAGAGTCCGCGGTGACAGGATCTTCAGTGTGACAAAAAGTAAGCTTGGAATGACCTTACCAGTATTATGCATAGAAAGCAATAGGACTCATATTGCTGCCTTTCTTTTGAGGGGCACCTGGGTAGAGCTAGGGCCCCCCTGATAGAATCAGATATGGGGGGCTGACTCCAGCCAAACTAACGGGTATTGCCAGAGGTGGAGAGGGATTCTTCTGCTCCCTGGGCACCATCTCAAATAGCACAATATAAATAAAAATATAAATAAATCTTGGTATTTGTATAGAACCAACTTATTCCGCAGCGCTTTCAGGTAATTTATTCATTTATTACCCTCCACCAAGCTGGGTACTAATTTTGCCGACCTTGGAAGGATGGAAGGCTGAGTCAACCTTGAGCCGGCTACCTGAACCAAGCAGGTATTGAACTCGCAACCTTTAGGCCGTGAGTGAGAGCTTAGGACTTCATTTCTGCTGCCTTAACACTCTCCGCCACACAAGGCCTCGAAGTAGGCCCTCGTCTCATGTATGGCCGGAGAGGCCACTGGTTTACATCAGACAACAGAATGCAGAGCTGTCATCTTGCTACAATAACTTTACGGGACAAGTAAACAATTAACATCTGGCGTGAAGGATTCTCCTATGATAGACAGCTCACTGGAGGCCACCGGGTTTCAGAGGATATGGTTCAAAAGTCCTTTATAGCAGCAACAGATGTCCGTAAAATATATGACAGTCCGTCATAGTTGATATCCAGGCAAAGCAAAAGAGTATCCCAACAAGCTCCCTCGTGGCCCGGCACAGCCCATCACAAAATTACAACATTAACAACACAGGAGGGGGAAAAACTAAAGACCAAAAAGTGACCACTAGAAGTCAACATTTATACAGAGATCTAAACAGAACAACACTCCTATAATAAGACAGCCGTTTCTTCACAGCAGCAATATTTTTCTTGCAATATCCACTTACACTTTCACAAGACAGTATATTCTACATGTCTAACGTGGAATTTAATTGGTGGTAGAACTTAGCTATTTGTAAATTCATGTTAAAATCCGCATGTTAGATGTGCAAATTGTGGTTCCACATGGTGGAATATTCTGTCACCTGTGAAAGCAAGCTATTAAAGATTAAACAGGGTCCCCACTATGTTGCTTGATTTTGTTACCCAGGATAGAAATTCTGGTTTTGACATCGCCCTTCATTTCCATTGAAAGTCATTACTGTTGGCCTGAGGCCTCAAATATTCAAGTGCACGGTACCCATAGTTTGTAGTCAATATTCTAGATATAACTAGTTCTACTAAAGCAAACTTACAGCACAGTAGGGGTCTTTGCTGCTGTAAGTTCAGTTCCGTAGAACTCTGGGGATGTTAGACTAGTTCTAAAATCCCATTCCTTTAGCTGCTACAGTGGTATTTTCTGCAGCATAAAATACCTGTATGCTGTAGATTTTCTGCAGCATGTTCACCATGTGTAAACACAGTAACATGGGTTTCAGAAACACTGAAAGGGTTAGTGGCCACATTACTGGTGGCCTGGGGCAGTGTACGGTCCATACCTAGCCTAAGGTAAGCTGACCAGGCAGCCAAATTTAGGCAGGACAGTCCTGCTTTGAAACTCTGTGTCCCACTTTCCCCAGGGTCTCAAGTGGGACAGCCATTTGTCCGGCTTTCAGGTCTGTCCCACTTTTGTCCCACTTTCAGTATGCAGAGTCACCATGAACATGATTACCAGTCAGGGTGCTACACCTCTCCTCATTGGTTCCGCAGGAGAAGAGGAGAAGGGAGGAAGAGTCCGGGTGCTCATACTTCTGACCGCAGCAGTGCAGAGGAGCAGAGGTGCTCTGAAGACAAGGAAGAGGCAAGTATATCAGTTTCCAAGGGAACTCCATTACTACTGGGGCTACTGTAGGGGTCACTGTTACTACTGGATCAATACAGGGGACACTATTACTATGAGACCACTGTGGGGGATTATTGTTACAACTGGGGCCGATATAGGGGACACTATTACTACTGAGGCCACTATGGGGGTCACTCTTAATTCTGACACCACTGTGGGGATCACTATTACTACCATGGCTAATATAAGGGACACTATTACTACTGGGGCCAATATAGGACACACTATTACTACTGGGGCACCTGTGAGGAACACTATCACTATTAACGCCCTTTGGGGGTCACTATTCCTACTGGGGCCAATATAAGGTACACCATTACTACTGGGGCCAATATAGGAGGCACTGTTGCTACTGGGGCTAATAGAGGGGTCACTATTAATATTGGGGCCAATAGAGGGGTCACTATTAATATTGGGGCCACTGTGGGGATTCTATTACTGCCGGGGCCACTGTGGGAGCCACTATCACTACTGAGGCCACTGTGGGGGTCACTATTACTACTTGGGCCACTGTGGGGCTCACTATTACTGCTAAGGCCTCTGTGAGGGTCACTATTACTACTGAGACCACTGTGGGGGTCATGATTACTATTGAGGCCACTGTGGTGGGCACTATTACTACTGAGACCACTGTGGGGGGTCACTATTACTACTGAGGCCACTGTGGGGGGGTCACTATTACTACTGAGGCCACTGTGGGGGGGTCACTATTACTACTGAGGCCACTCTGCACGTGGCAGCATACCTAAAGCCGTGGAATATCTGCTGCAAATTCTGCAACATTTCCACAGAACAGTCAAAATCCGTTCCATGTTTTATTGCCTAAAAATAAAGACCCGGTTGTGACTACTAGATGTGGCCTTGATATGACTTTGAGATATAAATAATTCTTACAATAGGTGCAGAAAATAGCAAACAAACAAAACATTTTCTGTTGAAGCTCAAAATAATATAAAGGTGTGTCGGTGCTTCCTAACAGCAGACAGGACACAGATGGTGATATCTATTTCAGTAATGGGTGTACATTACTGATAGAACATCTGGCTGCTATTTTAGATTCTCTGGTTCATGTGAACTCTCTTTTTACACAATTGGCTGCTCTCCCGGCACGCCTACCTACCGTGAAGTCATATGGTTCTGGTAATGGTAATGTAGGGACTTGTTCTTTTCTGGGGGACGAATGCTTGGTTGATAATAATGTGGGATAATGAGGTGTTGGTACTTTGAGGATTTTACAAAACAACATCTCTTCAACTAGTCACCACAGATCCAGCTGCTGAATAGTCAAACAAATTCCTCCAAGCTGAGGCCACTCTTTCCACTCTAAAATAGAGTGTTCCAACAGGAGACCCTCTTGGATATCCAAAAGTCATTGAAGGTGATAAAGGGGTTAATGATAATAACCCTGGTGGTCTAGAGTAGTGTAGGCTTTGTAAGATCATCCATATGGAAATTATCTGGGATGCCAGCACTGCCAGACTTCATTTACCACTTAAGCGCCCACAACCCTGGTGTGAGCACCATGTACAATACATATCATAGAATCATATAATGGTAGATCTCCATGGTCATCTTGTCCAATGCGGGATCACTAAATCATCCCAGACAGATGTCTGTCCAGCCTCAGTTCGAAGACTTTCATTGAAAGAGAACTCACCACCTCCCGTGGCAACCTGTTCCACTGATTGCTCCACCTTACTGTTCATGATATACTATATCTACTGCACTTCCCTAATCAACCTAGTCGGTGATTCTGTCATAGAAGGAAATTACATTTGTCTGGCATGACATGTTTGTTACATATGCTCTTAACTGCTTCTTGGTCACTCCTGAAGACCATGAAGAAGTATTTCATCAATGCGTTTTTAGCACTTATGTCAGTGCCATGCAGGACCCTTTGCTAGGGTCAGTGCCTTGTTCCCACTAGACCTCAGCTATCAGTTAGTGAAGACCTGATGTCTAGTTGAAGGGGTTGTACCAAAATTTAAAGTTATCCCCTGTCCACAGAATAACTCAAAAAAGGGGTTCCTGTGTCCCCGATTCTCCTTACTGTGGGGTTACTGACCCCCCCCTTCCCCGCAATGAGGAGGAGAACCTGTGGATTGTGATGCAGAATTTAGCATTGCTTGCGGTGCATCTTACAGCCTATTCTATCCCATGTGAAAAATCCCTTGGATGTTATTACTTCACAGATATAGACTAAAACAAATACTTTATCAATAATTCTAAAAACCTGGGCCGATAAACAAACAAATATTCACAACAAGAAGGACTACTCGGCTATGGCAAAATTGCAGCCTTTAGTCATTAAGGGAACAGATAGTATCCAGTGTTGCAGGTAGACAATACTACTGCGATAGTTACTGTATCATACCGTATAGTGGTTTCAAAATTAATAACAGGTATTTCAGTAACAGCTTGTGTTTATACGTATTGGCTACTGGGTCATCTCCCCAGTAGGTACTAGCACAAGTTATCTAAGCTGTAATTGACATCGTATTTATCATTGTATACTGTCCCTAGAGTATTCATACATAGATTGTGCGGATTTAATTTATCTGGCAATGCAGTTCTGGTAAGGATTGTCAGAAGAGAGACATCTGGTCAATATTTTTTGATATTGTCAAATAATATTTTTGGTCAAATCAGGTATTTTGATAGTGAGACGATCCTTTATTACCAACGGCCGATATTGTCCATAATCTAGGTGTCAGGGGATCACTGTTGGTCTACAATGTAGACTGACCCCTGTTGTTACATAGAGTTTTTCCTGCCCCCGTGAATACTTAGATGTTATTACCTTTATATTGGATGCTACCAAATGCACTGCTGCTTCGTCTTCCAAGCCCCATTTGATTCACTATCATACAGTGCACAATAAGCTATACCATTCGTTGCCCACAAGCTGATGCTCACATAACAGTGCCCTAGGTTGGTTAAATAGCAGTTGTATACACAAACACTGTATAATGGTATTTACATTGTGGGGCACAGATTTTCAGGCACTGTACAGTATATTATTTAGCAGTGTCTAGTGGTGGCAACTCTATATATTATGCTGCATTATGCTATATAGTGCTATCGATATCATACACTGAAAAAATATACTGTACAGTGCCTGTCAGGACTCCAACCCAGGAACTCCTGTGCTCCAGGCTGCAACTCTCCCTCCTGAGCTATCCAGCAGTCTGGACCACTCCCTTGCTGGACCTTAGCCTGGTTTTTGGACTCCCGATCCAGTCCCCTGTCATGGCTCAGCCCTGCTCTTGATTGGACATACAATAAAAGCATGGCCCTTCCACTGCATCATTGTATGATTATTGCGTCTCCCAGACCATAGTCAAGCTCCACCTGCCTGCTCCTCTGAGACAAACTGCTACAACTGTGCACCGACCTCTGGCTTGCTCTGACTATGCTATGTGCCTGCTCCTTTGTACTGCAAACTGATACTTCCCGTTACAGACCTCAGACTGTAATTCAGGGACCATAAAATTTGACTCCCTTATCAGTGTCTAGTTAAAAATGTTTGTGTACCTCTTGTAGCATTCCTGGCCTCACGACCCCCCCCCCCCAACAGTAATTCAGGGACCGTAAAACTTTCACTCCACTATCAGTGCCGAGACAAAAAAAGTTTGTTTGCTGTTGCAGAATTCCTTTTAAGTGCGAACCAATCCCATCCATGTCTGTGCCTTGTCATAAGTATGTATGTTATAAGTGTATATAAATATTCATGCCTCTTCAGATCTATTCCATTTTTAGCGTGACGAAAAGCCCGAGAGGTTCGCAAGCTCGCTATTACATCATGTATTTTTGTTAGCCATTAAAAGGTATCATATCTACAAGATTCCGTAGTTTCTCTTGCTGGGAACAATCACAGACCTCAGACTACACTATCTGTCTACTCGGGTTACAATACTGAGACTCCAAACCAGAACCAGATCGTGATAGTGCCATACAATGTAAATACTAACATGTAGTGCTTAAATAATGCCCACATACTGTGATCATATAACATATAACAGCTCCATACATAAAATAAACTAATAACGGCACCAAGCAGTCTGTACTTAATAATGACATATAATAATAATACTCCTGGCTGGAGTCAGTAGGAATAGTAAATGCACACTGTGTAACTACATAGTCGTATAGCCATATCTGCATGGCCATATCTGTAGTTACGCCCATATCTGTACTTGCACCTGTGTAGTCTCCTATTGGATATCTGACAACTGAAGCAGTTTTTTTTTTACCTTAAAGGCCGCCTGCACACGAGCGGGTCGGATCCGGCAGCGAGAATTCTCGCCGCGGGACCCGACCCGAGAGCCTGCAGGGACGAGCGCGTACTCACCCGCGCCTGGCGGCCTCGGCTCTTTCATGTTCCGGCTGCCGCGCAGCCGGCGCATGCGCAGACCGGAGCCGGCGGCCGGGTGAGTGCATGCCCCGCACAAAAATAGGACATGCCGCGGTTTGTTTGCCACGCGAGATTTCGCGCGGCCAAACCGCGGCCGTCTGCATAGGAGTGCGTATTGTAATGCACTCCTATGCAAACTTTCAGTGGCGGAAATCCCGCGGGAAATCCGGCGGCTGGATTTCCGCCCATGTGCAGGCGGCCTTTATGTCTACCGTAACAGTTTTGAACAGTGTCCCAATAGAGAGGAACTTGGGTGAATGATTTACCTTTATAAAACGTTTCCAACAAAGGAAAACAATAATAGACTTATACCGTTTGGTAATTCGTAGTGGGAAGTTGAAAAATCATGCTGAATGTTTTATGAGTTGTTACCTCTTCCCTTCCCCTAACAAAACCTGATGGCAAGGGTATTAATAGCAAAAAGGTGGACCATGCTGCCGCTATGAGGACACCTGGAGAGGGGCTATTCTAGGTTGATCCCATTTCAAAGGGAACCAGTCATCAACTAAAAGCACTATAGACTAAGTTATGGTGCCTATAGTTTAGATGACGTGTCCTCATCCTACTCACTTCGTCCCCCCGTTCCTGCAGTGTCTCCTGGCTGACGTCAGCATACACACAGTAGGTTTTCAGAAGACTGTGCACGTGCAGCGTCCGAGGACCAGACAGTCAGCTTAGGAGCCAGCGGGGTAGAGTTTGGGCCTTGTCACAGGGCTCTACCATCTCCCACACTGAAGCTAGCAAGGGGACCTGTCCAAGGAACCGAGGGCAGGCTATTAAATGGGGGTAACCCAACTATAGTTTACCTTCAGTCTTTGTCACGGGTGGCGCCACCCATTAGCACAACCACATAATGCCTAAATACATACCGCTATATACACTAAGGGGCCACTTTTTTAGTGTCCCTAGCCTTTTCATCATTGGCAGCTTCCCTATATGGAAATTAGACCTCGGAGTACAGCATAAAATCATGTGAACCTGTTTTCTGTAGATCATTTTGGTGTGAATCCACATTAGATGGTAAAACCCACCGGTAGGAGTGACTTCCAACAAGGCCTGGTCATCGATGATAGTCGGGCCAAGATTTCATCTTGCGGGGTTTTTGCAACAGTGTGGCAAGGATACTGAGAATGGTGTGAAAGGCATCCAGCGAAAAGGAATCCTGTGCAAGTTAACAACTCGTTAATGAAAGTGGGCAGTGGAGGATGTCAAGAATCGTTCTGATGAACAGGTGGTGCAATCAAGGAAATAGCAGTTGAATACAATGCTGGCGCTTCAAATAACATGTCTAAATGCATAAATTGACGTTCCTTAGCACTGATGGGCTATAACAGCAGACGACCGGTTCCAGCGCCATTGTTGTCTAAGAGAAGCAGAAAGACTCCAGTGAGCAAAAGAGCACAAAAATTGGATCACTGAGTAGAGGTAAAACATCACCTGGTCAGATGAATCCAGATTTCTGTTGCACGTGCTGATTGGAAGGTCAAAAATTAGGAGGGTCAAAGTTTGGCACAAGCAGCATGAATTGATGATGCCCTCATGTCAGGTGTCAACAGTTCAGGCAGATGGAGTAAGGGCTCCTTCAAACTGGGGCGAAAATCACATGATTTTCGTGTGATGCAAAAGTGAGTAAAAACATAGAGTAGAATGATTTTCAAAGGTTTTCTTCACATTTGAGATGTTTTTACTCATGCGACATGTCCTATCTTTCTGCGTTTTTTTAATCTCCTATACTTCCCTATGGAGCCTCCTTTTTATCGCATCGCAAAGCTGGAACTTGTGATCTTCATGCGATGCATTTTTAACATTAAAAAAAGTCCCATTGATTCTCGCGCTGAAAAATCCCGCAATCAGCGCAGACACTCAAAAAGTGCAGGATTTTATCGTAACAAAATTGCAATTGCCAATAGTGATGAATTGTTGCACTTCTGAAAGCCAAAGGGGGTCCAACAGGCTACTAGATGGGGGTCTGTAATAAAGTGGTCCTTCAGTGTAGTGCTGAAATAATAACATACAGTAATAAAAACAAAACAAAAAAAAACAACCAGCTGCGTACATAAAGCAATCGTATAATACGTATACACCTAATATGGGGATTTATGTCCGTCACAAGCCGTGGGTGCCAGAGTGAAGAAATAATAACAACGTGTAAGGTCACACGATACGATGACTACATGTTATATGTCAGGACCAGTTGTAAGTGTCAACACAACAAGCATATATATCCGGAGTGATAAAGAGTAAGCAAATCAAGGGGGAAACAGAAGTTCCCTCGTGTTCTTGTGGTTATGATTATATAACGCCTAAGGGCTTTTATACAGACTGTTATAGGGGACGAACCATCACTCATACAATCATTGTTTCTCCTCCATTCACCAGTATTTGGTGGTGGGCAGTGATGAGTAGTGTCCATGCACTAGATAGAAGCCTCTCTCCTGAACTCCAGTGCTGTCCGGCCTGTAAGTTATTATTTCTTCTCTCAGCACAGCATTTGTGCAACCCCCCCCCCCCCCCTCCCCAAGTACTTTGTTCATACACCTATTGTTAAAACACAATCCCTCCACTAGAGGCTGTTAGAGTCAAAATAAAGTTTCTCTGTGGAATTCTAAGATTGATATAAGTGATTATAATAGCAGAGCAAAAGAATAAACAACTGACCCCATGAAGGGAGGCTGTAATACCCTGTTGTACCGCCTCTAGCTTGGATACAAGATGTGATACAGACAAGCATGGAGGCTCTAGTACCCTGTTGTACAACCTCTAGCTTGGATACAAGTTGTGAAACAGGCGGATATGGAGGCTCTAGTACCTTGTTGGGCCGCCTCTAGCTTGGATACAAGATGTGATATGGACTGACATGGAGGCTCTAGTACCCCGTTGCACCACCTTTATCTTGGATACAAGATGTGATACAGACAGGCATGGAGGCTCTAGTACCCTGTTGTACCGCCTCCAGCTTGGATACAAGATGTAATATGGATCGGCATAGAGGCTCTAGTACCCTGTCGTATGTCCTCTAGCTTGAATACAAGATGTGATAGGAACCGACATGGAGGCTCTAGTACCTTGTTGTAGCTCCCCTGGCCTTGATACAAAATTTGTTATGGACTGGCACGGAAGCTCTATTTCCCTGTTGTGGCGCCTCTAGCTTGGATACAAGTTGTGATATGGACAGGAATGGAGGCTCTAGTACCCTGTTGGGCCGCCTCTAGCTTGGATGTAAGATGTAATACAGGGAAGCATGAAGGCTTTAGTAACCTGTTGTACCATCTTTAGCTTGGATACAAGATGTGATACAGGCAGTCATGGTAGCTCTAGTACCCTGTTATACCGCCTCTAGCTTGGATATCAGATGTGATACCCGTGGGCATGAAGGCTCTAGTACCCTGTTGTACCGCCTCTAGCTTGGATACAAGATGTGATACTTACAGGCATGGGGGCTCTAGTACCCTGTTGTACCACCTCTAGCTTGGATACAAGATGTGATACGGGGGTGCATGGAGGCTCTAGTACCCTGTTGTACCGGCTCTAGCTTGGATACAAGATATGATACAGACGAGCATGGAGGCTCTAGTGCACTGTTGTACTGCCTCTAGTTTGGATACAAGATGTGATACAGACCGTCATGGAGGCTCTAGTACCCTGTTGTACTGCCTCTAGCTTGGATACAAGATGTGATACAGATGGGTATGGAGGCCCTAGTACCCTGTTGTACCGCCTCTAGCTTGGATACAAGATGTAATATGGACCGGCATAGAGGCTCTAGTACCCTGTCGTACGTCCTCTAGCTTGGATACAAGATGTGATACGAACCGACATGGAGGCTCTAGTACCTTGTCGTACCTCCTCTGGCCTTGATACAAAATTTGTTATGGACTGGCATGGAAGCTCTATTTTACTGTTGTGGCACCTCTAGCTTGGATGTAGGATGTAATATGGGGAGGCATGGAGGCTCTAGTACCCTGTTGTACAACCTCTAGCTTGGATACAAGTTGTGAAACAGGCGGGTATGGAGGCTCTAGTACCCTGTTGTACCACCTCTAGCTTGGATACAAGATGTGATATGGACAGGCATGGAGGCTCTAGTACCTTGTTGGGTCGCCTCTAGCTTGGATGTAATATGTAATGCAGGGAAGCATGAAGGCTCTAGTAACCTGTTGTACCACCTTTAGCTTGGATACAAGATGTGATACAGGTGGACATGGAGGCTCTAGTTCCCTGTTGTACTGCCTCTAGCTTGGATACAAGATGTGATACATACTGGCATGGAGGCTCTAGTACCCTGTTGTACCACCCTTATCTTGGATACAAGATGTAAAAAAGGACAGACATGGAGGCTCTAATACCCTGTTGTACCGCCTACTGCTTGGGTACAAAATGTAATATGGACCGGCATAGAGGCTCTAGTACCCTGGTATACCACCTCTAGCTTGGATACAAGTTGTGATATGGACAGGCATGGAGGCTCTAGTACCTTGTTGTACCTCCTCAAGCCTTGATACAAGATGTTTTATGGACAGGCAAGGAGGCTCTAGTAAGCTG
Organism: Eleutherodactylus coqui; assembly: GCF_035609145.1. Lineage (NCBI taxonomy): Eukaryota > Metazoa > Chordata > Amphibia > Anura > Eleutherodactylidae > Eleutherodactylus > Eleutherodactylus coqui. Next base: position 48,362,959 of record NC_089840.1, read on the forward strand.
TTGTACCACCTTTAGCTTGGATACAAGATGTTATACGGGCAGTCATGGAGGCTCTAGTACCCTGTTGTACCGCCTCTAGCTTGGATATCAGATGTGATACTTGCAGGCATGGGGGCTCTAGTACCCTGTTGTACCGCCTCTAGCTTGGATATCAGATGTGATACCGGTGGGCATGGAGGCTCTAGTACCCTGTTGCACCGCCTCTAGCTTGGATACAAGATGTGATATGGACTGGCATGGAGGCTCTAGTACCCTGTTGTACCGCCTCTAGCTTGGATACAAGATGTGATACGGGCAGGCATGGAGGCTCTAGTACCCTGTTGTACCACCTCTAGCTTGGATACAAGATGTGATACGGGCAGGCATGGGGGCTCTAGTACCCTGTTGCACCACTTCTAGCTTGGTTACAAGAGAAGTGTATATCACACCAGCAGCACTTATAGCCCAGTAAGGGTGGGACAAACCTATGATGCAACAGCCGCCAGGACGTGGATCCAGTCCCAAAACTTCAGCAGTAGAAATAAGATGGCAGCATCAGATGGTGCATAGAAAATCAAAAGTATTTATTTTCCCATAGCAGAAAAATATTGCAGCGACGTTTCGACCAGCGACCTGGTCTTTATCAAGCTTGTGTGGGTCACTATTACTACTGGGGCTGATATAGTTGGCACTGTTAGTAATAGTGTCCCCTATATTGACCCCAGTAGTAGACAGGCTGAACTAGATGGACATTGTCTTCACTCGGCCTTACGAACTATGTAATATATGGGACACTATTACTACTGTGGAGTTAATATTATTACTGGGGCCAATATAGGGTACACTATTACTACTGAGGCCACTGTGGGGGTCACTATTTCTACTGGGCCAATATAGGTGACACTATTACTTCTGAGTCTGATTATTACTACTGGGGCTAATATGGGGGAAAGTATTACTACCTAGGCCACTGTGGGGGTTACTATTTCTATTGGGGCCAACATAGAGGACACTATTACTACTGAGGCCACTGTGGGGGTCACTATTACAACTGGGGCCAATATAGGGGACAGCATACCTCAAGCTGGCTTAGGGTATATTTACATCTGTTGGAAATGCTGCAGAATATCCGCAGCAGAATTTTTCAAGGCAAATTGCGCAGCATTACTGCATCCGAAAAACAGTCAAAATCTTTACCATTGGTGTGGATTCTGACTGGAAAACTGCTGTCAGCGCTCCCTGGCTTACGGTTACCAAACGAGTGTATTACGCAAAATGCTCATTCCTGTGAAATGTTTTTCTGCTGTGAACTAGATTATTTATGAAAATACCTGTGCAAATACTGAGCATATTTGCGCAGGCACCGCTCATTCACAAGCACGGGGGAATCACTCCTGCACGGAAAGTGAGATTGAGCCCCTTTGAAATCAATGGGTTCTATTCGCATTTTGCAGAAGGATTTTCCCATGCACAGAATCATGGCGTACCACGGTCGTCTGAAGCTGCCCGTACCCTAAGTGCATGCATATCTTGGGTAGGGCATGAAGATGTCCCTCTTGTCAGTTTTGGTGGTCATGCAGCACAGTTTTAGTTAACTAGAATGAAAGGGTTATTGAGGTCTTACGTAGTCTCACTGTTTATACATACCAATCTCCTTGGCCTTTACTTCCAAGGTTTGGACGAAGGTTGTGTGCTTAGTCTGTACGCACAAGTAAAGATATCCGTGTAATGGTCAAATATTGTTCTTCCAACTCTTTCCCAGTACTGTAGTATGTGCACAATGGACCATGAACAAAGGAATTATATCACTTAGGGCCCTTTTACACGGAACGACCTGTTAGGCACAGATCCCAGACAGGTCATGCCAGTGATAATCATTCCTGTGCTTTTCCCCAGTGAATGGAGGCAAAGTGGGCCGGTAATCGATCTGACCTACCTGCCTCCATTCACAGCAAACAGGCAGTCATTCTTAGGCCTCAATCAAATGCGTATATGTGTTCTTATGCTGAGATGAGCGAGTATACTCGCTAAAGGCAATTGCTCGAGTGAGCATTGCCTTTAGCGAGTATCTGCTTGCTTGAGATGAAGGGTTCGAGTGTCGGCGGTGGGCAGGGAGCTGCGGGGGAGAGCGGGGAGGAACAGAGGGGAGATCTCTCTCTCCCTCTCTCCCTCCCCACTCCCTCCTGCTAAGAGCCGCTACTCACCGCTCCCCCGCCGCCGGCACCCGAACCTTTCATCTCGAGCGGGCAGGTACTCAATAAAGGCAATGCTCGCTCATCTCTACATGGGATCAGCGAGAATCTGAATGATTATCGTTCAGTCTAAATGCATGCACGACTAAACGACGAACAATAAATTCATTCGTCATTCAGTTTCTGCAGACATAAAAACTGAACAATGGATCGGCCCGTGTAAATAGACAGTTGTTCATCTAAGGCCTCTTTCACATGAGCGGCTATTTAGCCACGTAAATACGTTGCTGAAAACTGCAACGATGTGAAGCATTGGATTCCCATGCAGTCTTTCACATGAGCGATTTTCGGGCGTGTAAAAAAATTGCGCCGCCAAAAGGAGTCGGGGAGTGCTTACAGTGGAAGGCCTTAGGAGGAGGTGACGGGGAGCACCGCATAGTATGAAATCAGTTGCAGAAACGTGGCTGATTTCCAGTCAAAATCCGCACACTAATAGTGTCCTCTATATCGACCCCAGTAGTAACAGTGACTCCCACAGTAGCTTGAGTACTAACAGAGCCCTCCATATACTTACCTTCTCCTTGTCTTCAGAGCGCTGCTGTTCTTCTCAGCGCTGCTGCAGTGGAGGCGTGTGCCCCCTCAGCAGCAACTCCTCCCGCAGCAGGAGGAGAGGTCAGGGGAAGTGCCGAAGATCCTGGATGCACATACTGCCGTCAGTGTGTGCATCCGGCAGTGACGCCTCTGAGTGATTACCAGCTGGGAAGCTGCAGCACCCTGGCTAGTAATCACTTTAATGGTGACCCCGTGTCCCGAAAGCGAGACAAAAGTGGGACAGACATCCCTATTGGGACGCTGGAGAAAACTAAACTCGGTCCAAAAATCGGGACGTCTGGTCACCTTAGTTTAAGGCCTCATGCGCACGGTACGCACGGATTTTGCACGTGGATTTACGCTGCGTAGAACCTTGTATTTGAATTAAAATGACATGCGGATGATTGCTTACTCTTTGGTGTGACTGTGTGTTTTTGCACACAGATGTAAACGTATAGACAGCGTTTCATGCATGTGGAAAATCATCTATTAGCGAAAAAAAAAAGTGTTTTGTGTGTGTGTGTGTTTTTTTTTTTATTGCATGATTAAGGGTGGCATCAGACGAGCATGTATTTTGTATGTGCGCACAAAAACACGTGTCTATTAGCCCCAATGCATTTCCTATGGTGTGTGCACATGTATGTACTTTACAGGCATGTGCCTGCAAAGATAGGACATGCGTGCACCATAGTGAATGCACGCATTGTTTACAATGGAGTCGCGGCTGCTGCCAGCGGCTCCCTTGAAAACAATGGTCTGCCGGCCCCCTGCATTGTTTTTCAGGGAAGGGCTTTACATATAAGCCCTTCCCTAAAAAACAAAAATTTTAGTGTTAAAAAAAATAAATAAATGAAAAATAAACTTACCTGTCCATCGCTGCCATGACCCCGCGGGGATGAAGAACACATCTGCCGCATGCTGCAGATGTTTCCTTCATCCCCGCTAGTAAAAAGAATTCCCTGCTGTACCTGCCACAGCTGTGACAGATGCAGCAAAGGTATTCTTCAATTCCCTACCGCAGCTGTCACCCGTCATTAAATATAAGCGCTTTCCTGAAAAACAAGAAAAAAATAGTGATTTAAAATAAAATTAAAAAAAATACTCCCCTTTCTTCAGCTGCTGGGTCTCAGCCGCGTCCAGCCGGCTCTTCTCCCTGCACTGCTGTCAGTAGTATTCAGCAGGCGGGGATTTAAAATGTGTTGCCCATAGCAACCAATCACAGTGCAGCTTTCATTTTATCTCAACAGTAATGAAAAAAATGAAAGCTGAGCTGTTATTGGCAATAAAAATTACAAGGAAGTTGGTGAGCTTTTGATTAATTTTTTTCCTTTATTTACCTATTACGCCAATATTCATCACCTGGTGATAAAGAACGCTTGTGCAAAATTTCACTTGACTCAAACCAGAACTGTGGATTTGTATATGACACAAACAGATTTTACGTTTTTATATATAATATTTATAATTTTTAATGCCTGTACACGGTATTGATGTAATAATGTGAGGGTACGTTCACATGTAGTGGAATTGGTGGGGATATTCTGCTGCAGAAAATCTACATTACAGCATCGGTGCAGATTTCCGAAATGGTGATATCGAATGTGGATCCACACAAAAATCCACAACATGTAAAAATGTCATATATTTCTACATAAATTGTTACAAATTAACCTAATACTATGTAATCGCCTATACTAACTACAATAGTATTGTAATAGAAGGGGTTCATGTGAGGTTATGTACTGTTTTACACTCTGTGTTCTCCTTATTTCTCCTCTGATCTCACACTGCCAGGGGAGCAGAGAAGGGACAGAGAACAGGGACAGGGACTGATACAGAGCTGAGGTGCCAGGAAAGTTTGTATTATACAAACCATGCCAGGGATGTGATTGGCTGTTGGTGATGACATCATTGGAACCTGAACCAAACAGGCTCTTACTGGTACCGTAGTAGCACCCTGTTTGGGGTATTTTGCCCACTGTGGGGGTCTGGTGGAGTGGGCAACATAAATTTACGCTGCTGCTGCAGAGTCTAGGCAGCAGCAACATAAATGTACCTTCGGGGGTAGCAAAGGGGTTAAGAATCACTCATTATTTCCTATGGGAGCCAAAAAAATCCCATTGTGCTACCGTGTAAATATAACTTTCATATGAGTGTGATCCATTTTGCTGCTACAGCTACTGTGAATTCCACAGCAAATCCAGCCTGTGTAGTAATAGGGACCCCCTATATTGGTGGCCCCAGTAGTTATAGTGTACCCTATATTAGCCCCAGTAGTTATAGTGTACCCTATATTAGCCCCAGTAGTAATGGCATCCCCTATATTTGCCTCAGTAGTAATAGTGACCCCCACAGTGGCACCAGTAGTAAGTGTCCCCCACAGTAATATTTACCCCTCCGTAGCCCGACTAATATTAACCCCAGTAGTATTATTATTAGCCACAGTAGTAATATTAACTCCATATAAGCTACAGTTGTAATATAATAATAGTAATAATAATCTTTATTTGTATAGCTCCAACATATTCCGCACCGCTTACAAATACAGGGGAATACAGAAGAACAAAAGTACGCAAATTACAGACCCACGGTTACATGTAGTAATCAATTGGAGGAAACAGTAGGGATGAGGGTTCTGCTCTAACGAGCTTACATACTACAAGTAATGGGGTGATATAGAAGGTAAAGGGGCTGGAGATGTGCACGGTATGGCCGAGTGGAGAGTGAGGGATGCTATACCCAGACAATGGTCAGACCTTTAGCTGTGTGACGATAGAAGCAGTGTGACTGCAGGGGGTAGTTGATGGTGACTAGCAGGGATTGCAGTCACTAGGAGAGGGAATATTATCATGCGGTATACAGAGGGGTTTGGTTTAGGGTATATGGTATGCCTCCCTGAAAAGGTATGTTTTGAGAGCACGCCTGAAGTTTTGTGAGCCCTGGATTGCCCGGATAGCCTTTGGTAGTGCGTTCCAGAAGACTGGTGCTGCTCTGGGGAAGTCTTGGAGGTGGGAATGAGAGGTTCCAATTAAAGGGGCACTGGACTGGGTGATGGATTGAGATGAGGGAGGCAATGTAGGGTGGCATGGCGCTGTGGAGAGCTTTATGGATGAAGGTAGTGAGTTTAAATTGAATTCTGTATTTAACGGGCAGCCAGTGCAGTGACCGGCACAGGGCAGAGGCGTCCGAGTAGCGGCTGGACAGGAAGGTGACCCGAGCTGCCGCATTCAGAATGGATTGGAGGAGGTAGATTCTAGTGCGGGGGAGGCCGATCAGCAACGAGTTGCAATAATTGAGACAAATGTGGTTGAGGGCAATAGTGAGCGTTTTTAGTGAGAAAAGGGCAGATTCTTGTGATGTTCTTGAGGTGCAGCTGGCATGTTTGGGCCAAAGATAGGAGGTAATGAATATGACCCCAAGGCAGCGGGCGTGCTGTCTGGGAGTTATGGTGGTGCTACATATTGAGATGGAGATGTCAGGATGAGGTTGGTCAGTAGAAGGCAGAAATACCAGGAGATCAGTTTTTGAGTGGTTCAGTTTTAGGTAGAGAGAGGACATAGTGTTAGAGACAGTTGACAGACAGTAGGTGAAGTTCTGGAGAAAAGGTGCAGAGATGTCACGGGAAAAGGTATATAACTGGGTGTCGTCAGCTTAGAGGTGGTATTGGAGACCAAAGCTCCTGATAGTTTTTCCAATAGGGACTGTGTAGATGGAGAAGAGGAGGGGGCCGAGGACCGAGGCCCCCTCGGCTTATACTTGACAGTATGTTGAAATGGGAAACCAACAGCACAAATGGGAAATACCCTCTTAAGGGGAGGCTTTGAGGCTGCACAGTCACAAGCAGAAGATGGACTCCTATCTTCCTTGATGAAACGCAGGATCCAAATATAGTGACAGCAGCACAAGTCCAGCATGCTTGAGAAAGGCCATTGCAATGGCTGAAACGTTGCATATTTTACTGATGGAATAAAGAAAATCCTTTTAATGCACCTGGACTTGTGCTGCTGTCACTATATTTGGATCGGCTTATACTTGAGTGAGGTAAAAAAAAACAACGAAAAACCCGCAATACTCACCTACCAGCCGGCTTCTGTGTCCCTGGCGTGATAGTCTCCCTGGCGGTGCGGCAAGCTGCTTGAGAATTCTCCCCGCTGTCATCTCCCTGCTCAGCTTTGAATTCCTCCGCCATCAGCACTGTGTAGGTAAGCACTGTGATTGGATAGAGCGCCAGCCAATCACAGCCGACACTCGATCATTCAATGGATGACATCACTGAATGGCTGTGATTGGTTTATCGAGTGCCGGCTGTGATTGGCTGGCGCTCGATCCAATCACAGCACTTACTTACACAGCGCTGACAGCGGGGAATTCAAAGCCGAGCCAGGGAGAATTCTCAAGTAGCTTGCCACAACGCTGGGGAGACCATCACGCTGGGGACACAGACGCCGGCTGGGAAGTGATTATTGAATTTTTTACTTTACCTAGTATATACTCGAGTATAGCTAGGCATATACTCGAGTCAATAAGTTTTACCAGTTTTTTTTGTGGTGAAACTTTGTCTCGGCTAATACTCGAGTATATACGGTAATTATATTTTTTACTATCTATGTCCCCCATGATGTCATATAAGACCTCTGGGGGACATTCACATGTTTTTTTATTTGATACTTTCCCACACTAGCTGGGGCAACCATAGGAGCCCCAGTTGCAGGAGAAAACATCCCCTGTCTGTTACGACCTTGCAGCTCTGCTATAGCAGGGAATCCTGGCGATCATGTGACCCCCCCACCCCCACCCTAGGCTCGCGTAGTGGAAGAAACGCTTTCACTTTAGTAAATCGTTCTCATTGAGTGATGTGTACTGAAGAAAGGAGGAGGCAGAAAGGGTTAAAACCCACTTCTCCCTCCTCCTCTAGGTTATCAGCTGTGACTAACAGTTGACAACCCGTCCTGCTTCTGATTGACTACAGAAGCAGGAGCCTTTAATCCCTGCCGTAATTTTGCATGCGGCTGGGCTTAAAGCCTGGGACCAAGCACCATATATTTACAGTGCCTGGTCCTTAACGGGTTAATAGGCCACTAGGCTGGAAGTCCTCTTCAGACACTTTTTTTTAGTTTTGTTTTTTTAACAACCAAACATAGTAGTGGATCTCATGCAGCAGAGCCATGGACAAGAAGTAGAGGGGAAGGCTGCATAGGGTTGCCTAACATTTGAATGAGGCTCCCGGAAGGAGTGGACCTCTGAAGAACCAGGCGAGGAATGCTCCTTTATCACTCTAGACCACCATGGATATTGCATGTCAATATTATCTCTTTCATCCGCCTAGAGATACTTAGGGCTAACCAGAAAACCACTTCTAGTTACAGAGAAACCACCACAAACCAACTAAATAGCTATAAATTTCTGTTATGGTACAGTGAGTATAATCAGGCAGGGGAATATTGGCCGCTCTTTTGTGGACACCAACCCACTTGGAAACTCTGTTGCATCTGAGTGGAGCAAGCAGTAGTAAGGAAGACAGTTAGCATGTTTGGTATAGATATTGTGAGATTATATTCATCATATGCAATGGGAAGGGAGCCTGGGGAATGAAACTACCTATGGGTTGTAGATGGTCCTCTGACCGTTGGATGACCACCGTTGCCACAACCTAATATAGATGTGTACAATATAAAAACAAACGGTTTGGCCCTAAAATTCTAAGCGCAGAATTTCCATCTTCTGTGGCTTGGTTTTACACTTTCTTTCTTTCCCCCCTGTTGACATTTGAGGGTGTTTTTTGTTTTTGTCTAGTCATGGGAAAACGTTCAAAGTTACGCAAAATGGATTTTGCCCTGTAAACACTAAAGAGCGAGCTGTTTATTTTCTGTTCCACTCGTCATCATTTCCCAGATCGTCTAGATACAACGGTAGGGAAAGCCAGCAGGATATGAAAAGCACAACATAAAGCAAGACCCCCCATTGATATACAGTTGCAAGAAAAAGTAAGTAAACTCTTTGGAATTTCCTAGATTTCTGCATAATAACATGGTCTGATTGTTATCCAAGTCACCATAAGAGGCATAACGATAGTGGATACAGAGTATGTGGTAATACCTGGGCCCCGAAGTCCTAGGGGGCCCATAAGGTCTCCCTTTTCTATACGAGGAGGCCAGTACTATAAATGAACAATTATAATTGGAGTCCCTTTCACAGATTTTGCATTGAGGCCCTGAAGCTTCAAGTTGCATCTCGAGTAAGGCAGTTACTTGAGCAAGCATCGCTCTACTCGAGTAACTGCATACTCGTCCGAGAATCAATCTCCCTCTCCCCCTCCCCAAAGGGAGGGAGTTTAGAAGCTCTAGTCGTCCTAAAGTCCCTTCCCCTCCCCTTGCTGACAGCTCCCATAGGCTTCTATGGAAGCTCCTGGCTGATTGTGGCCAAAAGCTGGAGCAAGACCTATCTTTTCTGGATGCCTGTAACAGCAGCGTATGTGCCATCCATTCTGTCCGCCAGATTGTACGCGTCAGAAAATCACACATCAGATCGAATTTATTGGAATCCAATGCTTCAGATGGCCACGCTTCTAGCAAAATACCCGACATAAAATGTTTGTGTAAATAAGGCCTTACAAGTAGGGTCCCATCATACTGGCAAGGGTGATATCATTTGCCACCATGTGAAGGCGCCGTGAATGGGAGGTATTTTCATGTGAAGCCATCTGTGCCGGAACTGCTAATAGATTGCAAAGCTGGCAGCAGCTGTGACTCCATTGAAGACAATGCGTGCATTATTTATTTAATTTTTTTTACACTAAAATTCTGTTTTTTCAGGGAAGTGCTTATATGTAAAGCTCCTCCCTGAAAAACAATTCAGGGGTGTCGGCAAACTATTGCCTTCAATGGAGCCGCCAGCAGCCGCGGCTCAATTGAAGGCAAGGCACGGACCTGCATTCACGTGTGTTTTTGCATGTACATGGGTGCGCACTTATGTATGAATCTATGTACGCAAAAAAACATGCTCGTGTGAAGCCGCCCTTAGATGTAGAAAAAATATAAAATTGTCAGATTGTAGAAAAAAATATTTATATGCATTAGGCAAAAAAAAAAATGTTTTAAATATCTCATATGTCTAACACCTCTTCTGAGGTTGTTTGCGTTGAGACATGGATTTTACCAACCAATCGTTATTCAGAAGAACAGATGTGTCAGTAACCATGCTTTGTGTGTCTTTGTTTAATGGACAAAGCACATGTGAAGTCTGCACTTTCTTAATTGAAACACCTCTTGCCAATTGGCTCTTGAGAAGTCATTAACAAGAGGGTCACTTGCATTTTCTGCCTGCACTGTTGATGAATACTCAATGTGCTAAAAAAAAAGTGCAACTATGTGTTAGTTATATTCTATTTGTCTAGAATTGTGATTTGGATAACAATCAGACCACATTTTATTAGTAATCAATACAGAAACTCAAGTAATTCCAAAGTGTTTGCTTGTCTTGTCTTGTATATGTGTGTATATAAATCTCAATCTATCTCACACATCAAAGTAGCGTTCTGCAAGATTGAGGGTCAGTGTGTCGTTGTCCTCTACCCCAAGTGGCATTGTATAATTTTCCTGTACCCAAAGTGTCAGTGGGTCCTTAATTAGATTCCTGACTATCAGGGTGCGTTCAAACGAACGTATATCGGCTCGGTTTTCACGCCGAGCCGATATACGTTGTCCTCGTGTGCAGGGGGGGGGGAGGATGGAAGAGCCTCAGAGCAGGGACTGAGCTCCCGCCCCCTCTCTGCCTCCTCTCCGCCCCTCTGCACTATTTGCAATGAGAGGAGGCGGGACGGGGGCGGGGCTAAGGGCCGCAAATTAGCCCTGCCCCCGGCCCACCTCTCCCCATTGCAAATAGTGCAGAGGGGCGGAGAGGAGGCAGAGAGGGGGTGGGAGCTCAGTTCCTGCTCTGAGGCTCTTCCATCCCCCCCCCTGCACACGAGGACAACGTATATCGGCTCGGCGTAAAAACCGAGCCGATATACGTTCGTGTGAACGCACCCTCAGGGTGCATTCACATGAACGTATATCGTCTCGGTTTTCACGCCGAGCCGATATACGTTGTCCTCGTGTGCAGGGAGGGGGGGATGGAAGAGCCAGGAGCAGGAACTGAGCTCCCGCCCCCTCTTCGCCTTCTCTCCGCCCCTCTGCACTATTTGCAATGGGGAGAGGCGGAACGGGGGCGGGGCTAGTTCTCGGAACTTAGCCCCACCCCCATCCTGCCTCCTTTCATTGCAAATAGTGCAGAGGGGCGGAGAGGGGGCGGGAGCTCAGTTCCTGCTCCTGGCTCTTCCGTCCCCCCCCCCACACATGAAGACAACGTATATCGGCTCGGTTTTCACGCCGAGCCGATATACGTCCTCCTCATCTGCAGGGGGGGAGGGGATGGAAGGGCCAGGAGCAGGAACTGAGCTCCCGCCCCCTCTCTGCCTCCCCTCCACCCACCTGCACTATTTGCAATGAAAGGAGGTGGGGCAGGGGCAGAGCTAAGTTCTGAGAATTAGCCCCGCCTTTCCCCATTGCAAATAGTGCAGAGGGGTGGAGAGGAGGCAAAGAGGGGGCAGGAGCTCAGTTCCTGCTCCTGGCTCTTCCATACTCCCCCCCCCCCCTGCAGAGAGAGACAACGTATATCGGCTCGGCGTGAAAACCGAGCCGATATACGTTCGTGTGAATGCACCCTCAGTCTGTCATTGTCCTGTACCAGGGGTGTAAGTTAAAGCTGCTGGACCCCAATGTAAAATCTATAACTGCCCTCCCCAACTATAATGCATCATTTATGGTATTGGTCTTTCTGTATTTGAGGATCAAAGACTTTATTAGCCTTCCAAGGCTCAGGGCCTGGATGCTACCACTCCCTCTGCCCCCTGTAAATTGACACCCCTGTACTGTACCCCAAGTGTAATTATTTCATTTTCTTGTACCCAAGGATCTGAGCTCTGGGTACTTTATGGTACTTTTAAGAGAAAGTTATGAATGAGCGTTATATATATAATTTTTTTTTAAATTCCCCTCCCCCCCCTTTGTCAGAAAAGTGACTTCATCATTCTCTTTATCATTACAGTACCAATCTCCATTTTATACGTATAACAGTTTTTTTTTCAACTGCTGGGATACAGCCATGCGTCTTCAGATCATTGCAGTAACCTGTTTCCTGCTCCTTCTGTCCTCTGGTATGTACATCTTAATGAAAGACACTATGGACATAGATAAGAACCCCACAATGCCTTAAAGGCCATCCCATCAGGACAACCTCTTTCTATTAGCCTGAAAAAATGTATAACGCTAGAGACCACCCCCTAGGAGCCAGAGGGGAGAGGTGCTAACAAGCATGTAATGCTACATTTTGCCTGTAGTGGCCACTACAAGGCAAATATTTAGATGACTGCAGCTCCTCCTAGTAAGCAGTCAGGAGGCAGACCCAAAGTGACTGGTGGATCGTTGTGGAAGCGCTAATGTTAAAGGGATCATATCGCCAGTTCCATGCAGCATGATTTCAGGACGGGCACCTACATTGCAGGGGTGTATATTTTATTCAAAAATGTTGAGCTATGTATGTTTCAGAAAAAAAACTACATAGAAAATCTGCTCAGACCGGGGCTCTGAGTCATAATAAAGATGGAGTCTCATCAGCCTCTCCCTGCCCGGATCGCCTAGACTAATAGGTCTCTGTATATGCACCTTTCAGTCTACACAATCGAGGCAGGGGAGGTCGTTGGGCTTCCACCCTTATGTTTCCGGGCTGATTTCCAAAGTATGTTATTTATGAAAGCTACGCGCCTCAAAGTTTCACAATTAAAATACATCCCTACAATGTAGGCCCCTCACTTTGTGGAACCCCAGAGATGTGCCTATTATAAATATTCCTGGTTGGATGTTTATACCGGCATGCACGACCGCTGCCCCACTCAGTCTCCTCCTCATTGTGGGGGGTGCAGGGAGCCCACAGTGAGGAGGAGAGGAGGACACAGGACTCCCATTTTGGGGTTAGTGGGGGTATCAGCAGTGAGATCCCCACCGATTTGACATTTATCACCTATCCTAGGTAATAAAAGTCTGTTCTAATACAACCACTGTAAAGGGGATAAGACTGCTCCTTTATTACTGTGAAGCAGGCCTAGACAAATCCAACTCGGATCTAAAGGCAGCCAGCAAGAAAATGTTCTGATCTCGGATATTCCATTAGAGTAGGGAAATCTTTGGCACTTCTGCAGGTAATCCTCTTAAACAAAATCCGCATGGCATGTCAGCAGTGCGTTGTCAAATCTATCTACATACACTGAATGGCCGCTTTATTAGAGGCGGCTGCCTTTTACAACTGGAGTTTCACTGATGTAATGTTGAGAGAACAAGAAAAAAATCACAGCATGCTTTAGCTTCCTGCGATGTGCTATATATATATATATATATATATATATATATATATATATTAGACATTTCCACCCACCCCTCCCCCATGGAGCCTTATTTTTATCGCGTTGCAATGCACAAAACATGCAACCTTTAACATTAGAAAGTCCTATTGACTTTTGGGATAAAAAAAATCACGCACAGCGATGCGGCGAGGGAATATTCTAAAAAAAAAGCATTGTTGAGGCTCAAAAATCGCAGGAACAAAGACGTGATTTTTGCCGTGATTTCCTTGCAACAAAATTGCGATCGCCCGTGTGAAACTAGCCTCAGTGACCTAAAATGAAGCAGCTAATTAGAGATTTTTCGCTCAGTACACTTTCAGATCCCACGTTTACATGGGACGACTGTCACTGGAAATGCTCATTTGAGCAATTTTTTTTTTCTTTTCTCCCCCATGTAAAAGTACCTAAAGATAATGATGCCTCCTGGAATGCTGACTTTAAAAAAGCTGCTTCTGATACTTTCCCCAATATGGTGTGTTCAAATATAATATCATTTTTCTAATACAGAGCACCAAATTCACCTGCTTTCCTTCACGCAGTCATTGAGTTTCACGATCAGTTTATACTTGCCTACATCTGCCACTATGGGGAGCAGGGGCGTAAATTGAAGTTTCTGGGCCCCAATGTAAAATCTGTAATGGGGCCACCAACTATAATGCTTTATTCATAGTACTGGGCTTCCTATATGGAGAGGAGAGACCTTATGGGCCCCCTAAGGTTCCTGGGCCCGGGTGCAACCGCATTTCCTATAGTTAGACCAGTGATGCGGAGATCCCTGCATACAGATGTATACAACTTCTATGTCAATGGGAGCAATATAAACAACTAGCTGATATACCCGGCTTCACCCGAGTTAATTTGGTACTGCTGTTTATCTGGTGTTCACATGGAAAATCTTATGAAGTCGTGGTTACTTTAGAGATACCGAGGAAAAGCATATGTTCACCATTTTGCATAGTTCTCTGCGTTACCCAGGAAACACCACGGGGAGGTAACCATGCGACGTTTCCTTTATATAAATGGACATCGGGAAGTGAGAGAATTAGATTACGTATGTAAAATTTGGGTGCTAATTCTTTTGCGCTTAGAATGGAATAATCGAGTAGGGACCCATAACTTTTCCTATTTTTGACATAATCAATGCCCGTGCCAAATTTCAAATTTCTATGACATCGGGAAGTGAGAGAATTAGATTATGTACATAAATTTGGACGCTAATTCTTTTGCGCTAGAACTGAATAATCGAGTTGGGACCCATTAACTTTTCCTATTTATGACACAATCAATGCCCGTGCCAAATTTCATATTTCTTCAACATCGGGAAGTGAGAGAATTAGATTCCGTACGTAAAATTTGGACGCTAATTCTTTAGCGCTAGAATTGAATAATCGAGTTGGGACCCATTAGCTTTTACTATGTATGACATAGTCAATGCTTGTGCCAAATTTCATGTTTCTACAACATTGGGAAGTAAGAGATTTAGATTCCGTACGTAAAATTTGGACACTAATTTTTTTGCGCTTAGAATTGAATAATCAAGTTAGGACCCATTAGCTTTTCCTATTTATGACATAATGCCCGTGCCAAATTTTAAGTTTCTATGCCACCAGGAAGTGAGAGCATTAGATTCCGTATGTAAGATTTGGACGCTAATTCTTTTGCGCTAGAATTGAATAATTGAGTTGGGACACCTTTACTTTTCCTATATATGACACTAGCTGATATACCCGGCTTCGTCCGAGTTGATTTGGTACTGGTGTTTATCTGGTGTTCACACAGAAAGTCTTCTGAAGTCGTGGTTACTTTAGAGATACCGGAAAAATATATGTTCACCATTTTGCATAGTTCTCTGCATTACCCAGGAAACACCACGTGGAGGTAATCATGCGACAATTCCTTTATATAAAATGATATCAGGAAGTGAGAGAATTAGATTCCGTACGTAAAGTTTGGACGCTTATTCTTTTGCGCTTAGAATTAAATAATCGAGTTGGGACCCATTACCTTTTCCTATGTATGACCTAATCAATGCTCTTGCCAAATTTCATGTTTCTACGACAGCGGAAAGTTGGAGAATTAGTGGCGAGTCAGTCAGTCCTTTTGAGATATATATATATATATATATATATATATATATATATATATATATATATATATATATATATATATATATATATATATATAATATGTAGCATAAATACTCCACCTAGTGGAGGCTGCAGGCAGACAGAATGTTTCTAGTCATCATGACTGCCTGGTGACTGGGATGTACATGAAATGAATGCACTGGTGTCTATACACTAATCTATACTCAAAGCTGCCGTGATAATATAATAAACTAGGGCATCAGTCTTCACCTGTTATTTATACAATGAAGTAGAAGATTGGGAACCTCCCTTCATTACAATCTATTTAACGAGTTTTACAAACTTTTGTTCTGATTTCACCTCAACTTCCAACAGGAGTTGAAGGAAAGGCCGTCTCTAAGAGACATGTGCGTCGGGACTGGCTGATCATTCCAGATACGGTGGCCTTTTCAATCTATTCGGCGGTGAATGAGATCTCTCCAGAATCTGGGAAGCGCCTAATGGAAGTGTTTGAAAAACCTCTGGTTCAAGAAATACGGTACAAGTTTACATATCTTTATCCTTCAAAACATGTTATATATCCGATCTGCTCCTTGGTCCATAAGTTGCCCTTATTACCCCATTATGTGTTGAAACTTTTTACTATTTTTGAGCTAGTTTTGCATGCCTCTCAACTGTTCTGGGGGTGGTGGTGGTGGGGTAATAAATAAATTACCTGACAGCACTGTGGAATAAGTTGGCGCTATACAAATAACAAGATTTATAAATTTTTGAAGTCTAATGACCGTGCATTCTTTGAAGCCTACCGGTTTCTTCTTGTCTTCTCAAGTAGCTCTGACATAACTTAAAAGTATATTTGGATCATTGTCTTGTTGCATAAAGAACCCTTGACCAACTAGGCATACACCGGAGGGTATTGGATGGTGTATCAAAATGCTATAGTAGCTCTTTTGGTTCAATGTGCCAGTCACCCTGTGCAGGTTGCCAACTCTGGATCCAGCAAAAGGGGCCCCAAACCATCATTCTTCGTCCTCCATCTTTTGCAGTTAGTATTACACACTCAGGAACCATTCTCTCACTGGAGCTGCTGCTTGGCCCTGGCGAGTCTTTTATTTCATTTTGCAATCTCGCAGTGGCTTTCTTACTGATACTCTAACTATTAGACCTGCAGATAGAAGTCTTCTCTTCACAGTAAATGGAAACTTGCTTATGTTTTGCTGCATTAAGATGCGCTTGAAGATTTGTGCTATGAAGTGCCTTCACGTAAAAAATTGGCTCTTATAAAACTTATCATCTGATTTTTGTGGTGGCCTTTGATCTGCCAGAACTCTTCCTGTCAACTTTTCTTCCATTTTTCCAAGTGCCATTTGATGGTATAGGAAACTACTGACTGCCAACTTGGCTTTCTTGGCAATTTCTCTGTAGGACAGACCTACACTTCTAAGGGTGCATTCACACGAACGTATATCGGCTCGGTTTTCACGCCGAGCCGATATACGTTGTCCTCGGGTGCAGAGGGGGGAGGATGGAAGAGCCAGGGCCAGGAACTGAGGCTCCCGCCCCCTCTCTGCCTCCTCTCTGCCCCTCTGCACTATTTTCAATTAGGAGAGGCGGGACGGGGGCGGGGCCAATTAACGGACGTTAGCCTCGCCCCCATCCCGCCTTCTCTCATTGCAAATAGTGCAGAGGGGCGGAGAGGAGGCAGAGAGGGGGCGGGAGCCTCAGTTCCTGGCCCTGGCTCTTCCATCCTCCCCCCTCTGCACCCGAGGACAACGTATATCGGCTCGGCGTGAAAACCGAGCCGATATACGTTTGTGTGAATGCACCCTAAGGGCGCCCACCCACTGGCGATTTTTTTCCCCTGCGAAATTCGCAGCATTTTTTTCTCTGCAGGGGTCTATGGGACTTGTAATGTTAAAATCGCGATCGCGCAAAATCGCGATTTCACGGTAAATTGCGATTTTGCGCGATCGCGATTTTAACATTACAAGTCCCATAGACCCCTGCAGAGAAAAAAATGCTGCGAATTTCGCAGGGAAAAAAATCGCCAGTGGGTGGGCGCCCTAAGGGTTATAATTGTCTGTCGTCTTTTGCCAGTTGCCTTTTTCTTGCTATTATGATAGCAATGTACTCTGTCCTGAAGAGCAAAAGTATCCAAATCCTGCCCTAGATGGCATTGTAGTGCAGTCTGTTCCAACACTGGTTATATGGAATCGGAGTGTTTGAAAGTAACTTACAAAAGTTGAGACACCTGAAGGAATAGTTTGCATCCAATTTCAAACCATAATTTGCTTTCTGCTTTGAGACATATTAAAATCCCAACTTGAAGGACATATGATAGTGCGACAACTGATACATTTCAAGCTGTCACAGCAGCTATTAGAGATGAGCGAACACCAAAATGTTCGGGTGTTCGTTATTCGTAACGAACTTCCCGTGATGCTCGAGGGTTCGTTTCGAACAACGAACCCCATTGAAGTCAATGGGCGACCAGAACATTTTTGTATTTCGCCGATGCTCGCTAAGGTTTTCATGTGTAAAAATCTGGGCAATTCAGGAAAGTGATGGGAATGACACAGTGACGGATAGGGCAGGCGAGGGGCTACATGTTGGGCTGCATCCTAAGTTCACAGGTCCCACTATTAAGCCACAATAGCGGCAAGAGTGGGCCCCCCCCCCCTCCCAACAACTTTTACTTCTGAAAAGCCCTCATTAGCATGGCATACCTTTGCTAAGCATCACACTACCTCCAACAAAGCACAATCACTGCCTGCATGACACTCCACTGACACTTCTCCTGGGTTACATGCTGACCAACCGCCCCCCCTCCCCCCCACAGCGCACACCAAAGTGTCCCTGGGCAGCCTTCAGCTGCCCTCATGCCACACCACGCTCATGTCTATTTAGAATTGCGTCTGCCATGACGAGGGACCGCAGGCACACACTGCAGAGGTTGGCACGGCTAGGCAGCGACCCTCTTTAAAAGTGGCGGAGCGATAGCCCACAATGCTGTACAGAAGCAATGAGAAATATAATCCTGTGCCACCGCCATCAGGAGCTGCACACGTGGGCATAGCAATGGGGAACCTATGTGCCACACACTATTCATTCTGTCAAGGTGTCTGCATGCCCCAGTCAGACCGGGCTTTTTAATTCATAGACACAGGCAGGTACAACTCCCTATTGTGAAGTCCCTGTCGACCCACAGCATGGGTGGCTCCCTGGAACCCACCGGTGGTACACAGAAATATCCCATTGCATTGCCCAACACAGCTGAGGTAGTAATGTCGTGCTTAATGCAGGTGGGCTTCGGCCCACACTGCATGCCCCAGTCTGACTGGGGTTCTTTATAAGTGTACAGATGTAGTAAAAACTCCGTGTGCACCTACAGCATGGGTGGGTGCCAGGAAGCCACCGGCGGTACATAGAAATATCCCATTGCATTGCCCAACACAGCTGAGGTAGTAATGTTGTGCTTAACCCTTTCCAATCCAATTTGTATATGGTTTTCCTAGGGGCCTTACTCTTTTTCTGCCGTTATACAACGGCGCTATATGCTGGCTAAAGCCAGTACTGCATGAGCTGACACGTAGGATAGGCTCCGACAGCAGAGAGGCTGGCAATATACAGTAAGAGAACCCCGACGGACGTCTACCAGCAACGGAGCTGTACAGCCTTAAACCCTAATGTCTTCACAGGTCACACAGTGGACTGGAAAGGGTTAATGCAGGTGGGTTTCGGCCCACACTGCATGCCCCAGTCAGACTGGGTTTCTTTATAAGTGGAAACAGATGCATTTATAATTCCCTGTGGACCCACTGCCTGGGTGGGTGCCAGGAAGCCACCGGCGGTACATAGAAATATCCCATTGCATTGCCCAACACAGCTGAGGTAGTAATGTTGTGCGTAATACAGGTGGGCTTCGGCCCACACTGCATGCCCCAGTCAGACTGGGGTTCTTTAGAAGTGTACAGATGTATTAAAAACTCCGTGTGCACCTACAGCATGGGTGGCTCCCTGGAACCCACCGGCGGTACACAAAAATATCCCATTGCATTGCCCAACACAGCTGAGGTAGTAATGTCGTGCTTAATGCAGGTGGGCTTCGGCCCACACTGCATGCCCCAGTCAGACTGGGGTTCTTTACAAGTGGACACATGTAGGTTAAACTCCCTGTGGACCCACTGCCTGGGTGGGTGCCAGGAAGCCACCGGCGGTACATAGAAATATCCCATTGCATTGCCCAACACAGCTGAGGTAGTAATGTTGTGCGTAATACAGGTGGGCTTCGGCCCACACTGCATGCCCCAGTCAGACTGGGGTTCTTTAGAAGTGTACAGATGTATTAAAAACTCCGTGTGCACCTACAGCATGGGTGGCTCCCTGGAACCCACCGGCGGTACACAAAAATATCCCATTGCATTGCCCAACACAGCTGAGGTTACGTCAGCTGTAATGCAGGTGGGCTAAAAATTAATTTGATTACACTGTAGGCGAGGGCCCACAAAAATTGCTGTATCAACAGTACTAATGTACATCCCAAAAATTGGCCATGGCCAGCCAAGAGGGCAGGTGAAACACATTAATCGCTTTGGTTAATGTGGCTTAAGTGGTAACTAGGCCTGGAGGCAGCCCAGTGTAACGAAAAATTGGTTCAAGTTAAAGTTCCAATGCTTTTAAGCGCATTGAAACTTTTAAAAATTGTTCTGAAAAATTATTTGACTGAGCCTTGTGGCCCTAAGAAAAATTGCCCGTTCAGCGTGATTACGTGAGGTTTCAGGAGGAGGAGCAGGAGGAGGAGGAGGAGGAATATTAGACACAGATTGATGAAGCAGAAATGTCCCCGTTTTGGATGGTGAGAGAGAACGTAGCTTCCATCCGCGGGTGCAGCCTACGTATTGCTTAGGTATCGCTGCTGTCCGCTGGTGGAGAACAGAAGTCTGGGGAAATCCAGCCTTTGTTCATCTTGATGAGTGTTAGCCTGTCGGCACTGTCGGTTGACAAGCGGCTACGCTTATCTGTGATGATTCCCCCAGCCGCACTAAACACCCTTTCCGACAAGACGCTAGCCGCAGGACAAGCAAGCACCTCCAGGGCATACAGCGCGAGTTCAGGCCACGTGTCCAGCTTCGACACCCAGTAGTTGTAGGGGGCAGAGGCGTCACCAAGGATGGTCGTGCGATCCGCTACGTACTCCCTCACCATCCTTTTACAGTGCTCCCGCCGACTCAGCCGTGACTGGGGAGCGGTGACACAGTCTTGGTGGGGAGCCATAAAGCTGGCCAGGCCCTTAAAGACTGTTGCACTGCCTGGGATGTACATGCTGCTCGATCTACGCACATCCCCTGCTACCTTGCCCTCGGTACTGCGCCTTCTGCCACTAGCGCTGTCGGCTGGGAATTTTACCATCAGCTTGTCCGCAAGGGTCCTGTGGTATAGCAACACTCTCGAACCCCTTTCCTCTTCGGGAATCAGAGTGGGCAGGTTCTCCTTATACCGTGGATCGAGCAGTGTGTACACCCAGTAATCCGTCGTGGCCAGAATGCGTGCAACGCGAGGGTCACGAGAAAGGCATCCTAACATGAAGTCAGCCATGTGTGCCAGGGTACCAGTACGCAACACATGGCTGTCCTCACTAGGAAGATCACTTTCAGGATCCTCCTCCTCCTCCTCCTCCTCCTCAGGCCATACACGCTGAAAGGATGACAGGCAATCAGCCGGTGTACCGTCAGCAGCGGCCCAAGCTGTCTCTTCCCCCTCCTCCTCATCCTCCTCATGCTCCTCCTCCTCCTCCTGTACGCGCTGAGAAATAGACAGGAGGGTGCCCTGACTATCCAGCGGCATACTGTCTTCCCCCGCCCCCGTTTCCGAGCGCAAAGCAGCTGCCTTTATGGTTTGCAGGGAATTTCTCAAGATGCATAGCAGAGGAATGGTGACGCTAATGATTGTAGCATCGCCGCTCACCACCTGGGTAGACTCCTCAAAATTACCAAGGACATGGCAGATGTCTGCCAACCAGGCCCACTCTTCTGAAAGGAATTGAGGAGGCTGACTCCCACTGCGCCGCCCATGTTGGAGTTGGTATTCGACTATAGCTCTCCGTTGTTCATAGAGCCTGGCCAACATGTGGAGCGTAGAGTTCCACCGTGTGGGCACGTCGCACAGCAGTCGGTGCACTGGCAGCTTAAAGTGATGTTGCAGGGTGCGCAGGGTGGCAGCGTCCGTGTGGGACTTGCGGAAATGTGCGCAGAGCCGGCGCGCCTTTACGAGCAGGTCTGACAAGCGTGGGTAGCTTTTCAGAAAGCGCTGAACCACCAAATTAAAGACGTGGGCCAGGCATGGCACGTGCGTGAGGCTGCCGAGCTGCAGAGCCGCCACCAGGTTACGGCCGTTGTCACACACGACCATGCCCGGTTGGAGGCTCAGCGGCGCAAGCCAGCGGTCGGTCTGCTGTGTCAGACCCTGCAGCAGTTCGTGGGCCGTGTGCCTCTTATCGCCTAAGCTGAGTAGTTTCAGCACGGCCTGCTGACGCTTGCCCACCGCTGTGCTGCCACACCGCGCGACACCGACTGCTGGCGACATGCTGCTGCTAACACATCTTGATTGTGAGACAGAGGAGGAGGAGGAGGAGGAGGGTGCTTTAGTGGAGGAAGCATACACCTCCGCAGATACCAGCACCGAGCTGGGGCCCGCAATTCTGGGGGTGGGTAGGACGTGAGCGGTCCCAGGCTCTGACTCTGTCCCAGCCTCCACTAAATTCACCCAATGTGCCGTCAGGGAGATGTAGTGGCCCTGCCCGCCTGTGCTTGTCCACGTGTCCGTAGTTAAGTGGACCGTGGCAGTAACCGCGTTGGTGAGGGCGCGCACAATGTTGCGGGAGACGTGGTCGTGCAGGGCTGGGACGGCACATCGGGAAAAGTAGTGGCGACTGGGAACTGAGTAGTGCGGGGCCGCCGCCTCCATGATACTTTTGAAGGACTCCGTTTCCACAACCCTATACGGCAGCATCTCAGGGCTGATGAATTTTGCGATGCGGACGGTTAACGTTTGAGCGTGCGGGTGCGTGGCGGCGTACTTGCGCTTGCGCTCGAACACTTGCGCAAGCGACGGCTGAACGGTGCGCTGAACTACACTGCTGGATGGGGCCGAGGACAGCGGAGATGAGGGTGTGGGTGCAGGCCATGAGGCGGTAGTGCCTGTGTCCTGAGAGGGGGGTTGCATCTCAGTGGCAGGTTGGGGCACAGGGGGAGAGGCAGGGGTGCAAACCGGAGGCGGTGAACGGCCTTTGTCCCACCTTGCGGGGTGCTTGGCCATCATATGTCTGCGCATGGTGGTGGTGGTGAGGCTGTTGGTGTTGGCTCCCCGGCTGAGCTTTGCGCGACAAAGGTTGCACACCACTGTTCGTCGGTCGTCAGGCGTCTCTGTGAAAAACTGCCAGACCTTAGAGCACCTCGGCCTCCGCAGGGTGGCATGGCGCGAGGGGGCGCTTTGGGAAACACTTGGTGGATTATTCGGTCTGGCCCTGCCTCTACCCCTGGCCACTGCACTGCCTCTTGCAACCTGCCCTGCTGATGCCCTTGACTCCCCCTCTGAAGACCTGTCCTCCTGAGTAAGCGTTGCACACCAGGTGGGGTCAGTCACCTCATCGTCCTGCTGCTCTTCCTCCGAATCCTCTGTGCGCTGCTCCCTGGGACTTACTGCCCTTACTACTACCTCACTGCAAGACAACTGTGTCTGATCGTCATCGTCCTCCTCACCCACAGAAAGTTGTTGAGACAGTTGGCGGAAGTCCCCAGCCTCTTCCCCCGGACCCCGGGAACTTTCGAATGGTTGGGCATCAGTGACGATAAACTCCTCTGGTGGGAGAGGAACCGCTGCTGCCCAATCTAAGCAGGGGCCCGAGAACAGTTCCTGGGAGTGCTCCCGCTCCTGAGCAGGTGTTATTGTAGTGGAGTGAGGAGGCTGGGAGGAAGGAGGAGCAGCAGACAGAGGATTCGGATTGGCAGCAGTGGACGGCGCAGAACTGCGGGTAGACGATAGGTTGCTCGAAGCACTTTCTGCCATCCAGGACAGGACCTGCTCACACTGCTCATTTTCTAATAACCGTCTCCCGCGTGGACCCATTAATTGGGCGATGAATGTGGGGACGCCAGAAACGTGCCTCTCTCCTAATCGCGCAGCAGTCGGCTGCGACACACCTGGATCAGGAGCTTGGCCTGTGCCCACACCCTGACTTGGCCCTCCGCGTCCTCGGCCGCGTCCACGTCCTCTAGGCCTACCCCTACCCCTCAGCATGCTGTATTACCAGTGATTTGATTTCACAGGCAGGAAATAAATTGGCGCAAGACTGCAGGCCAAATATAATTTTTGCCCTTTTTGGAAAACGAAAGGCCCCACTGCCTCTAGTGAATGAATTATCTAAGTTTAATAACTGTGCTGTGTCCCTGCTTATGTGTCACAGAACGTGAGGGTAGCAGAGTTATTATAACTCTGGCAGAGCAGGTATTTTTTTTCCCAATTAAGGAAAGCAAATGGCGAAGCCAGCAGTAAAGCGTAGCTGGGTGCGTATGATTTAGCACTGTTCTTCACGCAGCTCACACGTCTCCACCGCCCGTAAGGACGGACAGAGGCTGGACAAATAGATTTGTTTTCAGTTTTTTCCCACCAAAAGGCAGCACTGCGTATATTCTATGAACATGAGAAGTTTAATAACTGTGCTGTGTCCCTGCTTATGTGTCACAGAACGTGAGGGTAGCAGAGTTATTATAACTCTGGCAGAGCAGGTATTTTTTTTCCCAATTAAGGAAAGCAAATGGCGAAGCCAGCAGTAAAGCGTAGCTGGGTGCGTATGATTTAGCACTGTTCTTCACGCAGCTCACACGTCTCCACCGCCCGTAAGGACGGACAGAGGCTGGACAAATAGATTTGTTTTCAGTTTTTTCCCACCAAAAGGCAGCACTGCGTATATTCTATGAACATGAGAAGTTTAATAACTGTGCTGTGTCCCTGCTTATGTGTCACAGAACGTGAGGGTAGCAGAGTTATTATAACTCTGGCAGAGCAGGTATTTTTTTTCCCAATTAAGGAAAGCAAATGGCGAAGCCAGCAGTAAAGCGTAGCTGGGTGCGTATGATTTAGCACTGTTCTTCACGCAGCTCACACGTCTCCACCGCCCGTAAGGACGGACAGAGGCTGGACAAATAGATTTGTTTTCAGTTTTTTCCCACCAAAAGGCAGCACTGCGTATATTCTATGAACATGAGAAGTTTAATAACTGTGCTGTGTCCCTGCTTATGTGTCACAGAACGTGAGGGTAGCAGAGTTATTATAACTCTGGCAGAGCAGGTATTTTTTTTCCCAATTAAGGAAAGCAAATGGCGAAGCCAGCAGTAAAGCGTAGCTGGGTGCGTATGATTTAGCACTGTTCTTCACGCAGCTCACACGTCTCCACCGCCCGTAAGGACGGACAGAGGCTGGACAAATAGATTTGTTTTCAGTTTTTTCCCACCAAAAGGCAGCACTGCATATATTCAATGAATAATAACTGTGTTGTGGCCCTGCCTATACAATTCTTTCCCTGCAGTATCAATGGAGGGTGGAATGCTCTGCAGAGGCGATTTTGAGAAGCAAAAAAAATGCAGCACAGCTAACAGCAGCCTGGACAGTACTGCACACGGATAAATATGGCCCTAGAAAGGACCGTTGAGGTTCTTGAAGGCTACACTCACTCCTAACACTCTCCCTGCCTATGCAGCACTTCTGTCCCTAATGCCAGGTGCAACGGTCTGCAGAGGCGATTTTGAGAGAAAAAAAAATCCCACTGCTAACAGCAGCCAACACACAGCTATCAGTGGCCCTAATAAGGACCTTTGGGGGGTCTTGAAGCCTACACTAACTACCAATTCTTTCCCTACAGCAGCTCCGGTACAAACAGCACTGTCCCTCATCTAACTCACACGGCATCTGAGGCGAGCCGCGGGAGGGGCCGACTTTTATATTAGGCGAACACCTGATCTCGCCAGCCACTCACAGCAGGGGGGTGGTATAGGGCTTAAACGTCGCAGGGGGAAGTTGTAATGCCTTCCCTGTCTTTCAATTGGCCAGAAAAGCGCGCTAACGTCTCAGGGAAGGAAGTGAAAGTAACCAGAACACCGCATGGTGTTCGTTACGAATAACGAACATCCCGAACACCCTAATATTCGCACGAATATCAAGCTCGGACGAACGCGTTCGCTCATCTCTAGCAGCTATCAGTCATAGCATAAGAACATGCCGCAACTGCTCAGTTTAAAAATAAACATACAACCAATAAACAAACAAAAAGGTGGTGACTAAGCAGAGAAAAGGGAAATGGAACATCTGGCAATTAACCCTTAGTAGTGGAAAGTCAGGTCAGATCTTATTTAAA
The DNA here is from genome assembly GCF_035609145.1 of Eleutherodactylus coqui. NCBI lineage: Eukaryota > Metazoa > Chordata > Amphibia > Anura > Eleutherodactylidae > Eleutherodactylus > Eleutherodactylus coqui. Next base: position 48,388,651 of record NC_089840.1, read on the forward strand.
CCAAAGGGGACAGTGGTTTTTAACTGAAAAATCCAGTATGCTTCTCTATTGAGTGATAATAATAATATTTATTTTTTTTATGGTGGTCGCCTCCCCTAATAATGCACATAGATGAAAAATTGCAAGCATGTATGTTAAAAAAAAATGTGCAGAAACTTTCTGGATGTCCCATTTAGTATATGAGAGATTTGACCTGTTATGTGTTTTAAAATTGTTGTGCAGCCATCATATTGCAGTTGACATGAGATATAAGGATGTTACAATTAATATATTGTTTAACCCCTTAATGACATAGCCCTTTTCCCATTTTCGTTATTTCCTCCCCCCCCTTTTAAAAAATGGTAACTTCTTTATTTATCCATCGATGTTTCTGTATGAGGGCTTGCTTTTTGCTGGACGAGTTGTACTTTGCAATGGTGCTATTTAAGGTATCATATAATGCACTGAGAAATGTGAAAAATATTCTAAGTGGAATAAAATGGGGAAAAAAATGTAAAGAAAAACTCGACATTGCGCCATCTTTCAGTGCGTCTTGTTTCTACAGCGTGCAAACCAACAAAAATGACATATATATATATATATATATAAATTTTTTGTTGTTGTTGTTTTGCCATACTACTTTTATTTTTTTCAAAGACATTTTAATTTTTTTAAAGGTATTTTCTGCTGCCATCCTCTATGTGCAATAACTTTTTTACTTTTCCGTCAACATAGTTGTGTGAGGGCTCATTGTTTGCAGGACGTCCTGTAGTTTACGTTGGTACTATTTTGGAATACATATGACTTTTTGACCGCTTTTTACTGCATTTTTTTTTCTTGGAGGCAGGATGACCAAAAGTGTCTTTCTGTCATTTTTTTTTTTTTAATCTATTTTTCTGACGATATTCATCATGTGGGGTAAATAATGCGTTGTTTTGAGAGATCAGATTTTTACAGACGTGGCAATACCAAATATATTTTTGTTTTATCACTTGCATTCTTTTTTTTATAGATATGGCAAAAGGGGGGGGGGGGGATTTAAACTTTTATTACTACTTTTTTTTCCCTTTTACAAGTAGCAGTAAAACTTTATTGATTTTGTTTTTACTTTTTCTTTTAGTCCCCTAAGGGTCCACAACCAGCGATGCTTTGATCGCTCCTGCAATAGGATGCAATTCTATGGCATTACATCATACTGTGAATAAGCAGGCAGTCTATCAAGCCACCCCACGGGGACGGCTTGATAGGCATTCTGCCAACACAGCCCTGGGGCCTTTCAGAAGGCCCCTGCTGCCAGGACACCTGCACGACTCACTGTGATCTATGTCTCTGTCAGAATTGACAGAGCGTTTTAAAGGGCTAATGGCTCTGATCAGTTACACAGTTGATCTGAGCTGTTGCCACTGGGTGTTGGCTGTATAATGGAAGATCGCCATGTGTCAATGTACGCCCTGCAGCAGGAAGGGTTAATATCGAATGGCTTGTCAGTGACACGTAAAATAAATGTTTTTGAGGTATTCATAACCAAACATGTCCCACATATAGAATACACCCATTTAAATGTCCCAGGACACATGAGCCATGTGGCTGATAGACAAATATGGTCAGAAAACCAACTAGGCGATAACTGACTTAAAGTTGGGGCTTTCTTTGCTACATTTCTGTGACCATTGCGGAGAATAGATGCAAAGATGGGCTCAATATGCAAAACAGGTGTATATTTATTAACTATATGACACATTTCCTGAAATTCACATCTAAATGTGCAGCATGCGAAGAGTGGGCCATGGCCTAGGAGACAGCGGGGTAGAGTTTGGGCCTTGTCACGGTGGCTCTACCATTTCCCACCCAGAGAGTAACAAGAGATACATCAAATGGGGCCGAGAACAGGCTTTTTAATAGGGAAACCTACTGGGGGATTACCTTAGCCCTTTTGTCACTGGTGATGCCACTGTCCCGTCCTCTGCGGTGAAACCAGTTGTTAGCAATAAACAGTCAACACACAGGGATTTAACTTTCAGAGCCAAACCAGAAACTGTTCATGAAGCTCGTTTACTGGAAATAACTTTGTACAGTTCAGCAATACACGCCAGCAGGAAAACCGTGTAAAACTCAAAGTGGTGTCACAGAGGATTCATGGGTAGGCAGGAGAAACCACAGTCCGATTATCTGTGGGTCCTGATCTCGGCAACACCCTTCCTTCTCTCTCCAGCTCTTTTCTGGTCAGCACTCTCATTTGGAAGTGGGTACGCTGCATGGCGGCTCCTCATTCTGTCCTTCCCATCCATCACTACCAAGGTCTGGGTGCATTGGGCCCAGGGCATTCACAAGGCATCTGCTCAGCCTCTTCCATCGTGGTGCTCCTCTAGGGACTGAGCAAAGTCCCTCCTACTCACTAGCGGTACACTCCGACTTCAGCCCACGCTCTGGCTAGGCTGCGATGTTTCACACATTCCTGCAAGGAGACTAACTCAGTAAAGCAACAAAAACTCCTCTCGTGCACCTCACCTTGCAAACGCATATATATCACAAGGTCACATGACATACAAAAGATGTATTTCCAGGCATAGCCCACACACTAACCCATTCAGTGTTGCAGCTAGGCAATACACATGATATTCCTACACATAGAATACACTGACCCTATAATAGGCACAGAAGAAATACGTTGATGCTTATGGCGGGGTCCCACTAACTCTGGGCCGCTACAAATGCAGGATAACTGGATTTTTATTTTATTTTATTTTTTTATAGATGGAAGTATATGTAAGAGATCAGATCGATCCCTATTGTTTACAAAGGATTTGGCTCTGTCTAACATGTATGATGGATGTTTCTGTTCTTTTAAGCAATGAATAGTTTTGGCAGTTTCAACATTTAATAGATTAGTGATAGAACAGTTAGGGTTTACAAGAAGCAACTCCCGCACTCTGATAATCCTAATGGTGTGAGTGGGAAAATACCTGGCTCGCCATCCGGGGTCGTATAAATGTGAGCATTCCAAGTGTGGGTGAGATTCGGTTCTGCATCTCTCAAATTCATTCAGTATTAAACAATCTATTTATTGTAACACCCCTTATGTAGTGTATTGGATCACTAATGTCATGTCAACTCCTTTATGTTGGCTGCACGACTTGCAGATTAAAAACACGTATCAGATGTCCTATCTCCGATCTACCAAATTGGGCATCAGGAATGTTTCTGCACATAAAAAAAAAAGTTGGCAATTTTCAACCTATGTGCATTGCAGGCATTGAATGAGTCAGTTGTCCAATTAGGGGAGGCGACCACCATAAAAAGACTTAATAGAGAAGCACACTGGATTTTTCAGTTGAAGATCAGTACCCCCTTTGGTTTAAATGAGAGATCTGACCTGATTTTGCACTACTAAGGGTTAATTGCCAGGTGTTCTATTTTCTCCTTTTTTGTTGATTACTCACATGATTACTTTTTTGTTTGTTGGTTGTATGCTTTTATGCTATGACTAAGAGCTTCTGTGACGGCTTGAAATGCGCCAGATGTCGCGCCATTGTATGTTTTTCCTTTTGAAGGTTTAATATGCCTCAATAAAGCTGCTGTTTATGGATGCTGAATTCTTTCCTTGCTGTCCTCTGCAATTGATTCCAGCCAAGTCCGTACATCCTGTCGGTGAGCTGGGTTGTTTCCTCTGTATAGTTTGGGTTGCAGAACAGCTGCCTTTGTGTTCTCTGAAAAAGCCCCTTAGTTGAAAAATCTTAAATTCCGACTACTGTTGCGTTTTTTCAGGTTAAAATTTCATAATTATATTTTGTAACCTTACTTCTGGGCCTTGGAACCACTTCTCATTACTTTCTGGACGTGAACTGTTAATGTCAAAAATAACTGGAAAAATTGAGATTTCTCAAACGTTTGCTTGTGTGTATAAAAGGGTGGACAAAAATATGCAAACGGTATATGAAATGCAGGAGAGGTTTTTTTATTTATTTTTTTTAATTTTTTTTAATCATTAGCACTGAGAGGTCCTTCCGACCCCTGCTTGGCTGAGACGTTTCCCACCAAATTTGCGTTTACTTCTATAATAGGAGCTGAGGTCCGATACGATACCCGGGACATAGGAAATGAAGATGTATTCGATGTCGACATGAATGAGTCTAGGAGACATAAAGGTTCTCAAATCCAGACTGACTTGTGACATCACAACAGATTCTTAAATACTAGATAGGCAGTCTTAGAAGCTAATGCTTATTGGTTCATCTTATCTCTTCTACTAGTTACATGTACAGAAAGTATTAGCAGGGAGAGCTAAGGGGGGGGGGGGGGGGGCAGCGTCGCTGCAACCCAGCATCCCATTCACACTCTCCATATAGGAGACTTGTTGCCTACAGAGTTGTGAATTCCTGTGCCTGCTCCTAGTACAGCGTTGCACGGTCTCCCTGACTACCACTTACGTCACACAGCCAAAGTTTACATTCTTAAGAAAAGGAGATTGCATTCACATGTTTACAGTTAGGGAACTTAAAGACAAGGTGAAGTTAGTATATAGTCGCTATAGTTCATTTGTTAGATACTTATAATTATGTTTATACTTATGTATAACAGAAGAATATATATAAATTTAATATGCTTCAGCCTTTGGGCTGGTAACAGAAACAATAGCTTAGAAATCCCCATACCGCACTTCACCTTTTGCCCTACTCTGGTCGGTTTTAGGAGCCATGGAATTTACGGCATTCACTTCATATTTTTGTTCACACCTTATCCTTTTCTGTCTGATTGGGTCCATGCAGGGTCTTAATAACACTGCCTATGACAGAAGCTGGAAGGGTCATCAGAAAGTAGTGCAGCCTCAGGATTTGGTCCCACGACTTCTAACAGTCATATCTCAGCCTAGAAATAAGGTGTTAAAAAATTATGTTCCATTTTTTTTAACCCCTTAGTGACGGCCCAATAGTGTTTTTACGCCCTGCCATTGCAGGACGTGTATGGAGGGAGATAGCGCCACTATCTCCCTCCATACAGCGCGGGCATCAGCTGTTTATTACAGCTGACACCCGCAAGCAATGGCTGCGATCGGACATGCCGCCGATTGCAGCTATTAACCCTCTAAATGTCACTGTCAATTCTGAGAGTGGCATTTAAATCCCCCGAACAATGTTCCGGGTCCCGTACGCCCCCCTCCCCCGCAGTGAGATATGGGGAGCCATACAGGTGTCATGGCAGCCAGGGGCCTTCTGAAAGGCCCCAGGGCTGCCTTACGAGACTGCCTATCAAGCTATCCCCGTGGGGTGGCTTGATAGACTGCCTGTCAAAAAGCAGTATGACGTAATGCTATAGTATTATGTCATACTGCAGGAGCGATCAAAGCATCACTGGTTGTGGTCCCCCTTGGGTACAGAAAGAGATATATAAAAAAAAAAACCTAGTTATTAAAAAAAAAAAGTTATAATAAAAGTAAAAAAAAAACCTTTTGCCATATTTGTAATAAAAATCTAAATAATAAAGAAAAAATACATATTTGGCATCGCTGTGTCCGTAAAAGTCCGATCTAGCAAAGTAATGCATTATTTACCCCGCACGGAAAAAATGTAATAAAAAGCAATCAAAAAGTCGTTTTGTATGCAAAAATGGCACCAACGGAAATGTAAGGACATACTGCACTAAATGAGCCCTCACACAACTAAGTCGCCAAAAAAATAAAGTTATTGTGTGCAGAATATAGAGACAGAAAATAATTTTTAAAAAAATGTCATATCTGTAAAAAAAAAAATACAAGTAGTACAGCAAAAAAATCAACTATATATGTTTGGTATCATAGTAATCGTATTGACCCATAGAATAAAGTTATTGGGTCATTTTTGTTGCAGTTTGTGAGCCGTACAAACAGGACGAACGGAAAGTTGGCAGAATGTCTTTTTTTTTTTTTTTTTCAATTTCTTTCTGCTTAGAATTTTTTAAAAGTTTTTTTTTTTCCAGTACATTATATGGTACAATAAATAGCACCATTCAAAAATACAACTCCTCCCGCAAAAAACAAGCCCTCACACAGCGACGTCTATGTATAAATAAAGGAGTTACGATTTTTTAAAAGGGGGAGGAAAAAACAAAAATAGAAAAAAAAACAAAGCTCCATCACTAAGGGGTTAATGTAAGTTAGAGGACCACAGTAAAAAGGGTATTTCATATCAGTCAGTCACAGCTGAGATACTAATAGCTGCTTTAGTCCTGTGGCTGAGATTATGGAAATAGTTGAACTGGCTTGTTTTTGGAACTCCCATAGAAGTGAATGGAAATGGTGTAGGACAGCTAACTGAGGTCTGGAATATAGAATTATGAACCCACGAGGGGCCGGGACCAATGTGAGTGATTACATGAGCAATATGTTGATGCTCTACAAAAAAATAAATTATAGTCATTTAAACTATATTAAACCTCCAATATTTGTCTCCCACAGCGGTTACTTGCTGAAAACAACGTCCGAACTCTCCCTGAAAGCAGAGGAGCTTTATAACAAAGTCACAGAGCTCCTGAATGAAAAGCGAAATTCGACAAGTCAATGACCAACTGGCAACCTGCAGACGGAAACGTTCCCTTTGACTGGACCTGCTCGGTTCTTTAAGCTATGTTTTTGAGTCTGGTGTGCCTTTCTGTTGTCTATTGGAGTACAGAACTTGTCAGATTAGGGTGACTTGGTTCCATGTATTGTCATTTTAAAGCATTACTATCACTGTTGAATGCAATACTGTGATATCAACAATCATTAAAGTTAACATTTGTTCTCAGATGTCTGAATTGTGCATTTAGCCCATTGTTTGCTTGGCAATACCCAGATGCCACGGCGTACTACAGATGGGGCATTCTGCTGCATCTGCATGAAAGCGTATTACGGGGGTGATCCAGTGCATTGGTGCCCATAATGGAGGCAGCAATATTCCCTTGATCATGTGGACTATGCCATCTTTCTTTATTCACACAATGGTTGAGGTGTTTAAGTGATAGTATTCTGGTGGCCAATGCTGCAAGACTCTGCATGGCCACTACGAAGTACTGTAGATGGTGTGCAGTGTAATCGGTGAAAAGGATGCAGCACTTGCACAAGCATCATGATCACTTCAAATAGCTAACTGTCAGGAGTCAGACCCTCACCGATCTGATAGTGATGGTCTACCCTAAGGATAAGCAAAACAAAGTTCTCCAGTGCCTACTGGAAATAAATTCAAACACCTTCTGTTCCTGAAGAAAGAGAAGACACGTTGTGTATATACTGAAGAGAATCTACCTCACCTATAAGGCAAAAATACACGGGCCACTGGCGTACGGTGAGGGGAAGCAGGGGTCGCAACAGCGACCCGGCACTTGAGCTGAGGGGGCCCAGGGGATCGGCGCTGTCATCCGCATGATGGCTGAGAAGGGAGAGGGGAGGAGGGAGAGGAGGGAGAGGAGAGAGGAGGGAGAGGAGAGAGGAGGGAGGCAGCGCCGCAGGTCGGCAAGAGCAGAGGGGAGGGCTGTTAACGTGGAGTCGGCAGCCAATTACAGGCTGCAGACTCCCACGGCGCGCGGCCCTCCCACTGATAGGCTGCAGCTGTGAGTGGTCACAGCTGCAGTCTATCAGTCTCTGCCAACCAGCGATTACCAGGGGGAGGGGCTAGTGTGGCTCTACTCACCTCCGGAGCGCTGGATGTACAGGACCTGAGAGGACCTGTGGCTGCAGATCACATGAGCAAGCTCTGGTCATGTGATCAAAGGACTGGGGACTTTCCATTACAGGCTACCGAGAGACTGCTGCAGAGGTGAGTAGAGGAGGAATTGTTATTATATATGTAAAGCTGGTATAAGTTATACCAGCTGTGTGTGTAATAAATATATATATAATTATATATGTACAGCTGGTATAACCTGGGTATATACTGTATATAATTATACATGTACAAACCTGGGTATATACTGTATATAATTATACATGTACAGCTGGTATAACCTGGGTATATACTGTATATAATTATACATGTACAGCTGGTATAACCTGGGTATATACTGTATATAATTATACATGTACAGCTGGTATAACCTGGGTATATAATTATATATGTACAGCTGGTATAACCTGGGTATATAATTATATATGTACAGCTGGTATAAGTTATACCTTTCCTGTATATAATTATATATGTACAGCTGGTATAACCTGGGTATATACTGTATATTTGAACACTTTACACACAACTGAAAAACACATCAGAAACCTGCATACAGTTTAAAACCCGCATGTACTGCTTGAATCCACATGCGGTTTATAATGCTGCATGCGGTTTTTGGATGTGATTTTAATTGTGGTTCAAAAATGCAACAAAATCCATGAACACAGTGTTAGACCGGCTGCACACAACTGGGTCGGATTCTGCATACGTGAGCCCGCGGCGGAATCCAACCCTGTGGCCCGCTGGCATCCGCACGCAGCTGTAATTTCTTTCTTTTTTCTGTACTGCGGATGGTCCACAAGGCGAACTGTCGGACCCGCGCAGTACAGTGTTTTTTTTTCTTTTAATCACTGACTTTCCAGCGCCGTCGCTAGGCGATGACGCGGGTGCCTACGACTTTTCCGCAATATCAGGGCAGCGGATCGCACGGCTTGCATTGAGTTCAATGGAGGCCGTCCGTGCAGAATCTGCACTAAAATACAGCATGCCGTGATTTTTCCTCCGTGAGCGGAAAACTGCAATTGCTTTCCGCTCATGTAGAGGAAAAAACGCTTTTCCATAGCATGTTATGGGTGGTACATGCTGCGGAATCCGTAGGCGGCCAGGAAACTATGCCCTATATCACACTCGCCAACGTATGCCGTCCCCACGGATGTGAGGGGTTGTTGTGTTAAAACCAGCTCGCATCACATCATCATATTCTCGTGCGATGCAGAGAAAAAACAAAAACATCGCCCATATGTATGATTGCATTCAGAAGAACAGGGTTCCCATTCATATGCGATTTGTACGTCTTGCAACGCACAAATCTCGCGCAATTTTTGTGGCTGTGTGAAAGCAGCCTAAGACATTACCAACAGGTTTTTACGTAGTCAAGGAAAGGAGTCATAATGAGAAGGCTTACGCCAAGGGGCTACATCATGTTTGTAAATTAGCACGGTTTAGGTATAGGTACGGGTACAGATGAGGGATGGGGGGGGGTGCAGCTGAACACCTGGGCCCCTTAGCCTTTAGGTATGCCCCTGACATGGGCGTATGCACAACTGCACTCGCCGGTACGGAGTGTAGTTGTGCGTGAACCGGGTTTTTTTTTTCCGTTTTGTTTTATCGGGACATTCAAACTCCGCGCCAGAGATGGGTCCTGCTATATCTTTCCTGCATGTAGTTAATACTATGTGCGGCAAAGATAGGACTTGCCCTATCTTTTCTCACCCGTACTATTAACAGGTGACAATACCACTAATGAAAATAAAACCATTGAAATCAATGGTTTCATTTCGTCCTGTTTTGCGGCCATGATTATCACCGCCGCATAACGGGACTAAAACACGTCCATGTGAAGAAGCTGTTATGTGTATATACGGAGGAGACTCCACCTCCCAACTGTATATATAAATGCAAAAGCCCTCACTGATTTACTCACTTACTGAATAACTCACCACTAAGGGCTTCTTCACATGGGTGTGTTTTAGTCCCGTTATGCGTCCGTGATAGTCATGGCTGCACAACAGGACGAAAAAAACTATTGATTTCAATGGTTTCATTTTCATTTGCAGTAATCTGGGCCATTAATAGTTTAGGCGAGATAAGATAAGACTTGCTCTATCTTTCTCACACATAGTATTAACTACGTGAGGGAAAGATTGGGCAGGACCATAGGCGTAGCGTCAGGGGGTGCTGGGGTTGCCATGGTGACCCGGCCCCTGCGCTCAGGGGCCCCGAGGCCGCCCTCCGCAATACCAACATGCACATTTAGTGCATTAATGGCTAGCCGTTCTGACTGCAGCAAAATTCTCATCATTCAGCAGCCAGAACGGCAAGCATGAGAAGAAGGCTCGGCAGAGCAGGGAGGAGGAAGGAACTCACATGGGCCAGCAGGGGAGGAGGGAGGAAGTCACATGGGATGGCAGAGCACAGTGATCATGTGCTGCCCCCTGCTTCCTGCTGAATGGGAAGCTTCTGAGTTTGCCTCTCCTGCTGCTGTCACATGGAGGAGAAGTGGACCGGGCCCTGGGGTAAGTGCATATGTGTGTGTCTGTCTCCCTCCTCTATCTATCTACTAACTATCCTATCTATCATCTATCTATCTATCCCATATCTATATACTATCTAGCTATCTGCTATCTATCTATATACTATCTATCTGTCTGCGGGCCGTCTGCCTGTCTGCTGTCTGTCTGTCTGCTGTCTGTCTGTCTGTCTGTCTGTCTGCTAGCTGTCTGTCAGCCCGCTAGCTATCTGTCTGTCTACTGTCTGTCTGCTGTCTGTCTGTCTGCTGGCTGGCTGCCCGGCTGTCTGCTAGCTGGCTGGCTGTCAGCCCGGCTGTCTGCTAGCTGGCTGGCTGTCAGCCCGGCTGTCTGCTAGCTGGCTGGCTGTCAGCCCGGCTGTCTGCTAGCTGGCTGGCTGTCAGCCCGGCTGTCTGCTAGCTGGCTGGCTGTCAGCCCGGCTGTCTGCTAGCTGTCTGTCTGTTAGCCCGGATGTCTGCTAGCTGTCTGTCTGTCAGCCCGTCTATCTAGATACTATCTATCTCATATGACATAGATAGTGTATAGATAGATGGATGAATAGATAGTGGATGGATGGATATGGTGGATAGATGGATAGACACGAGTTCAGAAAACGCAGCTTGAAATCGTGGCATTTTTACTGGAATTTCGAGCAGCGTTTTCGAACACAGGTTACAGCATCTGGCGGCGCTTTTTAATGCACCCCATCATTGTGAGGAGGTGTGTTAAAAACCACGACAACGCAAAAATAGAACAGACAGCTCTTGAAAATCACAGCATTAGGGACAACGCGTTCGAGCGCAGGTTTAAGTAAGCTCATTAAAGTCCATGGGAGTGTTGTACCGCGGTTAGTACGGCGCTCTGCATACCGCGCTAATAGCAGTAAAAATCGGTGTGTGTGAGAGTGGCCTGCGGGGCTACAAACAATTTTTCATGTGCAGGAAATGCGTCATGTTTGGAAAGATTACGCCAAGGGGCGGATCATGTATGCAGCACGATGTAGGTATGGGTACGGGGGAGTGTGGGGTGGAGGCCCAGGGGGAGGCCCCCGAGCTGAACTTTTGCACCCGGGCCCCTGAGCCCTTAGGTCCTGCCCAGGGGCGTACCTATCTGTCCAGCAATTTTTTTTCAAACTCGCGCACCATGGCAGGAAGTTTGAATGGCCAGGAGAAAAGAAAACCTGGTTCATGCACAACTACGCTCCATAGCGGCAAGCATACTTGCGCATATGCCCATGTGTCCTAAGTGTGGTAACGCCTCAAAAAAAAAAGAGTTAAACATTAAAACAATTCATGGTCACTTCCACGTGGTGTTTCCTGGGTAACGCAAAGAACCATGCAAAATAGGAAACATATTTTATTCTGCGGTTCTTCTGAAGTAACCACGACTTCATAAAACAAAGGCTGGGCAGACATCTGTCTGGGATGATTTAGTGATCCTGCACTGAGCAGGGGGTTGGACCTGATGACACTGGAGGTCCCTTCCAACTTTACCATTCTATGAAATTTTCTATGCAAACAACGGGTAAACAGCTGTATCAAATCAACTCGGGCGAGGCCGGCTACATCAGCTAGTATACATATATAATTTGTTATTGTGTTGCCACATTAAAACCCCAATAGCATTTCTATGTATTTGCCGATGAGCTGCACGAGGGTCTGTTTTTTGCGTGAGGAGCTACAGCTTTTATTGCCAACACTTTAATTTCATTTTTTTGGAAAGCGAAATGAGCAAAAAACAGCCCAGCCAGCATGTTGTTGTTTTAGTTTGTTTTTCACCATGTAGGATAACAATAGTTCTATAATCTGGAGCACTATGACTGCGGCAATAACAATTGTAAACTTTTTATATTCCCTTTTGTCTGGCGTAATATATTTCCTATGTGAATACATTTTTTTTTAGAAAAACTGTATGTTTTATCATTGTTTCTCAATGTTTTCAGCTTTTTTTTCTGCTTAACAAATTGGGCATTTTTTTCACATTTACTCCTTGGAAAAAAAAAATACATGTTTCATTTTAATATCCCAATTCTAATATTCTATAAAACACTCACTAGATCCCTCAATTAATGCCTTGAGGGGTGTAGTTTCAAAAATATGGTCACCTTTGTACCTTACTTAAGGGCGAGCACCCACTGGCGTTTGCGTTTCCCGCGGGAAAAAAAACGCGGCGTTTTCGCGGCGTTTTCGCGGCTTTTCCATTAATTTCCATGAAGAAAAATAAGGACACATATGCAACTGACAGTTCCTATGTTAAAAACGCAAACGCAACGCCAAAAAAACGCCAGTGGACAGGAACACATGTTATCTCTATGCCTGTGCAGGAAAAACGCAAAACGCAGGTAAAAAAACGCCAGTGGGTGCTCGCCTTTAAGGGTCATTCAACCTCTTGCCGTACAGGCTCTATGTATAAGGGTGCTATTTCACTGGACGACCTGTTGGGCATTTGCACCTGACAGGTCATCTCAGCGATGATAATTTACACGGGAATGAACATCGCTCAGTGAATAGAGGCGGAGCAGACTGGGGATCATTCAGGCTCGCCCTCCTCCATTCACAGTAAGCAGGCAGTCGTTCATATATGCACTGCCGCCTGTTTTACACAGGTCGATCCGTCATTCAGTTTTTATGCCTGCAGAAACTTAACGGTGAACGAATTTATCATTTGTGACACAGTCGCGCATGCATTTAGAACAGTTTCTCACCGCACGTAAAGAAATAGCCAAGGGGCAATTTCCTCCAAATGTGTAGTGTGGAGCAGGCGCGTCATTATATTTAATGGTGCAGGCACAGTTCACTTTAAACAAATGGCAGACTTTACCTTGTGACATGACACTCTACCACAACAAACGGGTCCACAACAGTCTTCTCAATGGGAGAGGCACATTTTAAGTGTCTCAAACAGTTCAATTAACGATACTAAGGGTCGGGGTAGTTTTTCTCAGGATGCACCAGCAGTATACTTTTGTATTTCAATTGCTTCCCTGATAAAGGGGTATTGTGGCAATTTATCTTGTCAAGGTTTCTTAAAGATCGGTCTGTAGGGAAGACTGACAAGAAGGGGAATTAACTCTAGTTGTCAAGACACCAACTTACCCACTTTGGGCTGTGGCCTTTACCAGATGGTTCAGATCATTACACCGAAGGGGTCTTGTTAGGGCATCCATCATTCTACACTTGGCAGCAAAGACTGACCACTTTATGGTGCTTTCATACGTGGTGGAAAACTCTGCCACGCATAACTCTGCGCCAACATCTAATATATCAATATATGCAGATTTGCCACAGAATTAACTAACAACAAAAATGTGCACAAGCATGCCACCTTAGACCAATATTTTATTGAAAACACATTAAAAAATATCTAAAAAGATGAGTCACCAAAAACACTGATCCATGGGTGAAGAATCCCAGGGTAAATATATCACTATATACTTTGTTAAAAAAATAAATAAATAAATCAAGCCCCTAGAAGGAGGTGTTGTCTTGTTGCAAAACTCAGGCCATCCTCGACTGACCCCCAGTAAAGAGGATCATTTGCTGATAAACTCCAACTGTTGTGCTGTCTGCCATCCGAAGCCATGTTACACTATAGTTATAGGCCCCTGTGTCTGTAAGAACCAATTCCAGGGGCTTGGCTGAAGGGTATTTGGTCTTGCGATGCCAATTACGTGTACCGCCTTTGACACCCACCTACCATTGCCTCCTTTTGCAGAGGTGTCCTGAACGATTAACCTGGACTGCTACGGAGTAGAACAAGGTTTTCTTCTGCGACTAACCCAGATTTAGTTTGGGCGCTGACGGCCGTGTTCATGTCTAGAGACTTAGGGTTGAGATCTTCAGTTCTGCCTTTGCTGTGGAGTTGCACACTGCCCCCACTGCTGGTGCGATGGTCTAGAGGGCATTGCATACAAAAGTCGGTCACCCCTAGTAGTGGTACGAGGGACAATGACAGCTCAGCGATATGTTCAGGACATCCTGTAGCCACATGTGTTCCTCTCATGGTGGCTTCCAAGAGGCTTCCAGCAGGATAATGCTCGGCCGCACACACAAGGGGGTAACAGGAGCCTCCACAACATTGTCATACTTCCACTTAGTTACAGCAAGGGTGGAGCGCTATGCTGCAGGATACTATACATAACCTTTTTGCCTCCATGCCCACCCATATTACATCTTGTATCCAAGCTAGAGGCGTTACAACAGGGTACTAGAGCCTCCATGCCTGTCTGTATCACATCTTGTATCCAAGCTTGAGGTGGTACAACAAGGTACTAGAGCCTCCATACCCACCTGTATCACATCTTATATGCAAGCTAGAGGCATTACAACAGGGTACTAGAGCCTCCATGCCCACCTGTATCACATCTTGTATCCAAGCTAGAGGCGTTACAACAGGGTACTAGAGCCTCCATGTCTGCCTGTATCACATCTTGTATCCAAGCTAGAGGTGGTACAATAGGGTATTAGAGCCTCCATGCCCTCCCATATCACATCTTGTATCCAAGCTAGAGGTGGTACAACAGTGTAATAGTGCCTCCATGTCTGCCTGTATCACATCTTGTATCCAAGCTAGAGGTGGTACAACAGGGTACTAGAGCCTCCATGCCCTCGTATCACATCTTGTATCAAAGCTAGAGGCGGTACAACAGGGTACTAGAGCCTCCTTCAAGTGTTCAGAATAAATTCTCCTTTTGCGCTGATATTGTATTTACTTACTCATATCAGCGTTACAATCACACAGAGAAAGTTTCATTCTATTCTGACAACTCCTTCTAGGGGAGGGATTGGTATTTACATTGAGAGTATTGCCCACAAGAGATCATACAGAGACTATCAACTAAAGTGCGAATGCAAACTAATAAAGCAGCATATATAAAAAATGGTATAAATGCAAATGCGAAAATATAATAAGCAAAAGCGATACTTAGAAACTCCGTTGTCTTTGGTGCCTTGCACCATGGCGTCAGCCCAACATACGTGTCTTCGGCTGGGGGTGTTGCATGGTGTTAACCTTATTAATTTATATAAACCCTAACCAATGTAATGACAGAAACACAGCTGCAATCATTAGTACTTGCTGGAGTGTCTCCACATCACCACATGATGGTAGCATTCCTGCAAGCCAATGTCCGAACCTTTAAACAAGTCTTCATGAACAATCATTGGGAACTGACCAAGAGCCAGACAACCATACACAGACAGCTGTTTCAGGGGTTTAGCCCCTCATCAGTGTGCATTAGGTTTCTGGCTTGGCTAGTGAGAGGCCTGTGACTTGGGTCGGGAAGGGTAGTGTCTCTTCTTAAAGGGGTTCTGACACGAATAAGGTTTTATGCTTTAGCAGCCATTGTTCCCTGGTCTGCCTAATGGACACAGGGAGCCCATGATTTTTGGCTGCTAAAGCATAAAAACCTAATACTTGCCTTTTCTTCTGTTGTTGTTGTCCTCCGGAGGTCATCTCCCAGCAGGCTCCTCTTCTTCCTCCGACGAGCCGCCCCCCTCTGGGAATCTGCGCATGTGCAGAAGACAGGTGCCCTCTGACAGGAGTCAGGACGGGCCGCCTCTCCACTGCGCATGCGCAGAACGGGCAGTTCAGCCAGGACATATGGGCCGGTGACCTGGGAAGTGGCTGATGGATGGAGCAGAGCCGGAAGCGGTCATTTTGACCGCTCCAGCTCTGCTTCCAGAAGCTGCAAAGGAAGATGCAAGATGGAGGGGACATCACTGATGATCGGTCCTGGCCAGGCAAGGTAAGTACTTTTTTTTTTTCATGTCAGAACCCCTTTAAAGAGAGCACCTAGAAGGTGTATGGCGGTGCTGTATTGTTCCATCTTCCTTATTTGCATATATTTCCCAGAGGCGCATGCATGGCCTTATAAGTCTCCTCACTCACCTCCTAGTTGTCCCCACACACCTTCTAAGTGCTCTCCTTAGGGCTCGTTCACACGGGTGTATTTATACAACAATGCAAGTCTCCCACCGTGTTGTATGCCTTACAGCCCGTAGCACTCCCGGCAGAGACCGCGTAAGCCTCTGATTGGCAGTGCGCATACCTGGGAATCTGGTGTCACGGACATGCGCAATGTGATTTTTTATTTATTTTTTCAAATTCCCTGCTCTATTCAGATCCTGGATACATGCGTATGGACAGCATTTCATACATAGCCCATTCAAGGGCTGCATATGATACACAGAGAAATAGAGCATGCTGCGATTTATTTCTTCTGCATATCGATATGCAGTGCCTACACGCAGGTGTGAATGGAAGAGTGAAAGTCCATTGACTTTCATTGTCTCCATTCACTGTGTGTTACTCACAGGAAATATGTGACCCTGTGCATACAAACAGCCAACTTCCTGTTCAGCATCATGGAGGGTCTAGTAACATATAAATCATGTGACCCGCGACATAATCAGCCGAGTCATGGAAGCATCTGTCACAGAGATCATGAGTCACAGCCTGCTGGAATACCGCTAATAATATGGCAAGGGTGAGATGGATAAGCATAGATTAGAGGATTCACCACTGTGGATTTCTTAAATTAATCAGTCTGCAAATAACCATCCGTGTCACATTTGACCAAAATATCCAAAAACCTGATCTCGGTTTGACTAGCCTAGTATGTGAGTCTTATGTTGCATTGATTATTATTCTAAATGGGTGTAAATTAATCCAATTTAGGAGAAGTGCCTTGCCAAATAAAAAAGACAAGATCAACGAACTGTGACCAAAAAATTATACGGTCCACCGACTTAACCTGCCCAGACAGAAACAGGTCCCTCTCCCACAGCTGCAGACAAAGATTAGCATACGAGGGGTACATGCTGCCCCCATAGCTGTACCCTGGAGCCGTAGGAAGAAGGACCCATTAAATTGTCAAAATAAAAATGTATTAACCTATTAGATACCTGATCAGTATGCATTGAAAACCAGCGGTCACATGATGTATGGTGGGTCATATGACTGCTGTCCATTACTACAGTCCAGTCTATTCCATAGACTATATCACTCTACTGTGCAGATAGGAGTTTATTATGTATATTAGAAAATTCCATGATTTCTTTTTCTGTAACTTAATAAATAAAAACTGTAAAAAGCAGTGGAAAGCGGACAACCCCTTTAACTCCCACCCTGCCACCTATCAGCAATGATGATATGACCCCTCATTTCCTGTCATTCTTCCCTGAAATTAGTACTCATCTCTTCTCAATAGACCCAGCTATTGATCTGCCTCTGTTTGTACAGGTATTTCTGACAAATATCTGCTGTGGGAAAACCCATTGAGTTAAATTCTCAGTTTCAGCTATTGTTCTCAGAATGCCCATGGGTAACATTGTTGATGTGTCATGACTGAGAGCTACGTGCAAGCAGTAGATTGATAGCTCTTTTAAGCTGCTTTCTGCATCGGTCTCTGAGTCAATCCAGTCAATGCAAAAGTAGGACATTATCTTACAACTCTTGTGTACAGAAGTAGTCTGTGTGCAGGGAGAGACATGTAGCTTGATGCAGGTGCAGTCAATAGTAGCATCCAGCTTTATAGGTTCGGTACTTGGTGGAAGCACCTGGCCACGACACCAAATGCAGATAGGGTGCTGCAGGGGAGTTAAAAACTTGCCACCTGGTTTGTCCACAAAGTAGCACTGATCCATGATGTTCTTCCTCCAAGAGTGAATAGTTAATGTGGAAGGCTGTGTGTGAAGCAGATCAATGAAGTAAAACAAAAGAGTCCTTCGCTGACTAGTCCTGAGGTATAAAACCTTCTGCTAAATGTTGCATTCAGAGTCAGGTTCAAAAATCGAATTTGCCGCAAACATGAAGAAACCAAGGCCTCCATCAGTCCAGTTATTCGTGACATTCAGCAGCTGATTGCAAGCAGCCCTTGAAAATCAACTCGGAGACCGTCCCACCAAATTGGTGTATCACGAATGAGGTTTTGGCAAGTGCTGAAATCTCTGAACCTGAAACCATATCGAATAATGTGTGCAGGGACTGAAAGAGCCCGACAAAGCTGAAAGATGTAAATCACTGTACGTGGTGACTGAAGGACTTTCGGAACCATTGCTCTACTTTATGACTGATGAAGCGTGGTTCCATTTATCAGGTCACATGAATTTATAGAATATGAGGGAGCGGCCTACTGAAAATCCCCACCTGACTTACCAAACACCACTGCATGACCAGAAAGTTGGTGCTTGGTGCGCAGTGTCGGGAACACACACAGTTGACGCAATTTTCCTGGAATCAACTGTGAATACTGTAGTTTATCCGGACATGTTTAAACAGTTTTATGACCAACTAAAACCAGAAGAAAGAATGTACTGTTTTTCCCAACAAGATGAGGCAGCATGCCACACCTCACTGGCATCGGAACATGCACTATTTATGTAAGAGCAAACTATGAGCAAGCGGTTATGATAATAAATGATAAAACCAACTTCTGTGCACACCAGCAGACTTCAGGGATTAGGACAGGCCTGCCAGTCACAAGGTAAGGGCTTCTGTCCACGGGTGCCGCAATATCCCGTGGCAGATCCCCGCCGTGGGAGCTGCCGCCGGGGAGCAGGGGAGAGCTGACCGCTATCTGCGCTGAGCCTATCTGACAGATAGGTTCACCACGGAGAATCGTGGCAATTTGCAGCATGCCGCAATTTAAATCTTGCGAGCGGAGAAATGCTATGATTCTCCGCTCGTGGACAGTAGGGTTACGATTTCCATAGTAAGTCTGGAAAGCGTTCACTACGTTCTCTGCGGCTGGATTATCGCAGGGAAAATTCGCCCGAGGACAGAAGGCCTAAGGGCTCGAGCAATCGCTACAAATACAGAAGTGTGATCAGAGATGAGCCTGGACCCTATAGACTGTTAATGAAGGGGTACGCATCCACCAGTTGCGGACAAGTCTCGATACTTAAGTGACATTGGGACTGTGCATGGTAAACCACCATTTATTACTGAGTTAGTACATACGGTGGTAATATCACCTGTGCCATAGTTATTATGGAACTTTGTGACTACCGAAAGATTGTTCTATTATTCCAGTAGCGGTAAAGCGTTTCCTACTTTTAGTTAGAGCCGGTTCGGTTGTGATGTCTGCAGAGTAACTGTCTAACTTTCTGCAAGAGACAAAACTTTCTAGCGTTATTTTATTCTCCAAGTTCATTTCTTTGTAATAAAAATATGTATGTTCATAGTCCTGATGTCCACATCGAGCCCCGGATCCTGTGTCATCTGCCCCTACTCTCTCTTGAACCCTCTTAGGCTTCCTGCACACATCCATATTTTTGCTCCGCTTTATATAGGTCTGCATAAACCCTGTGCCAGAGCCTGGCCGAATCTGCATACGCGCTCTACTATACTTCCATATGCCTCCAATTTCATTGTCATAATTGAGCACTAATGCGATATTTGAAAATATTTTTGAAATTTGGAAGGAGTGACTGTGAGAGGAAGATAACAACATATGTCATCATTTATTAGGTCCGCACCCAATTCCACAGAACATAGCAGATGACATATTCTGATAAGCTGTGCAAAATTATCTCAGTACTTCTTCAGAAAAAGTTCTCACAAGTCCTTTAAACCCTTGAGGATACGGCACATTTTTTTTTCATTTTTGTTTTCTCTTCGTCACATTCCAAAAAACATAGTTTATTTTTTTGGCTGACACAGCAACATTCAGGCTTGTTTTTTGTATGACAGGTTGTCTGTTTCAGTTGTACTATTTAGTGTACCATATATTCTACATTAAATGAACTGGAACAAACTGAGAAAACGCACCATTTTTGAGGGGTCTTGTTTCTAAAGCGTACATCAGAGGCAAAAAAATTACATTATTGTCTGGGTCCGTGCAATTACAACAGTAGCAAATGTGTATGCTTTTTATGTCGTACTACTTTATTTTTTGGCACCATCTTCTGACCACCATAACTTTATTTTCCCATCGATACAGCTGTATGAGGCTCTTATTCTTTGCAGGACGACTTGTGGCTCCTACTGGCACCATTTTGAAATGTACATTAGTTTTTGATTGATTTTTAATATTTTTTTTCTTGGAGACAGGGCGACCAAAAAAGCAGAATTCTGGCGCTGTGAATTTTTTTTTACATCTGACAATGTTCACCATGTGGTATAAATAATGTGTTATTTTGATGGAGTGGAATTTAAATGGACTTGGTGATGCCAAATAGGTTTTTGTTTTTATTATAACTATGGAGAAGTAGTGTGCATAGGCTTTTAATATTTATTATTTTTAGTAATTATTAAAAAACAAACGCCTTTTCCCTTTTTTTTTGAACTTGTGAACATTTGATCACTTACACAATATATTGTAATACTTCAGTATTGCAGTATATTGCATTTCTGCAGACACTCTATTAAGCTCTGCCACAGGCATGGCTTAATAGGTAGTACTACATGGCAGCCCTGGGGACTTTCATAAGGCACCGCACAATCTCATTGGGAAGGAAAAAGAGGGCTATCTGGGACATTTAAATGATCAATGGGGCATTTGAATGCCGCTGTCAGAATTAACAGCACTCTTTTATTGGTTAACAACTGTGATTTGAGTTATTTAATTAAACCCCCTCCCCCCCTCCCCTGACAGAAATAAATGGTGTAACTGTGCTGATGCATCATGGGATAGATGTGAAAGTAAAACCAAAATCTTTCAGTATCAGGGTGGTGGCTGATAGCGGGGCTACACTTCAGGTTATTGGCTGAAATACAGGAAGGGGGTCAGGCATCAAAAATGTCTTTTGGTCG
This sequence comes from Eleutherodactylus coqui, assembly GCF_035609145.1. Taxonomy (NCBI): domain Eukaryota; kingdom Metazoa; phylum Chordata; class Amphibia; order Anura; family Eleutherodactylidae; genus Eleutherodactylus; species Eleutherodactylus coqui. The sequence continues at coordinate 48,409,565 of NC_089840.1, forward strand.
GAGTGGCCGTTTAATGTTTTACCGGTTGGCGTTAATATAGTTAATTAATGTCTACCGCAAATTCTTTTTGCTCAATCTCTATAGTTACTAGATGAGGAGACACTAATCCCATAAGGACATTGTGGCATTTAGCCTCTTAATGAAGGAAACATTGATTAACTAGATTGATATTAACTAAAGGTGCATTAAAGTTCATGTGCTCTCATGTCTGTTTCAATATTTTGTTACTGTAGGGTCTGTGTATATTCTCTTTATAGCTGGCTAGGGTGAAAATCTGAGATTATCATTTGCTTTACCCAAATGTGCTCTGGTATATGGTCTATCACAATCCCATTCCAAAAGGAGAAGGAATCTCATGATTCCTTATGCCTCTGAATTATAAGGCCATGCAAGGACCAGGGACCAGTATTAACATTGTGGAGGCATCTTGTGCCCAAGACATCCCGCCAAAGCACTAAACACAGACCGTTTGTGTGGCGTAATAATACGTGGGGAGGAGGGGATATATATATATATATATATATGGGTATTAGGGGTGGCTACACATGGACAGTGATGAAACCCAAATAGGAAAAAAACCTAGTTGATCCCATTGGAGAAATAAAAGAGACAATTAGGGGAAGGAGAGGATGATCTTGAGGAGGATGGGATACTGTGAGGGGTACTTTAGTTATTGGTCGGGGTGGGAAGATAATTCTACGGAGATAAACAATACAGAGAGGGGTCTTTTAATTATTTTTTCCCTCCTATGGTGGCTGTGAGGGGATGAGGCCATCTAACCAAAGGTTCTCCCTGAATTTATTTTTTATAAAAGTATGGTTATTAGAGATGAGCGAGCGTACTCGTCCGAGCTTGATGCTCGTTCGAGTATTAGGGTGCTCGAGATGCTCGTTACTCGAGACGAGCACCACACGGCATTCGAGTCAATTGCATTTCCTTGCCTGAGAAATTTGCGCCATTTTCTGGCAAATAGAAACACAGGGAAGGCATTACAACTTCCTCCTGTGACGTTCCAGCCCTATCCCACCCCCCTGCAGTGAGTGGCTGGCGAGATCAAGTGACCGCTGAGTATATAAGGCAGCCCCACCCGCTGCTCGCCACAGACACACGCTAAGAGAAATCAGGGAAAGTGCTGTCTTCAAGAACCACAACAGTCCTTTTTAGGGCCAAAGCTCACCTAGTGCATTACTGTTGTGGCTGCTGTGAGCAGTTTTGCACTTTTTTTTTTAAATGTATATCAGACATGCAGGCTATAGCATTCTCAGGCTGCAGTCTGTACTTGAGTATAGGGGCAGTATTGGTCAGGCAGGGACAGTGGTAGTGTAGAATCCTGTCTACAAGAACCCCAACGGTCCTTCTTAGGGCTACCTGTGACTGTGTGCATTTAACTCCGTGGTTGCTGAGAGTTGTAGTACCTCAGTATTGCACAGCAGAGCCTGCGTGCAGCCTTCATTTAAATATTTTTCTGTCCTCAGTTAGCGTAACGTCAGCGCTGTCTGCCTCCAAGTGCACGCCAAGAAACCACAAATTTTTTACACCACTCCGTTTTACATGCCAGCTGCCTCAGAAGTGTACGGTGTGTCAGACACCCATAGATTGAAAGTGCAATTCACACTGCATAGCCTCAGCCTGCATTGCATTGGTTATATATTTAGGATGAGAGTAAATTTCACCACTACAGTTGCAAAAAAGTAAGTGATCTCTTTGGAATTACCTGGATTTCTGCATTGATTACTAATTAAATGTGGTCTGATTATTTTCTAAGTCACAATTATTGACAAACACAATCAAACTACAGCTATACCACGTAGGCAGCTGTACCGATCATGTCTTTTATTGAGCCCACTGACTAATCATCCACAGTGCATGGGGGAACAGCAAGTGTTATGTATTTATTGCTCCAGTCTCATGCCATATGTCATTTGGATTTTATCTAACATGCACTCTTAATTGCATTTTTACTCCTACATTTGTTTACATTATGTATTTATTTGTCATATTTCTCATTTGTTTTTATTACATTAGTTTTTATTATGTTTCTGTCCTTCCTTTGCCTTGTCTTTTCCTAATCTGACAATGCAATTGTTTCTATTAATATTCAATTTATTTTGATTACTTTCTGTAAACTACTTCTACTCGGCTTGTCTGATGAAGGGGTAAACCCTGAAATGTGTATCTGCTGGTTTTGGGCCTCATTTCCATGGCATGCACGGATTCAGAGTGCGGTATCCTACACGGAATCCGCCCGTGCCGGCACCCATGCGATATTTTTTCGCATGATTTTTTCGCCAGATCCTACATGGGTCTCTTCCATCCAGGCCAGATTTTCTTTCTTCTGCACGGCGGATGCGTGCGGGTGCATTTGCCGGCTCGCCTCGCGCATGCTCACTGTTTTTTTTCCATCAAAATTTCCTGCCTTCCCGGGGATCCGTGGCACAACTACAGTGTCAGCTGCGGGTGTGCCATGGATTGGACAGTTTCCATTGACTTCAATTAAAGCTGTCTGCATGGGAAGCAACAGAAAATGGAGCATGCTGCAATTTTTGGGGGGGGGGACCCGATGGTCAGCAAATCAAATTTGCACGTTTTCATTCCATTCCTGGACATCCATGCATCCCTATAGGCACCCTGATTTGTGGATCATCCATGTGGTTCCTGTTTCCTGTTAAGGCCCATTTAGACACGCCGATTATTGCTCAAAATCCATGCAAAAGCCATCTCTTGAACGATAATCGTTGTGCCTAAACGCGCTGCCATTGGGGCACTGTTTGTGCACTACTCGTTCATCGCTGATTTCTAGCAAGCTAGAAATCAAGGATAACTCTTATCAGTGCTGCAGGCTGATTTTCTCAGCGAGCGGCACTGATAGCATTCTTTCAGCTGGTATCCTGCTGGGATGTCTCAGCGGGATACCAGCTGAAAGTTTTGGGAACAAAGGAGCTGTCACTGCTCCTGATGTTTCTCAGAGCTATCAGCTCAGTGGGACACCACTGATAGTTGCTTTGTTCTCGCAGTTGTTTGCCTACACAAAACAGCTGCTCTGTTCTCTGAGTTATCAGCCTTGTCCTGCTCCACCTGCATTTAACTCTTTAAGTAGCTAATGTCAGTCTAAATGCACTTTTAGGAAAATACTGAATGTTTGATTATTTAGATTCAATTTCATTTTAATTCCTTCAGTCAAGACTATACTGAGTAGGTGGCTAAACTAGTTCTATGTGCAAATCAGAAGAGATGTCCCCTCTTTTGATGCGCAAATTCAATTTACTTGGACACAAGGGGGAACTCAACATGATGGACATTTAAGATTAGATCCTGGCCTAGGAAGAGGTGTAATTAGGTTTGTATACAGACAAGGTGGAATCAATATTTATGACCATGTGCAACTGTTTGATGTCCACTTCACACAGGAATGTGCTAGCATCTTTCTGTTTTGAAGAATTTGGAATGCTGACTAGAGATGAGCGAACGTACTCGTCCGAGCTTGATATTCTTGCGAATATTAGGGTGTTCGGGATGCTCGTTACTCTTAACGAGCACCACGCGGAGTTCGGGTTACTTTCAGTTTCCTCTCTGAGACGTTAGTGCGCTTTTCTGGCCAATTGAAAGACAGGGAAGGCATTACAACTTCCCCCTGTGACGTTCAAGCCCTATACCACCCCCCTGCAGTGAGTGGCTGGGGAGATCAGATGTCACCCGAGTATAAAAGTCGGCCCCTCCCGCGGCTCACCTCAGATGCCTTGTGAGTTAGCTGAGGGAAAGTGCTATCGTGCTGGAGCTGCTGTAGGGAGAGTGTTAGGAGTTAGTGTAGGCTTCAAGAACCCCAACGGTCCTTCTCAGGGCCCCATCTATCCGTGTGCAGTACTGTGGAGGGTGCTGTTAGCAGTGTTGCACAAATTTTTTTTTTTTTCAAAATCGGCAGTCTGCAGAGCATTGCGCCTTGCAGTAATACTACAGGGAGAGAAGTGGTGGTTAGGTAGGGAGAGTGTTAGGAGTGAGTGTAGGCTTCAAGAACCCCAACGGTCCTTCTTAGGGCCACATCTATCCGTGTGCAGTACTGTGCAGGCTGCTGTTAGCAGTGTTGCATATTTTTTTCTTTTCAAAATCGGCTGTCTGCAGAGCATTGCGCCTTGCAGTAATACTACAGGGAGAGAATTGTGTAGGCAGGGCCAGAAGACATATATTATTGATTGAATATAGTCAGTGGGCCCTCCGTTTCCAAAAAAGGGAAAAATTGTATTTGTCCTGCAGTGTTGCGCCAATTTATTTCCTGCCTGTGAAAAGTCACTGCTGTGCTGCACTTGATATAACTGCATTTCTGTGCAACACATATCTTATCTGATTGAATATAGTCAGTGGGCCCTCCGTTTCCCAAAAAGGGAAAAATTGTATTTGTCCTGCAGGCTTGCGCCAATTTATTTCCTGCCTGTGAAAAGTCTCCGCTCTGCTGCACTTCATATAACTGCATTTCTGTGCAACACATATCTTATCTGATTGAATATAGTCAGTGGGCCCTCCGTTTCCCAAAGAGGGAAAAATTGTATTTGTCCTGCAGTCTTGCGCCAATTTATTTCCTGCCTGTGAAAAGTAACTGCTCTGCTGCACTTCATATAACTGCATTTCTGTGCAACACATATCTTATCTGATTGAATATAGTCAGTGGGCCCTCCGTTTCCCAAAAAGGGAAAAATTGTATTTGTCCTGCAGGCTTGCGCCAATTTATTTCCTGCCTGTGAAAAGTCTCCGCTCTGCTGCACTTCATATAACTGCATTTCTGTGCAACACATATCTTATCTGATTGAATATAGTCAGTGGGCCCTCCGTTTCCAAAAAAGGGAAAAATTGTATTTGTCCTGCAGTGTTGCGCCAATTTATTTCCTGCCTGTGAAAAGTCTCCGCTCTGCTGCACTTCATATAACTGCATTTCTATGCAACACATATCTTATCTGATTGAATATAGTCAGTGGGCCCTCCGTTTCCAAAAAAGGGAAAAATTGTATTTGTCCTGCAGTGTTGCGCCAATTTATTTCCTGCCTGTGAAAAGTCACTGCTGTGCTGCACTTCATATAACTGCATTTCTGTGCAACACATATCTTATCTGATTGAATATAGTCAGTGGGCCCTCCGTTTCCAAAATAGGGAAAAATTGTATTTGTCCTGCAGTGTTGCGCCAATTTATTTCCTGCCTGTGAAAAGTCACTGCTGTGCTGCACTTCATATAACTGCATTTCTGTGCAACACATATCTTATCTGATTGAATATAGTCAGTGGGCCCTCCGTTTCCCAAAAAGGGAAAAATTGTATTTGTCCTGCAGTGTTGCGCCAATTTATTTCCTGCCTGTGAAAAGTCACTGCTGTGCTGCACTTCATATAACTGCATTTCTGTGCAACACATATCTTATCTGATTGAATATAGTCAGTGGGCCCTCCGTTTCCCAAAAAGGGAAAAATTGTATTTGTCCTGCAGGCTTGCTCCAATTTATTTCCTGCCTGGGAAATCATTGGTAATACAGCATGCTGAGGGGTAGGGGTAAGCCTAGAGGATGCGGACATGGACGTGGCCGAGGACGCGTAGGCCCAAGTGAGGGTGTGGGCACAGGGCAAGCTCCTGATCAAGGTGTATCGCAGCCGACTGCTGCGCGATTAGGAGAGAGGCACGTTTCTGGCGTCCCCACATTCATCGCCCAATTAATGGGTCCACGCGGGAGACCTTTATTAGAAAATGAGCAGTGTGAGCAGGTCCTGTCGTGGATGGCAGAAAGTGCTTCGAGCAACCTATCATCCACCCACAGTTCTGCGCCGTCCAGTGCTGCAAATCCAAATCCTCTGGCTGCTACTCGTCCTTCCTCCCAGCCTCCTCACTCCACTACAATGACACATGCTCAGGAGCGGGCAGACTCCCAGGAACTGTTCTCGGGCCCCTGCTCAGATTGGCCAAGCAGAGGAGTTTATCGTCACTGATGCCCAACCATTCGAAAGTTCCCGGGGTCCGGGGGATGAGGCTGGGGACTTCCGGCAACTGTCTCAAGACCTTTCAGTGGGTGAGGAGGACGATGACGATGAGACACAGTTGTCTTGCAGTGAGGTAGTAGTAAGGGCAGTAAGTCCGAGGGAGGAGCGCACAGAGGATTCGGAGGAAGAGCAGCAGGACGTTGAGGTGACTGACCCCACCTGGTGTGCAACGCCTACACAGGACAGGTCTTCAGAGGGGGAGGCACGGGCAGCAGCAGGGCAGGTTGCAAGAGGCAGTGCGGTGTCCAGGGGTAGAGGCAGGGCCAGACCGAATAATCCACCAAGTGTTTCCCAAAGCACACCCTCGCGCCATGCCACCCTGCAGAGGCCGAGGTGCTCTAAGGTCTGGCAGTTTTTCACAGAGACGCCTGACGACCGACGAACAGTGGTGTGCAACGTTTGTCGCGCCAAGATCAGCCGGGGAGCCACCACCAACAGCCTCACCACCACCAGCATGCGCAGACATATGATGGCCAAGCACCCCACAAGGTGGGACGAAGGCCGTTCACCGCCTCCGGTTTGCACCGCTGCCTCTCCCCCTGTGCCCCAACCTGCCACTGAGATCCAACCCCGCTCTGAGGACACAGGCACTACCGTCTCCTGGCCTGCACCCACATCCTCACCTCCACTGTCCTCGGCCCCATCCACCAAAGTCTCGCACCGCACCATCCAGCCGTCGCTAGCGCAAGTGTTTGAGCGCAAGCGCAAGTACGCCGCCACGCACCTGCACGCTCAAGCGTTAACCGTGCACATAGCCACATTTATCAGCCTTGAGATGCTGCCGTATAGGGTTGTGGAAACGGAGTCCTTCAAAAGTATGATGGAGGCGGCGGCCCCGCGCTACTCAGTTCCCAGTCGCCACTACTTTTCCCGATGTGCCATCCCAGCCCTGCACGACCACGTCTCCCGCAACATTGTACGCGCCCTCACCAACGCGGTTACTGCCAAGGTCCACTTAACAATGGACACGTGGACAAGCACAGGCGGCCAGGGCCACTACATCTCCCTGACGGCACATTGGGTGAATTTAGTGGAGGCTGGGACAGAGTCAGAGCCTGGGACCGCTCACGTCCTACCCACCCCCAGAATTGCGGGCCCCAGCTCGGTGCTGGTATCTGCGGCGGTGTATGCTTCCTCCACTAAAGCACCCTCCTCCTCCTCCGCAACCTCTGTCTCGCAATCAAGATGTGTCAGCAGCAGCACGTCGCCAGCAGTTGGTGTCGCGCGGCGTGGCAGCACAGCGGTGGGCAAGCGTCAGCAGGCCATGCTGAAACTACTCAGCTTAGGAGATAAGAGGCACACGGCCCACGAACTGCTGCAGGGTCTGACAGAGCAGACCGACCGCTGGCTTGCGCCGCTGAGCCTCCAACCGGGCATGGTCGTGTGTGACAACGGCCGTAACCTGGTGGCGGCTCTGCAGCTCGGCAGCCTCACGCACGTGCCATGCCTGGCCCACGTCTTTAATTTGGTGGTTCAGCGCTTTCTGAAAAGCTACCCACGCTTGTCAGACCTGCTCGGAAAGGTGCGCCGGCTCTGCACACATTTCCGCAAGTCCCACACGGACGCTGCCACCCTGCGCACCCTGCAACATCGGTTTAATCTGCCAGTGCACCGACTGCTGTGCGACATGCCCACACGGTGGAACTCTACGCTCCACATGTTGGTCAGGCTCTATGAGCAGCGTAGAGCTATAGTGGAATACCAACTCCAACATGGGCGGCGCAGTGGGAGTCAGCCTCCTCAATTATTTTCTGAAGAGTGGGCCTGGTTGGCAGACATCTGCCAGGTCCTTGGAAACTTTGAGCAGTCTACCCAGGTGGTGAGCAGTGATGCTGCAATCATTAGCGTCACCATTCCTCTGCTATGCATCTTGAGAAATTCCCTGCCAAGCATAAAGGCAAATGCTTTGCGCTCGGAAACGGAGGCGGGGGAAGACAGTATGTCACTGGATAGTCAGAGCACCCTCCTGTCTATATCTCAGCGCATTGAGGAGGAGGAGGAGGAGCATGAGGAGGATGAGAAGGAGGGGGAAGAGACAGCTTGGCCCACTGCTGACGGTGCCCCTGCTGCTTGCCTGTCATCCTTTCAGCGTGTATGGCCTGAGGAGGAGGAGGAGGAGGAGGAGGAGGAGGAGGAGGATCCTGAAAGTGATCTTCCTAGTGAAGACAGCCATGTGTTGCGTACAGGTACCCTGGCACACATGGCTGACTTCATGTTAGGATGCCTTTCTCGTGACCCTCGCGTTACACGCATTCTGGCCACTACGGATTACTGGGTGTACACACTGCTCGACCCACGCTATAAGGAGAACCTTCCCACTCTCATTCCTGAAGAGGAAATGGGTTCGAGAGTGTTGCTATACCACAGGACCCTGGCAGACAAGCTGATGGTAAAATTCCCATCCGACAGCGCTAGTGGCAGAAGGCGCAGTTCCGAGGGCCAGGTAGCAGGGGAGGTGCGGACATCGAGCAGCATGTACAGCCCGGGCAGTGCAACAGTCTTTAAGGGCCTGGACAGCTTTATGGCTCCCCAGCAAGACTGTGTCACCACTCCCCTGCCACCTACAACTACTGGGTGTCGAAGCTGGTCACGTGGCCTGAACTAGCGCTGTATGCCCTGGAGGTGCTTGCTTGTCCTGCGGCTAGCGTCTTGTCGGAGAGGGTGTTTAGTGCGGCTGGGGGAATCATCACAGATAAGCGTACCCGCCTGTCAACCGACAGTGCCGACAGGCTAACACTCATCAAGATGAACAAAGCCTGGATTTCCCCAGACTTCTCTTCTCCGCCAGCGGACAGCAGCGATACCTAAGCAATACGTAGGCTGCTCCCGCGGATGGAAGCATCGTTCTCTCACCATCCAAAATGGGGACATTTCTGCTTCATCAATCTGTGTATAATATTCCTCCTCCTCCTCCTGCTCCTCCTCCTGAAACCTCACGTAATCACGCTGAACGGGCAATTTTTCTTAGGGCCACAAGGCTCACTCATATAATTTTTCTAAAAATTTTTTTATACGTTTCAATGCTCTTAAAAGCGTTGGAACTTTAACTTGAAACAATTTTTCGTTAAACTGGGCTGCCTCCAGGCCTAGTTACCACTTAAGCCACATTAACCAAAGCGATTAATGGGTTTCACCTGCCATCTTGGTTGGGCATGGCCAATTTTTACTGAGGTACATTAGTACTGTTGGTACACCAATTTTTTTGGGCCCTCACCTACAGTGTAATCATAGCAATTTCTATGTTCTTCGCCTGCACTCATGGTACAGAAAGGTGTGTGGGGTTGGCCTACACTTTAGCTACATAAATGTAACTTGGGCCTTGGCTATACTGCAGCTACTGGAATGGAACTAAGACTGCGCTCCCACTATACTGCTGCTTCGGAATTGTTACTGGTGCCTGTCTTGAGTGCTACTATTACTGAAATGGAACGAAGACTGCGCTCCCACTATACTGCTGCTTCGGAATTGTTACTGGGGCCTGTCTTGAGTGCTACTATTACTGAAATGGAACTAATACTGTGCTCCCCCTATAATGCTGCTAGTGATATGTTAGTGGGGCCTGTCCTAATGCTACGGCTGAAATGTTACGAATTATGGGCTCTGCCTATACCGCTGCTAATGGTATGTCTCTGGGGTGTGGAAACAGAGGCTTCCCAAAGACATGATGGCGGCGAGGCCATTTCCCACCAACGCGGTTACTGTTAAGGTGCATATAACCACGGACACGTGGAGAGGACACGTAGTGCCTCAAAAACATCCCCCGCCACGGCCCACTTAATCCTGGCCACATTCCGAAAACCAACAAAATACAACCGCGCTACTAGGTCCGCAGTCACCACCACATTACCACCAACGCGGTTACTGTTAAGGTACATATTACCAGTCTGACTGGGGCATGCAGACACCTTGACAGAATGAATAGTGTGTGGCACATAGGTTCCCCATTGCTATGCCCACGTGTGCAGCTCCTGATGGAGGTGGCACAGGATTGGATTTCTCATTGCTTCTGTACAGCATTGTGGGCTATTGCCCCGCCCCTTTTAAAGAGGGTCGCTGCCTAGCCGTGCCAACCCTCTGCAGTGTGTGCCTGCGGTTCCTCCTCATGGCAGACACACTTATAAATAGACATGAGGGTGGTGTGGCATGAGGGCAGCTGAAGGCTGCGCAGGGACAGTTTGGTGTGCGCTGTGGACACTGGGTCGTGCGGGGGGGGGGGGGGGTTGGGCAGCATGTAACCCAGGAGAAGTGGCAGCGGAGTGTCATGCAGGCAGTGATTGTGCTTTGTTGGAGGTAGTGTAGTGCTTAGCTAAGGTATGCATTGCTAATTAGGGCTTTTCAGAAGTAAAAGTTGTTGGGATGGGGGGGGGCCCACTCTTGCCGGTATTGTGGCTTAATAGTGGGACCTGGGAACTTGAGATGCAGCCCAACATGTAGCCCCTCGCCTGCCCTATCCGTTGCTGTGTCGTTCCCATCACTTTCTTGAATTGCCCAGATTTTCACACATGGAAACCTTAGCGAGCATCGGCGAAATACAAAAATGCTCGGGTCGCCCATTGACTTCAATGGGGTTCGTTATTCGAAACGAACACCCGAGCATCGCGAAAATTTCGTCCCGAGTACCGAGCACCCGAGCATTTTGCTGCTCGCTCATCTCTAATGCTGACCTATAGTCATTTGTATGGGCATAAAAAGGTCATATTCTCTCAAGTTAGAAGGAGAAGCTCTGATGGAAGCTCTGCTGGAAGGATGAGAAGGGTTGGAAGCTCTGAGTAGTATGGACAGTTCAGAGACAGAATAAGGATGTCATCAGTTGATCCCCTAGAAGTGAGGGAACCTTTGATGATGGTAATATGTGATCTGTAACTTTAGTTAATAATGTGTAGCTAACGATGTAATGTAACTTGCTATCTTTATACTTTGTGATGCGACGTCTGCAACTTTTATGCTTTGTATAAATGCTTCGGTGTTGGAGCGCAGTGTTCTTTTTCCTCCAACCATAGTGTTGTGCATTTGTGAACATTTTCTCAGAAGCCGTGTGGAACAACCCAGTGGTTTTTGAAAAAGGAGATGAGCCACAATGCTTTTCTTAGACAGCATCAGCTTCCTTAATGGTGTCCTTCCATAAAAACTATTGTTATTCACTGTTTTTCTAAAAGAGGACACATGAACAGAGGTTCTTGCACTTTGCAGAGTCTTTTGTTGGGCTTTTGCTGTTCTTTACAGGACACCCAATTCTATGGAGAGTAGCAACAGTCCTGAATTTTCTCAATTTGTAGATAATTTGTCTAACTGTTGTTTGATGTAAACCAGGTTAAGGGGTTAAGAGAAGTTGGGGGCCCCCCAAGATAAACGTTTGCACCCGGGCCCATGAGCCTTTAGCTACGCCTCTGCACCCAGGTCTTTTTACAATGCTTTTGCAGCCTTTTCCAGCTTTGTGTAACTTTTATAGCACATCTTTTGAAAGTTGTTTGCATCTACACATGGTTCACACTAAGCAATATTTCTTGATGAAAACCGATGTGTCAGTAACCATGCATTGTGTGCCATTATTTAATGGGTAAGGCACATGTCCAGTATTACCTCATAAATTTAATCGCCTTTTGCCATTTAGATCTTGGAAAAGTCAATAATACAGGGGTTCATTTAATTTTTCACCCTGCACTGTGGATATTCACTTAATGTGCTCAATAAAAGACATGAACAGTTTGTATACTATTATTTTAGTTAAACAGTGTTTGAGACTTAGTTAAGAGTTCATGTTACAAAAACGATCAGTGATGAAGCTCATTGTTCAGCTTAAACAGCCGCTGTTCAGTAGTGAACTGCGGCTGTGTTATGCAAATAGAGGGGGGCGGGGGAACGAGAGGAGAGAATTCTCCTGCACTGCCCCGCCCCCCCCTGCTGGGCGCTCTGTGAACCAGCCTGCTGTGCTAGCTCCCGTGCAGAAGCATGGGAGCGCGGAGACACAGGGACAAGTGTTGGGCATCGTTTGCCCGACACTTGTCCTGTGTAATTGGGGCTGAACAGTATTTCTTAATTAGATTTATTTTCAAGACAGCAGACTCGAAATTACTGCTATAATTATCCTCTTCTAGTAGAGAAGTTTCCTGATCGCATCCTCCAAAAACAAAGTGGTTTGGAGCATGGCTGGGAGTGCTGCTTTCCTCCCGAATTCCACCACGTTAACCTAAGGTCTAAGATAAGATAATAAGTTGGATTACATAATTGATGTAGATGTTGGTCTTGGGTGGCATCCAGATAACCTCTGAGCATGTCACAGACTTCTCTAGGTAGTGTCTGAAACACATTCCCTTTTGTATGTCAGTGTTACAAGAGGTATTGCCTCCCATTTATACAACTTGAGGATTTTGAGAATGGAATTTATACTTAACAAGTAAGTGGGTTTAGGCAATCAATTTAGAATGTTTTAGCTCACTGTGATGCTATGCAGGTCTGACTCAAAAATAGATGGAAACAAGAAAAACCTTTTATATTAAATACGGCAATGTTTCACATCAACTGGACGCTTGCCATTGAACTTCCATATGAATGGAATGCGCACTCCATTTACTGATGCCGGGATGCATGGGCTCTCCCGAGATGCATCACGGAATCTTGGGCTATGTGGATGCATGCACAGAATACCACTCCTATCGGAGGCGGAATGCACATGTGGCGGCCATGTTGGTCTCGTCACTAAGTTATGCGGGGAACATTGAGTGATATTATTTTGCTACCCGACGTCCCACAAACCAGCATGGAGGAAGAGAAGAAGGAAGTCTTAGGCCCAGTGTTCACTTGCACCCACGGATTCCATCTGCTGAATCCCGCAGCGGAATCCAATCGTGCCAGGACAGAAAACTGCATTTTCTTACCTGTTCAGAACCAGTGTTGGTCTCCTCCACGCTGTCCGGATCTTCTTTTTGCAATGCGGTGGATGCGTCCGGACGCGCCTGCGACGTGCCAGACGCATGTGCGTGTGACCCGTATGCCGGGAAAAAAAATCATACCCGCATGCTTTAAATTGTTTTGCGGATGCCATTGCATCCCTATGGGCAGCTTGATTTGTGGATCTCCTGTGCGGGTTCCACAAATCAAATCCGCCCGTGGACATTGGGCCGTAGTAAGTTTTAATGTAAGCTAAAATATATAACTAACTGCTTTGTGATGTTTATGTGTGCTTGAAAAACACACTTTGTTCAGTGCTGAAACACATTGCAACACAGCTTGTTTTTTAGTATTTGTCTTTATTAAAAAGGGCTGTTGATGTTCCTTTAGGCATTATACAAATTATCCTTATTGTTTCTGTTTTTGGTTGGAGATAAATGGTGGTACCATCTGGTCCTTTTTGTTTTACACCTTTTTGTCTATTTCTGTTTACCCATTTTTTCGGAGGAGAAAATTTGAGGTTAGTTCATGTACTGCTCTCCGGATTTACGGATATACCGTGGGACAGAAAAACAAGCCAGTAAGATCAAAGCCTGCCAGGACTTCAGGTGCCATAGGGTGGGCTCGAACTATTGAGACCCCCCCCATCTGGCACCAGATAAATTTGAGTATTTATCTATCTCTATTTTGAATTTCATATGAAAATATCAAGGGGCTGCCCTCCTTATTTGTTTCTTCGCACATCCGTTTTGAACATCCACATACATAGCATATAAGTGAAGAATCCAGCATTCATCTTTAGAGATGCTAAAAACATGAAGCAAAACTTCTATGCTATAGCTAAGAACCCAGCTTAGAGGTTTAAAATAATCCCTGGATCACCGATCCTTCTGAAGTTATTACTGATTATAACATATAATATTGTTATATATATGGACACAGCATATGTATAACGAAAAAAGTTTGGTACCGTGTTAGCCAGTAGTCAAAATGTGATTGTTGCCAGCAAGAGAAACCAAGTAATCTTGTGGATATGATACCTTTTAATGGCTAACAAAAATACACAATGTTAATGTGTTTCGAACAGGGTTCTGCTTCAGGCTAAAATAAAATAGAGCCGAAGAGGCGTGCATATTTATACACACATACTTATGAGGCCTTAGTCAGACGGGCGTTTTTAGCCGCGATTTGCGCATGCGCATGCGTCCGGCGATTTTATAAAACCATTGCTTTGCAATGGTATCGGACACATGAGCGCTTTTTATGCGCTCGTCCGATAAATTATAGAACAAAAAATCGCAGATCGCACCTATCTGCGATCTGCGATTCCTGTTCTCTTCTGTATATGCGCTCAATGGGGCCGGCGGCAGCAGCGCTGACCCCATTGAGAACATACAGAAGACAAATCATTCTTCTCTGCCACAGCTGTAACAGCTGTGGCAGAGAAGAACGATGTTTGCCCATTGAATTGGCGCTCCATTGAAAGCAATGGGCTGCCGGCGTGCGCGGGGTGAATTGTCAGGAAGGGGTTAAATATATAAGCCCTTCCCTGCAATTCATCCTAAAATGTGTTAAAATAAAAAAAAATTGTATACTCACCTTTCTTCTGCAGCCGGAGTCCAGCCGCGGCCGCTGTCAGTTCTCCTGAACTGCTTCTCGGCACTATTCAGCCGGCGGGGCTTTAAAATCCCCGCCTGCTGAATGATCTGCCTCTGATTGGTCCCAGCCCTGACCAATCAGAGGCCGGTTTCACTCACACACCCATTCATGAATTCATGAATGGGTGAGTGACTGCTGCCTCTCAGCGCTGAGCCAATCAGGGGGCAGGTCTGACTCACATCCATTCATGAATTCATGAATGGGTGTGAGTGAGGCATGCCTCTGATTGGCTCAGCGCTGAGCCAATTAGGGGGCAGGTCTGACTCACACCCCCTTCACACCCACTGCAGGACGGTCGCGCGGAGCTCCGGCTGCCGGGAGAAGGTTAGTATACAATTTTTTTTTATTTTAACACATTTTAGGATGAATTGCAGGTAAGGGCTTATATATTTAAGCCCTTACCGACAATTCATCCCGGGCTCGCCCGCAGCGCATTGCTTTAAATGAAGGCGGCTCTATTGCCGTCTCCATTGAATGCAATGCGCTGGACAGCTCCGGCCCGTTTCTAATGAAACGCGGCTAGGAGCAGATTTTCGGGCGATTTTCGGGCGACTTGCGCGCACCGGTCATGCGATTTGCGGATGCGCATCCGTCATGCGATCCGCAAATCGCGCGAAAAAACGCCCGTCTGACTAAGGCCTGACAAGGCACAGACATGGATGTCATTAATTTGCACTTAAAGGAATACTACCACAGAAACACAAACATCTTTGAATAGTCACTGATAAGGGAGTGAAGGTTTTATGTTCCCTGAATTACTGTTGGGGGATCACCAGGCCAGGAGTGTTATCTGTGCTATAGATGTCTCATACCTCCCATTCACGCATGAATCCTTGTGAAGAATTTAACCCTCTATTAAAAGTATCAAAAGTTGTTATAAATTTATATTCACAAATTCTTCTATGGCTTTGTGACTTGAAATTGCCTTTCAGTATAATAACTTTCATATGCATCAGAGGGCAATGCACTTCTGACTATAAACATGTCTCCTTAGCGAGCAGCTGAAGTTTGTAAACCATATGCAGCTCATATGCAAATGCAACAAATGAACATGTTTCTTCAGTGAGCAGCTCAAGTTCATAGATCACATGGTCAACAAAATTGCAAATAATGGCAATAGCTTACTATTTGCACGAAAATAGTGTGACTAACTGCAATCCCTTTCACTATATTATATTAATAAGTGACACATTGCGCCACCAGAAACACTGGCACTAATACAGTGGATGTGAATGACTGAACAATTTAGCGAGTGAATAAGCAAACAGTTTGTCTGTATAAATAGGTTGCAGGAGTGAAATCTGACATCATTCTCTCATTCTAATAATAAATCATTTGACGTAAAAGCACCTTTATACTTGTATATAAACCGGCAATCTAAGTAAAATATCCTATTGTATTTAATAGAATTTTAGAAAAACAAGAGGACAGAAAGTAATTTTTTTTTTTGCTTCTGCCTGTGAAACTAAAATACATGGAAAATAATGCTTTGAAGCACCATGCCTAACATTAGACATGACATCCCGTGACACCGGCTGGTATCGGAAAAACTGCTTTGACAATTCCCCAAGTATACAAAATGTTAGGTGTAGTTTATATATAAAGGAAATGAGGAAAACAGTTTTTATAGTTGCTGTGATGAGTCCGTATTTTCCAAAATGTGATTGTCCTCAGCAAGGGAATCCAAGTAATCTTGTAGATATGAAACCTTTTAATGGGTAACAAAAAGACATGATGTTATAGTGAGCCTATATTGAACCTACTTAGGGTTCTTCTTCAGGCTTATGCAGTAGATATGAAGAAACATGAATTTATACATACATATGAACAGCACAGACCTGGTTTGATTAATTTGCACTTAAATTTTTTCTACCTTCTCTGTCTATTGGAGTAGTTGATTTATGGGTATCCTGGTGGCTCTGGTGATTTGGTCATCAATAGAAATGGGATGGTAGCCCTGATTTTAAAATGTCCTCTTAAGTTTTTTTTATCCCTGTCTTTTGGGCTTCAGCAGATCCATTTGTATCTGATGGCCTGGCTGTAGACAACAGACTTTTTAATGTGTTTGGGGTGGAATCTGTCCCATCTGAGGTATGTGGGCCGATCAATCGGTTTTCAGTATAAGGATGTCTGTATTAAGTTGTGTAAAATTTTTATGTTGGTGTCCAAAAAGTTGATTTCTGTATGTGAGTAGCTCAATGTCAGGTTTATGGTGGGGTGAAATGCTTTGAATCTCTGATGGAATTTGATTAGTTCCTTTTCAGTGTTGGTCCAGATGATTATGACATCATCAATGTAGCAAAAATAGGCCGATGGTTTGCTGGAGCAGGAGGCCAGGAAGTTACTCTCTAGTTTTGCCGTGAAAAGCTTGGTGTATTGCGGTTCCCTTTTGCTGCCCATGGCAGTTTCGGTGAGTTGAAGGTATATTTCCTTGCCAAAGGAGAAATAGTTGTGTGAGATGAATCTTGTGAGCTGTAACACAGATTCAGAGACAATCCTATTGTCTCAAGGTTCATTTGGCAGATGGTCAGTCCATCCTTGTATGGGATGTTAAAAGACAACTACAAATCTCATAGAAGAATTTGGTAGTACAAATTTATAACCATCTTTGACACTCTCAACACAGGCCTAAATATTTTAAAAGGTTTCATTGTAAAGTAGAGATATGAGAAATCTAGAACATAGATAACACACAGACCTGATGAACCCCCCCACACCAATTTAGAGACCAAAAATATGCATCCTTAAGTATTTATTTCTCTGCTCATCGTGTTCTGTTATTGCCTGTGCATGATTATTCTGGCTTTGGCTCACAATTCCCAGTCATTGTTACAAAGTTTGTTAAAAAGCCTGACATTGACTTACAGGAATACTGGCTTCCAATAGGTTGTGCTGTAGAGGCATTGTTCCATCTTCCCATTTCCTAGAGAAGCATGGATGGCCTTATAACTCACTATTAGGAAAAATGTCTTTTTTCAGCCTAACATACTATATTAATATGATCTGAATGTACACTGTATAAAAAAATCAAGCACTTCGAAGGATTTGTTGGAATCGAATGAAACTTTCTATGTGTGATTGTAATATTGATATAAGGAAGTTCATACATAATCAACAAAATAATAATTTATTATGGAAAATTAAACACTTGAAGGTACCCTGTTGTACCGCCTCTAGCTTGGATACAAGATGTGATACAGGCCGGCATGGAGGCTCTAGTACCCTGTTGTACTGCCTCTAGCTTGGATACAAGATGTGATACAGGCAGACA
This sequence comes from Eleutherodactylus coqui, assembly GCF_035609145.1. Taxonomy (NCBI): domain Eukaryota; kingdom Metazoa; phylum Chordata; class Amphibia; order Anura; family Eleutherodactylidae; genus Eleutherodactylus; species Eleutherodactylus coqui. The sequence goes on from NC_089840.1 coordinate 48,427,392, forward strand.
TGGTGGCACTATTACACTGTTGTACCGCCTCTAGCTTGGATACAAGATGTGATACAGACCGGCATGGAGGCTCTAGTACCCTGTTGTACTGCCTCTAGCTTGGATACAAGATGTGATACAGGCGGGCATGGAGGCTCTAGTACCCTGTTGTACTGCCTCTAGCTTGGATACAAGATGTGATACAGGCGGGCATGGAGGCTCTAGTACCCTGTTGTACTGCCTCTAGCTTGGATACAAGATGTGATACAGGCGGGCATGGAGGCTCTAGTACCCTGTTGTACTGCCTCTAGCTTGGATACAAGATGTGATACAGGCAGGCATGGAGGCTCTAGTACCCTGTTGTACCACCTCTTGCTTGGATTCAAGACGTGATTTGGACGAGCATGGAGGTGCTAGTACCCTGTTGTACCGCCTCTAGCTTGGATGCAAGATGTGATACAGGCAGGCATGGAGGCTCTAGTACCCTGTTGTACTGCCTCTAGATTTTGTTTTGTCACATTTTGCGGGTGTGATTCTCATGGCCGCAAAATGTGACAAAATCAAGGTCATGTGTTTAAGCCCCTGACTAATGATTTCACTCTTTTGAACATCTATTGGTTTTTACATGCTGTTTACAGATATACTATAATGACTGCCACTCTGTTACTGGATTTTCTGCTTTGCTGTTTACAGACGTAGTATAATGATGGTCATTGTGTTACTGGTTTTGACTTTTTGTGACCTCATCGGTTCTTTTGTGTATTTAAAGAATGATCATTCTGTGGGAGAACATGTTATGAATAAGAACTCGAAACATGAAAGCGGAATTTTGGTCGATGTTTTTATCCATGAAATTTAATTAAAATCTGTTTTACTCTGGAATCCAGGGGAGTGTCGGAGTTTTCTTTCTAGGGTCCATACGACATGCCTCTGAAATTACATATAAAAATAGAATTGACATTTCAGTTCTGATGAAGAATCTGCACAATATACTTCAGTCGTACCACAGTTATCAGTCTGATCATGGTGAACATCCGGTATGACAGAATCACTTCTGCACATCTGTAGTAGATTGATATGCAACATCCAAAACTCAACTGCATTTCAGTAAGCACTTTAAAATCTTCTCTGGAACTAAATGGGACTCTGAATTGTACCTTCCCTCTGTTATTCTTCTTGGAAATGTATGAATAACTTGATAACTGGGTGCTGCCATTCTCCATGCCAATGGGCTGTGTCCCAGAAGAAATCACCAACAGCACCCTTAGTATAATACCCTCTTCAGAGGATAAGTGCAAAGCTTGAGGGATAATGGACTATAATCCCCCAGTAAAGTAGTCATACAAACGGGCTGTGTCCTGGCCTGGGGTACTCAGAGATTTTTTGTAGGACTACCCATGATGACCACACCTCAACATTTATCCAGCTGAAACACCTAAATATATTTAAACCCCAGACCAGATGTCACGTCCGCTCAGAACGTGCAGTAACTGTATTCCTGAAACAAGCACTCTGGTACTGTTCACACCACAGGACCCTGAAAGCAAACAGTCAGTGGAAATGAGAAAACCAAGAAGAAGAGAACTTTCCCTATGGGGCTCTAGCAGGTAATAGTCCCTACCTACTAATGAATGTCCCGTCATGATAAGGACGCTCTCACACAGGAACCTGGGACTCTCACTATCCCTGAAACCTACAGATTAAGATACCACTATACAAAAGAACACACTCTACCATTAATCCAACACTGAACTTATCTTTAAAGGTTGCTTGAAGGTACATAGAACCCAGTCTCTTGGAGGAGCCACTGAACCCATCTATGTTCTCCTACACACTTTGAAGGAAAATCGAATAGCACAGAACCAAGGTGAGGTTTAGCCCCTCAGGTATACACCAACAGCAACACACCCCAAACCACTCCCAGCAGTGCCAGAGGACACAAATGAACAGAAATACAAAACCACCAGCAGGGTGAAACTCAAACCAACACAACACCAGACAATTGCAAACCTCAGATCAGACTCCTCCATATAATTACCTGCCTGGTTTCTTCTTCAGTGCCAGGTACTGCTGGATCATCAGCATCAACACATTATACACAATGACCTCCAGAGTGGAAGAAGAAACCTGTTGGAACTTCAACCTGCAACTTCCTGCAGTCCAAGGAGCAGCCCTACCTATTGAGCTATTCAGCCCTTCCTACTGAGCTATTCAGCATGCTGGATAGCTCCCTCTGATTCCTAGACCTGTGTTCCTTCTCCTTGTTCCTGGTTCCGTGTCTTCCCTGTCTAGTCCACCCCCTTTCTGGTTCCTTCCCCATTTAGCCCTCTCTATTAAACTGGCCCTGTTCCCTCCTTCCCTGCATGTTGATTGTGCCTCTTATCATTTGATTGTCATCCTGTGTACTAGATCTCGGCTTCCTCCTGATTACTCTGCTGCCTAACCCATTGCACCGCACCGCTATATTGTGTACCAGACCTCGTCTATTCCTGGACCATTCTACCCTCCAGTAAATGGCTACAACACAAGATTCCAGTCCTGTGCCAGACACGTGGCAAAGCCAGTACCAAGGTATTACTGTCTCTTATCTAGCCCCACTGTGTTCAGCAGATATGTGCATGGACTATATGGAGCAGGCTAAGGAGCTAAGCCACACACTGCGGGTGTCAGCTATGAAATGTGACTTTACATGTTCTTTTAAGTCAGAAGTGTATCAACTTTTTGGTATTCTGCGCCTCAGAATTGCCCCATACTACCTGGGTGGTAAGGTTATAAGGTGCAATGCAATGTACAGAGCCTTCTCTTAGCCGCATGAAGAGAATCCGACAGTGCTGTCCATAATAACACTACTCTATATGTATTGGCTGGGGACCCTTATGGGATACAGATTTAGGTGAGTTGAGACGTACCTCTCAATGTTTTGGACAGTAAAAGAGGGAGACTTATTGTATGTTTAGCCGATGGAATCATGATGGAATTTTCCATAGAGAATTCCACCTAAAAAAAAAAATAATAATTTGTGCCATTTTGATGCGATTTCTGGTGCCGATCCACATGCAGATTTACCCTGTCAATGGGCAAAATCTACATGTAGAATCGTTGGTAGGAATGACATGTCACTTCTTCACATGGAATCACACTTGAAATTCTACACATGGATTTTGCCCATTGACAGGGATAAATCCAAGTCCGGATCCATGGCAAAATACATGGCGGAAGTACCACATATTTCTGCCACTGTTGTAGAGGCAAAATCCATGTCGATTCCGCCGTGTGGACCTACCATTATAGTTGTTTGTGTAGGAGATCCAATTTCCCATGTATATCTATATGCTTGAATAGAATCATAGAATGGTAGAGTTGGAAGGGTCCTCCAGGATCATCTGGTCCAACCCCCTGCTCAATTCAGGATTCACTAAATCATCCCAGACAGATATTTGTCCAGCCTTTGTTTGAACAGTTCCATTGAAAGAGAACTCGCCACCTCCCGTGGTAACCTGTTCCACTCATTGATCACCCTCACCGTCAGAAAGTTTTTTCTTATATCATAGTTTTGATTAAAGGAAGTAAGTCACCAGTTTCTTGGGCTGTAAACGGAATATGCTATTAAATGGTATATTGATGGTATGTTGAATGTATTAATATCTTTCTTCTCAGTGTGTCTCCAGATGTCAGCCCTAAAGTTCATCCCATGATATATGCAAATTAGCGTTTAATAGACTGATGGGCAGTCCAGGCTCTTTCCCTGCCCATTCTTTAAAATGCTGGTCCATCCGTGAGCTCTGCCCGCTGGAGACATCATGAGTTCCACAGTCACTAACATCATGAATGTCAGCCTGGCCCGATGAATCACAGGCATGCACCATCGTCAGCGCAGTGACTGTGGAACACATGCCATCTCCAGCGACTGGATTAATATACAAATTGGGGTCTAATATACAACATATTAATAGTTTTTGGAGCAATATAGTAAGTTTATTCATGCAAATTTATTTTTTTAAAGTAAAAAGAGGGCAATTTAAGGGACAAAGGGAGGTAAGGGATCTGGGACTTCATCAGCACAAATGATGATCCGGCTCTACATATAATGACTGTGTATACTGTGACTCCAAATTAGTACAAAGAAAGAAGTTATGGAAAATGCTACGCAAAAATTTCTGAGGAAGTGGTGTAAACGGGAACAAGCTGCACACAATGGAATTGTTTTATTGAAATATCATCTAATATAATGGTTTCTGAAAATAAAAGGCCTTCTGTACAGTAATCTTATATGATGAGATATTGAAAGGGCCCGCTCACCCAAACTTGTGTCAGAGAAAAGTTCAATCTTGTGGAAGGAAAATACAGGAGGTTGGACAGACTATTTAGTGGACAACAGTTCGGTAATCTTCACTGAAGCGTGGGTCCAGCACCGCAATATTAAAAACTTGAATTTTTATTAATACATAATTAAAAGTTGATGGTGATTCAAATTAGTCCATATAGCCCAATGCGTTTTGTGCTTTGCTGCTTTTTTAGTTCTTCAATCTGTAACTTGACATCATGCAGTTTGTCTTTTTCCTATTTGATAATTAGTTACTTTATCCACATATGTGGTCTGACTAGTAGAATCCCACCAAATACACAATTCCTGTATTGATAATTTAGTCCATTTGTAAAATAATCCCTGATTTTGTATAACCTTATTTGTTGGTTGTTAGTGGTGATGAGCAAGCATACTCGCTAAGGGCAATTGCTCAAGCGAGCATTGCCCTTAGCGAGTACCTGCCCGCTCGAGAGAAAAGGTTCGGCTGCCGGCGGTGGGCAGGGAGCGGCGGGGGAGAGCGGGGAGGAACGGAGGGGAGATCTCTCTCTCCCTCTCTCCCCCCCGCTCCGCCTGCTCACTGCCGCAACTCACTGTCACCCGCGCCGGCAGCCGAACCTTTTCTCTCGAGCGGCAGGTACTCGCTAAGGGCAATGCTCGCTCATCTCTATTGGTTGTTCTTTGGGCAATATGTTAGCTTCTACCCAGTTCATTGACAGCAGTAATCCTTCCATCGGTTCTATGAATGTGTAAAGATCAGATGTAATATATGTCAATATGCCTTGGTAACTTCTCATTGTGATGGTATGTCTAATGTGTTGACACATAAAATTAAAGATTATATAAATCGTGATTCGACTTTTGTGGTAGACATTATCAGGTGTAATGCATGTAATTTATCTAACGTACTTGCACAAGCCCTAAATTAAAATATTGAATCCTGAAGCATATTACAGATATTACATCCACAACAGAAGCATATCAGGTGCTGCTAAACATTTTTAGGATGTACACGATGGAAGTTTTGCTCCATGCAGTTTATTTGGTATAGAAAGAGTTAAAAATGCCAGAAGCCGTAGGGATCAACCCAGCGTGCTCTTATGACAGAACGTTTTTTGGGATCCTTCAGCTTGATACTGCTGGTTTAAAATTATAAAAATGACGTCATGTATTTATATTAAGTTCCAGTTTCTGACGCAGTATATTATACACTTTGTCAAAAAAATTCAAGCCCCTAAAAACTCAGCATGCAGTTACATCTCAGGTAGATTTGTAAATAATTAGAGATGTGGTGTGATTAGATGAACAGTGTTGCCACCTGAAGCTCCAAAAGGGGTTCCCATCTTGGCCCACTTGTGTGCAGTGACCTCTTCTCCTGCTTGTGTAGAGCTTGTTGACCACTAGACCCTCTACGACGCGGAGAGGAGATGTCACCCCGTTACCAGAGTCTGAGAGGGGCGCATTATTGGAATGCAAGAAGCTGGATGGTCGTATCGATGAATTGTCCCCCACCTGGCCCCCGAATCTTTCGGGATGAGCGGGGAGATACTCGGCTAAGGCACATTACTCGAGCGAGTAGTGCCTTAGCGAGTATACTCGCTCATCCCTATTAGTAAACCCAAAAAAGGACTAGATTAAAAAAAGGAAACCTAAAGAAAGGAAGGGGCAGGGGGCATGTTGGCACCTCAAGTGGCTTCCGCTGAAGCAACAGCTCCATGTTTTTCAGGAGACAAGGCAAGCTCGCTTCCATTCCTTAGGAATGGTTCTGCCTGTATGTTACATCCGTAGCACGCAGAACAGGTTGCAGAGTGGATGACACAGCATGCCTCAAGTACCATCACCTTCTCTTCCTCCCAGTCACAGGCACACAGCAGTCATTCTGCACCCGTCAGCCATTAGCGTCCCTCCTCTACTTCACCCCAACCGCTGTCTTTCACCATAGAGGCTTCCCCGGCAGCTCCCAGCTGACAACCCGGCAGCGGACCAGAAGGCGGCACCCCGCACTGTGTAGAACCGCAGAGCGAGGTTGCCATGAGTAGGGACAGAGTTCCGTAAAGGGGATTTACCGCCGGAACAGCAGAAGCCGCTCTACTTTCCCCCTGATATGTGTCACATTGCGGTGGACAGCAGGGAGCACACAGCTCCGGGCCTCCCGTAAGTGACACACGGCGTCCACACACAGAGCAGCACAGCAGGAGGGAGCCGGCAGCGGCGCGTTACAGTCCCTTACATGCCTCCCACACACTGCATGAGGAAAGCAGGGAGCCTACAGTGCAGGGGGACTATAAGTTTGTTGGCTGAGTTCCGCGACTTAGCTCCGCCCCCGCCCCCTCTCATTGCAAATAGTTCCGAGGGGCAGAGAGGAGGCAGGAGCTCAGGGCACTTTTCCCGACTCTTCCAGCCTCCCCTCCCGCAGAGATGGACACCGCATATCGGCCGGGCATGAAAACCGGGCCGATATACGGCCTTATAAAGCCGCCCTGAGGCTGCGGCCGCATAGAGCAGCAGGGGGAAGACAGCAGGGAGCCTGCAGCGCCGTGGGTTAAAGCAGTTTAGCACTTTCCAGGACCTTCAACTATTGACCCTATCGGGAGCTAGGGGTGTGTGAGGGGGCATTCCTCCTGTCAAACCCCTAGCTTGCGGTGGCGTCAAGATACAATAATACCACAGAAACTCCCATTACTCACTTCCTTGGGCCGAGAGTCAGACTCATCCTGCTCCCTCTTCGGCTCCTGTAGCTTCCTCTTCCTCTATCTTCCTCCCGGTTCATGCAGTAGCCTCTGAGCGCAGAGAGGCAGTTTTGCGTAGGTGCAGTAGCAAGACTACTTCAGGCCTCTCCTCCCCAATTGTTGACCAGGCTGCAGGCTCCAGAGCCAGGTGTAGGCTACCAAGAGCAGAAATTGAGCCGCCACCATCACCAACACATTCTTCTGTTTTCAGTGACACCACTGTGCTACGAGTGACCACCACATCACTGTACACTGTTTTAAGCAATTTTTGGGAGGAGCATAGTGTTCCCCTAGATGTGTGGCTGTATTCCCATGCAATATGGGGGGCTCTGGCTGCATTGGGGAGCTTCTGGAGAGCAAATTAGTGAATCCAATTTTTATTCCTATTGACTGTAATGGGATTTGGATAGTGATGAGCGAACGTACTTGTCCGAGCTTGATGCTCGGGCGAATATTAGGGTGTTCGGGATGCTCGTTACTCTTAACGAGCACCACGCGGTGTTCGGGTTACTTTCACTTTCCTCTGTGAGACGTTAGCGTGCTTTTCTGGCCAATTGAAAGACAGGGAAGGCATTACAACTTCCCCCTGTGACGTTCAAGCCCTATACCACCCCCCTGCTGTGAGTGGCTGGGGAGATCAGATGTCACCCGAGTATAAAAGTCGGCCCCTCCCGCGGCTCGCCTCAGATGCGTTGTGAGTTAGCTGAGGGAAAGTGCTGCTGCTGGTGCTGCTGTAGGGAGAGTGTTAGGAGTGAGTGTAGGCTTCAAGAACCCCAACGGTCCTTCTCAGGGCCACATATATCCATGTGCAGTACTGTGGAGGGTGCTGTTAGCAGTGTTGCACAATTTTTTTTTTTCAAAATCGGCTGTCTGCAGAGCATTGCGCCCTGCAGTAATAGTCCAGGGACAGAAGTGGTGGTTAGGCAGGGAGAGTGTTAGGAGTGAGTGTAGGCTTCAAGAACCCCAACGGTCCTTCTTAGGGCCACATTTAACCATGTGCAGTACTGTGCAGGCTGCTGTTAGCAGTGTTGCATTTTTTTTTTTTTTCAAAATCGGCTGTGCAGAGCATTGCGCCCTGCAGTAATACTACAGGGAGAGAATTGTGTAGGCAGGGCCAGAAGACATATATTATTGATTGAATATAGTCAGTGGGTCTTCCCTTTAAAAAAAAAAAGGGAAAAATTCTATTTGGCCTGCCTCTGACAGTCCTCAGCGTTCTGGGTATGTGTGTGGTGGGTGGAGAACGTAAAGAAATCATACACAGCCAGCTACGTTTAACAGCAGGCTTGCACCAATTTATTTCCTGCCTGGGAAAAATCACCGCTCTGCTGCACTTCATATAACACTGCATTTCTGTGGAACACATTTCTTATCTGATTGAATATAGTCAGTGGGCCTTCCCTTTAAAAAAAAGGGAAAAATTCTATTTGTCCTGCAGGCTTGCGCCAATTTATTTCCTGCCTGGGAAAAATCACCGCTCTGCTGCACTTCATATAACACTGCATTTCTGTGGAACACATTTCCTATCTGATTGAATATAGTCAGTGGGCCTTCCCTTTAAAAAAAAAGGGAAAAATTCTATTTGTCCTGCAGGCTTGCGCCAATTTATTTCCTGCCTGGGAAAAATCACCGCTCTGCTGCACTTCATATAACACTGCATTTCTGTGGAACACATTTCTTATCTGATTGAATATAGTCAGTGGGCCTTCCCTTTAAAAAAAAGGGAAAAATTCTATTTGTCCTGCAGGCTTGCGCCAATTTATTTCCTGCCTGGGAAAAATCACCGCTCTGCTGCACTTCATATAACTGCATTTCTGTGGAACACATTTCTTATCTGATTGAATATAGTCAGTGGACCTTCCCTTTAAAAAAAAATGGAAAAATTCTATTTGTCCTGCAGGCTTGCGCCAATTTATTTCCTGCCTGGGAAAAATCACCGCTCTGCTGCACTTCATATAACACTGCATTTCTGTGGAACACATTTCTTATCTGATTGAATATAGTCAGTGGGCCTTCCCTTTAAAAAAAAGGGAAAAATTCTATTTGTCCTGCAGGCTTGCGCCTATTTATTTCCTGCCTGGGAAAAATCACCGCTCTGCTGCACTTCATATAACTGCATTTCTGTGGAACACATTTCTTATCTGATTGAATATAGTCAGTGGGCCTTGCCTTTAAAAAAAAGGGAAAAATTCTATTTGTCCTGCAGGCTTGCGCCAATTTATTTCCTGCCTGGGAAAAATCACCGCTCTGCTGCACTTCATATAACTGCATTTCTGTGGAACACATTTCTTATCTGATTGAATATAGTCAGTGGGCCTTCCCTTTAAAAAAAAGGGAAAAATTCTATTTGTCCTGCAGGCTGGCGCCAATTTATTTCCTGCCTGGGAAAAATCACCGCTCTGCTGCACTTCATATAACTGCATTTCTGTGGAACACATTTCTTATCTGATTGAATATAGTCAGTGGGCCTTCCCTTTAAAAAAAAGGGAAAAATTCTATTTGTCCTGCAGGCTTGCGCCAATTTATTTCCTGCCTGGGAAAAATCACCGCTCTGCTGCACTTCATATAACTGCATTTCTGTGGAACACATTTCTTATCTGATTGAATATAGTCAGTGGACCTTCCCTTTAAAAAAAAGGGAAAAATTCTATTTGTCCTGCAGGCTTGCGCCAATTTATTTCCTGCCTGGGAAAAATCACCGCTCTGCTGCACTTCATAACACTGCATTTCTGTGGAACACATTTCTTATCTGATTGAATATAGTCAGTGGGCCTTCCCTTTAAAAAAAAGGGAAAAATTCTATTTGTCCTGCAGGCTTGCGCCTATTTATTTCCTGCCTGGGAAAAATCACCGCTCTGCTGCACTTCATATAACTGCATTTCTGTGGAACACATTTCTTATCTGATTGAATATAGTCAGTGGGCCTTGCCTTTAAAAAAAAGGGAAAAATTCTATTTGTCCTGCAGGCTTGCGCCAATTTATTTCCTGCCTGGGAAAAATCACCGCTCTGCTGCACTTCATATAACTGCATTTCTGTGGAACACATTTCTTATCTGATTGAATATAGTCAGTGGGCCTTCCCTTTAAAAAAAAGGGAAAAATTCTATTTGTCCTGCAGGCTGGCGCCAATTTATTTCCTGCCTGGGAAAAATCACCGCTCTGCTGCACTTCATATAACTGCATTTCTGTGGAACACATTTCTTATCTGATTGAATATAGTCAGTGGGCCTTCCCTTTAAAAAAAAGGGAAAAATTCTATTTGTCCTGCAGGCTTGCGCCAATTTATTTCCTGCCTGGGAAAAATCACCGCTCTGCTGCACTTCATATAACTGCATTTCTGTGGAACACATTTCTTATCTGATTGAATATAGTCAGTGGACCTTCCCTTTAAAAAAAAGGGAAAAATTCTATTTGTCCTGCAGGCTTGCGCCAATTTATTTCCTGCCTGGGAAAAATCACCGCTCTGCTGCACTTCATAACACTGCATTTCTGTGGAACACATTTCTTATCTGATTGAATATAGTCAGTGGGCCTTCCCTTTAAAAAAAAGGGAAAAATTCTATTTGTCCTGCAGGCTTGCGCCAATTTATTTCCTGCCTGGGAAAAATCACCGCTCTGCTGCACTTCATATAACACTGCATTTCTGTGGAACACATTTCTTATCTGATTGAATATAGTCAGTGGGCCTTCCCTTTAAAAAAAGAGAAGAATTCTATTTGTCCTGCAGGCTTGCGCCAATTTATTTCCTGCCTGGGAAAAATCACCGCTCTGCTGCACTTGATATAACTGCATTTCTGTGGAACACATTTCTTATCTGATTGAATATAGTCAGTGGGCCTTCCCTTTAAAAAAAAAGGGAAAAATTCTATTTGTCCTGCAGGCTTGCGCCAATTTATTTCCTGCCTGGGAAATCACTGGTAATACAGCATGCTGAGGGGTAGGGGTAGGCCTAGAGGACGTGGACGCGGCCGAGGACGCATAGGCCCAAGTGAGGGTGTGGGCACAGGCCGAGCTCCTGATCCAGATGTATCGCAGCCGACTGCTGCGCGATTAGGAGAGAGGCACGTTTCTGGCGTCCCCACATTCATCGCCCAATAAATGGGTCCACGCGGGAGACCTTTATTAGAAAATGAGCAGTGTGAGCAGGTCCTGTCGTGGATGGCAGAAAGTGCTTCGAGCAAGCTATCATCCACCCACAGTTCTGCGCCGTCCAGTGCTGCAAATCCGAATCCTTTGGCTGCTGCTCCTCCTTCCTCCCAGCCTCCTCACTCCACTACAATGACACATGCTCAGGAGCGGGAAGACTCCCAGGAACTGTTCTCGGGCACCTGCTCAGATTGGGCAGCAGTGGTTCCTCTCCCACCAGAGGAGTTTATCGTCACTGATGCCCAACCATTCGAAAGTTCCCGGGGTCCTCGGGATGAGGCTGGGGACTTCCGGCAACTGTCTCAAGACCTTTCAGTGGGTGAGGAGGACGATGACGATGAGACACAGTTGTCTTGCAGTGAGGTAGTAGTAAGGGCAGTAAGTGCGATGGAGGAGCGCACAGAGGATTCGGAGGAAGAGCAGCAGGACGATGAGGTGACTGACCCCACCTGGTGTGCAACGCCTACACAGGACAGGTCTTCAGAGGGGGAGGCACGGGCAGCAGCAGGGCAGGTTGCAAGAGGCAGTGCGGTGTCCAGGGGTAGAGGCAGGGCCAGACCGAATAATCCACCAAGTGTTTCCCAAAGCGCACCCTCGCACCATGCCACCCTGCAGAGGCCGAGGTGCTCTAAGGTCTGGCAGTTTTTCACAGAGACGCCTGACGACCGACGAACAGTGGTGTGCAACCTTTGTCGCGCCACGATCAGCCGGGGAGCCACCACCAACAGCCTCACCACCACCAGCATGCGCAGACATATGATGGCCAAGCACCCCACAAGGTGGGACGAAGGCCGTTCACCGCCTCCGGTTTGCACCGCTGCCTCTCCCCCTGTGCCCCAACCTGCCACTGAGATCCAACCCCCCTCTCAGGACACAGGCACTACCGTCTCCTGGCCTGCACCCACACCCTCACCTCCGGTGTCCTTGGCCCCATCCAGCAATGTCTCGCACCGCACCGTCCAGCCGTCGCTAGCGCAAGTCTTTGAGCGGAAGCGCAAGTACGCCGCCACGCACCCACACGCTCAAGCGTTAACCGTGCACATAGCGAAATTTATCAGCCTTGAGATGCTGCCGTATAGGGTTGTGGAAACGGAGTCCTTCAAAAGTATGATGGCGGCGGCGGCCCCGCGCTACTCAGTTCCCAGTCGCCACTACTTTTCCCGATGTGCCATCCCAGCCCTGCACGACCACGTCTCCTGCAACATTGTGCAACCAATGCGGTTAGTGGCAAGGTCCACTTAACAACGGACACGTGGACAAGCACAGGCGGCCAGGGCCACTACATCTCCCTGACGGCACATTGGGTGAATTTAGTGGAGGCTGGGACAGAGTCAGAGCCTGGGACCGCTCACGTCCTACCCACCCCCAGAATTGCGGGCCCCAGCTCGGTGTTGGTATGTTCGGCGGTGTATGCTTCCTCCACTAAAGCACCCTCCTCCTCCTCCTCCGCAACCTCTGTCTCGCAATCAAGATGTGTCAGCAGCAGCACGTCGCCAGCAGTCGGTGTCGCGCGGCGTGGCAGCACAGCGGTGGGCAAGCGTCAGCAGGCCGTGCTGAAACTACTCAGCTTAGGAGATAAGAGGCACACGGCCCACGAACTGCTGCGGGGTCTAACAGAGCAGACCGACTGTTGGCTTGCGCCGCTGAGCCTCCAACCGGGCATGGTCGTGTGTGACAACGGCCGTAACCTGGTGGCGGCTCGGCAGCCTCACGCACGTGCCATGCCTGGCCCACGTCTTTAATTTGGTGGTTCAGCGCTTTCTGAAAAGCTACCCACGCTTGTCAGACCTGCTCGTAAAGGTGCGCCGGCTCTGCGCACATTTCCGCAAGTCCCACACGGACGCTGCCACCCTGCGCACCCTGCAACATCGGTTTAATCTGCCAGTGCACCGACTGCTGTGCGACGTGCCCACACGGTGGAACTCTACGCTCCACATGTTGGCCAGGCTCTATGAGCAGCGTAGAGCTATAGTGGCATACCAACTCCAACATGGGCGGCGCAGTGGGAGTAAGCCTCCTCAATTATTTTCAGAAGAGTGGGCCTGCCAGGTCCTTGGAAAGTTTGAGGAGTCTACCCAGGTGGTGAGCGGCGATGCTGCAATCATTAGCGTCACCATTCCTCTGCTATGCCTCTTGAGAAGTTCCCTGCAAAGCATAAAGGCAAATGCTTTGCGCTCGGAAACGGAGGCGGGGGAAGACAGTATGTCGCTGGATAGTCAGAGCACCCTCCTGTCTATATCTCAGCGCATTGAGGAGGAGGAGCATGAGGAGGATGAGGAGGAGGGGGAAGAGACAGCTTGGCCCACTGCTGACGGTACCCATGCTGCTTGCCTGTCATCGTTTCAGCGTGTATGGCCTGAGGAGGAGGAGGCGGAGGAGGAGGAGGAGGAGGAGGAGGAGGAGGATCCTGAAAGTGATCTTCCTAGTGAAGACAGCCATGTGTTGCGTACAGGTACCCTGGCACACATGGCTGACTTCATGTTAGGATGCCTTTCTCGTGACCCTCGTGTTGCACGCATTCTGGCCACTACGGATTACTGGGTGTACACACTGCTCGACCCACGGTATAAGGAGAACCTCTCCACTCTCATTCCCGAAGAGGAAAGGGGTTCGAGAGTGTTGCTATACCACAGGACCCTGGCGGACAAGCTGATGGTAAAATTCCCCTCCGACAGCGCTAGTGGCAGAAGGCGCAGTTCCGAGGGCCAGGTAGCAGGGGAGGTGCGGAGATCGAGCAGCATGTTCAGCACAGGCAGTGCAACACTCTTTAAGGCCCTGGACAGCTTTATGGCTTCCCACCAAGACTGTGTCACCGCTCCCCAGTCACGGCTGAGTCGGCGGGAGCACTGTAAAAGGATGGTGAGGGAGTACATAGCCGATCGCACGACCGTCCTCCGTGACGCCTCTGCCACCTACAACTACTGGGTGTCGAAGCTGGACACGTGGCCTGAACTCGCGCTGTATGCCCTGGAGGTGCTTGCTTGTCCTGCGGCTAGCGTCTTGTCAGAGAGGGTGTTTAGTGCGGCTGGGGGAATCATCACAGATAAGCGTACACGCCTGTCAACCGACAGTGCCGACAGGCTTACACTCATCAAGATGAACAAAGCCTGGATTTCCCCAGACTTCTCTTCTCCACCAGCAGACAGCAGCGATACCTAAGCAATACGTAGGCTGCACCCGCGGATGGAAGCATCGTTCTGTATCACCATCCAAAACGGTGACATTTCTGCTTCATCAATCTGTGTATAATATTCCTCCTCCTCCTGCTCCTCCTCCTGAAACCTCACGTAATCACGCCGAACGGGCAATTTTTCTTTGGGCCACAAGGCTCACTCATATAATTTTTCCAAACAATTTGTATACGTTTCAATGCTCTTATAAGCGATGAAACTTTAACTTGAACCAATTTTTCGTTAAACTGGGCTGCCTCCAGGCCTAGTTACCACTTAAGCCACATTAACCAAAGCGATTAATGGGTTTCACCTGCCATCTTGGTTGGGCATGGCCAATTTTTTCTGAGGTACATTAGTACTGTTGCTACACCAATTTTTTTGGGCCCCCCTCACCTACAGTGTAATCATAGTAATTTCAATGTTCTTCGCCTGCACTCATGGTACAGAAAGGTGTTTGGGGTTGGCCTACACTTTTGCTACATAAATGTAACTGCGGCCTTGTCTATACTGCAGCTACTGAAATGTGAAAGAGACTGTTATCTCCCTAAACTGCTGCAATGGGAATTGTTACTGGGGCTTGTCTTGAGTGCTACTATTACTGAAATGGAACTAAGACTGCGCTCCCCCTATACTGCTGCTAGTGATATGTCAGTGGGGCCTGTCCCTAATACTACCGCTGAAATGTGAATAATTCAGGGCTGTGCCTATACCGCAGCTAATGGTATGTCACTGGGGTGTGGAAACAGAGGCTTCACAAAGACATGATGGCGGCGAGGCCATTTCCCACCAACGCTGTTACTGTTAAGGTGCATATAACCACGGACACGTGGAGAGGACACATAGTGCCTCCAAAACATCCCCCTCCTCCTCCAACAATGAAAACATTCTTGGCAAATACCTTTGCATTGGTCCGTCTGGTGGCAGTCCAAGAATTTCACCTTTAACGACACTACAAGAGAGCCCCCCCACCATCCCCCCGCCACGGCCCAGTTAATCATGGCCACATTCCGAAAACCAAAGACATAAAACCGCGCTACTAGGTCCGCAGTCGCCACCAACGAGGTTACTGTTAAGGTACATATTACCAGTCTGACTGGGGCATGCAGTGTGGGCCAAAGCCCACCTGTATTGTATCTGACGTTAGCTCTGCTGAGTAGGGCACTGCAATGGGATATTTTTATGTACCGCCGGTGGGTTCCAGGGAGCCACCCATGCTGTAGGTGCACACGGAGTTTAACCTACATCTGTCCACTTGTAAAGAACCCCAGTCTGACTGGGGCATGCAGTGTGGGCCGAAGCCCACCTGCATTAAGCACGACATTACCTCAGCTGTGTTGGGCAATGCAATGGGATATATTTATGTACCGCCGGTGGGTTCCAGGGAGCCACCCATGCTGTAGGTGCACACGGAGTTTAACCTACATCTGTCCACTTGTGAAGAACCCCAGTCTGACTGGGGCATGCAGTGTGGGCCGAAGCCCACCGGCATTAAGCACGACATTACTACCTCAGCTGTGTTGGGCAATGCAATGGGATATATTAATGTACCGCCGGTGGCTTCCTGGCACCCACCCATGCTGTGGGTCCACAGGGAGTTGTAACTACATGTGTCCACTTCTAAAGAACCCCAGTCAGACTGGGGCATGCAGTGTGGGCCAAAGCCCACCTGCATTAAGCACGACATTACTACCTCAGCTGTGTTGGGCAATGCAATGGGATATATTTATGTACCGCCGGTGGGTTCCAGGGAGCCACCCATGCTGTAGGTGCACACGGAGTTTAACCTACATCTGTCCACTTGTAAAGAACCCCAGTCTGACTGGGGCATGCAGTGTGGGCCGAAGCCCACCTGCATTAAGCACGACATTACTACCTCAGCTGTGTTGGGCAATGCAATGGGATATATTAATGTACCGCCGGTGGCTTCCTGGCACCCACCCATGCTGTGGGTCCACAGGGAGTTGTAACTGCATGTGTCCACTTCTAAAGAACCCCAGTCTGACTGGGGCATGCAGTGTGGACCGAAGCCCACCTGCATTAACCACGACATTACCTCAGCTGTGATGGGCAATGCAATGGGATACATTTATGTACAGCGGGTGGGTTCCAGGGAGCCACCCATGCTGTGGGTGCACACGAAATTCCCATTGCGGAGTTGTACCTGCCTGTGACTATTTATAAAAAACCGCGGTCTGACTGGGGCGTGCAGACACCTTGACAGAATGAATAGTGGGTGGCACATAGGTTCCCCATTGCTATGCCCACGTGTGCAGCTCCAGATGGAGGTGGCACAGGATTGGATTTCTCATTGCTTCTGTACAGCATTGTGGACTATCAGCCCGCCCCTTTTATGGGGGGGTCGCTGCCTAGCCATGCCAACCCTCTGCAGTGTGTGCCTGCTTTTCCTGTGGCAGACGCACTTATAAATAGACATGAGGGTGGCGTGGCATGAGGGCAGCTGAAGGCTGGGCAGGGACAGTTTGGTGTGCGCTGTGGACACTGGGTCGTGGGGGGGGGGGGATTTGGCAGCATGTAACCCAGGAGAAGTGGCAGCGGAGTGTCATGCAGGCAGTGATTGTGCTTTGTTGGAGGTAGTGTGGTGCTTAGCTAAGGTATGCCATGCTAATGAGGGCTTTTCAGAAGTAAAAGTTGTTGGGAGGGGGGGGGGGGACCCACTCTTGCCGCTATTGTGGCTTAATAGTGGGACCTGTGAACTTGAGATGCAGCCCAACATGTAGCCCCTCGCCTGCCCTATCCGTTTCTGTGTCGTTCCCATCACTTTCTTGAATTGCCCAGATTTTCACACATGAAAACCTTAGCGAGCATCGGCGAAATACAAAAATGCTCGGGTCGCCCATTGACTTCAATGGGGTTCGTTATTCGAAACGAACCCTCGAGCATCGCGAAAAGTTCTTCTCGAGTAACGAGCACCCGAGCATTTTGGTGCTCGCTCATCTCTAGATTTGGAATATATATAAATTTGGTATATTCATAGTTGCATTGGCCCAAAGAATGATGTTAACATATTATTTATATTGCACAATAAAGTGCAATAAAAACAGCAATGCCAATTGAAAAAAATGACTGTATTTTGTTCGTCTCATAAAAAAATGCAATAAAAAATGATCAAAATGTCTCTATTACCCCAAAATGGTACCAAAGGAAACTACAACTCATCCTGCAAAAATCATTGCCTCACGTAGCTTCACTGGAGCTGCAGATTAAATCTTTAAAGTAACATGTCATTTATACCATACGGTGACCAACGTAAAAGAAAACCTAAAAAAACAATGGCGCAATTTCAGTTTTTTGCCCAACATCTCCAAAAACATGTAAAAAAGTTAAACAATACATTATATTCCCTCCCACTCACCAGCTCTCTGCTTCTCTCCTCCCCTCTGAGCGGTTTGCAATGGGAGTGGGCTGGATGGAGCAGAGCTAAGCTCCCGCCCCTTGTCCATAGTCAGCAATGAGACTGGGCGGGCAGAGCCACTATTGTGATTCATGCACTTTAAGACTGGGTTCGGACGAACGTATATCGGCTGGTTTTCACACCGAGCCGATATACGTCCTCTCTCTCTGCAGGGGGGGGGGGGGAGCCTGGAAGAGCCAGGAGCAGTGCTCTGAGCTCCTGCCCGCTCTCTGCCTCCTCTCCGCCCCTTTGCACTATTTGCAATGAAAGGAGGCGGGGCGGGGCTAAGTTCCGAGAATTAGCCCCACCCCGTCCTGCCTCTCCCCGTTGCAAATAGTGCAGAGGGGCGGAGAGGAGGCAGAGATGGGGCGAGAGCTCAGTTCCTGCTCCTGGCTCTTCCATCCTCCCCCCCCCCCCCCTGCACATGAGGACGACGTATATCGGCTCGGCGTGAAAACCGAGCCGATATACGTTCGTGGGAATGCAGCCTAATGGCGACATTGAAGAATTTCTGCATGTCGTATTTTTGGTTGATTCCTCATTAGGAATCGCCAATTATTTGTTATGGTATCTTTAAAAAAAAAAATCGCAGTGCCCTTATATGCCATGCGATTTGCATTCAGGTGTGATGCGATTTTTACCATTAAATCTTGTTATTTGTATAGCGCCAACTTATTCCGCAGCACTTTCACAGGTAATTTATTTATTACCCCCCACCAGGCTGGGTACTCATTTTACCGACCTCGGAGGGATGGAGGGCTCACCCTCACGACTGATGTGCTTATGGTTGACGAGATGTGTTGTGCTGTGCTAGGAGCCCCTCCTTCCTTTTTTCCTCCTTCCTCTCCTTCTCAAACTGGAAGCTCACTCCAGGGTCAGACAGAGCGGAGATGTTCTCCCTGCTCTGCGTCTTCTTCATTCTACAAGTCGCGCACTGTCAGGGTAAGTGATCCTTAGGAGAACTATTAACCTTTTGGTTGCTGTCCAATTCTGCTACATTGTGTTCTTATCTGTATTCTTGCTGTATCGTCGTTCTGTCGCTTCCTACCCTAATGCCATATGCGATGTTACACAAAGCACCTGCCTTACACTCGGATGGAGAGAATACTTTTTCCTGTGAGGTTTTGACTTTTTAGCTTCTATCCAAGGATCACAGATAAGATCTTGTCTCAGATATTGTTTTTAACCTGTTCTTGAAGTTGTTGGCATTGGTAATTTTGCTTGACAAGGTAACATACGCAGGGAGAATTTGCTAAGCCCAACATTTCCAACGCCAGTCTTAATGCAAATTTCCCCTGGTACATGAAGAAGTTCTGGTACGTAGTCCGGAGAATAAATGAGATCTACAGTTTGTGTTTAATTTTATGATTATTTTTTTCTTTAGCTGACTTAACTTTTCAATACACTGTAGTGGATAACGGCAAACCATAGTAGATGTGTGCAGCTGTATAACCATAATATTTTTACTGCACTTTAGAGCAATTTTGCAGCATTTATGAAACGTGCTAATGAGCAAATTTTGGTGACTATTGACCCGTGTACAGATGGCAGCAGACAGGGCGCTGAGCAAGAAGTCGCTCAATTGTTAATAGTCGTTTCTTTTCAGCTTCTCGCTCCGGGCAAATAGGAGCCGCTCAGTATTTAAGCGACTGCCTGTGTATGGAGACTGGTGGGCTGCAGCGATTCCCAGCCCATCCACCTCCATTCACTTGAACAACTATCGCTCCTGTGTAAGAGCAAAAACGCATGGGCGTACGCACAACTATGTTCGCTGCTACGGAGCGTAGTTGCGCATGAAGTGCATTTTTAAAATTCTTTTTTTATATGGCCATTCAAACTCTGTGCCACAGTGTGCAAGTTTGGGGGGGGGGGGGGGGGGGGGGAACCTGGAAGATAAGTCCTGTCATATTTTTCTCGCATGTAGTATTACTAGTAGAGATGAGCGAGCATCGCTCTTCTCGTGTAACTGCATTCTCATCCGAGCAGGCTCGTGGGGGGGTAGGGGGTGAGTGAGAGAGATCTCTCATGCTCGCTCGAGTAACTGCCTTATCCGAGTAGGCTCCCTCATCTCTAATTACTAGTTATTAATATGGGCGAGAATACAACTAAGGAAAACAAAACCATTGAAATCAATAGTTTTGCTTTGTCCCGTTATGTGGCCATGATTATCACAGTCGCATAACGGGAATAAAACACGCCCATGTGAAGAAGCCCTAAAGCAGTGGAGTAATAGTCACTGCATCGGCTGTTGATTTATATAAATTGAAACCTAATTGAGTGTTAGCATGGCTTTCTTTTAAGGCTGCCTTCAAACAGGCGAGAAAATCGTACAAGATTTGTGCGTTGCGAAACGCATAAATATGAACCTCATTCTTTTGAATAGGGTCATACACATGAGCGATGTTTTCCTGCATGCACCACGCTGCGATACTATATGTGAAACAAATTGCAACATGTTCTATCTAGCTGCATGCTCTCGCATCCCACCGCCCATTGTCTCTAATCGGGCCTGCGGCAGCATCGCGCCCTGTGTTAGGCACGTGCGATGCAAGGTCTCCCATTGTTTTCAATGGGAGAAACTTTGCGATCCTCCGCTGCAGGTGACAACAAAGGTGGAGGATTGCTTCTTCCCGAAATGATGCAAGGTTGTTTTGACATGAAAACGCCTCGCATCTGTAGGGAATTCACAAGTGGGGAGTGTGATATATGAGCCCATATTGTGCTTGCTAGTGGGAAATCAGCCTAAGGCCTAATGCCTACAGCCTGGTCGGATTCCAGAATTTGCGGAATATCGCAGCAGAATCAGACCCGGCGCCTTCCTCCCCCCCCCCCATGTACCCTATACTCACCTCTTCAGATCCGTGATGAGAGTCTCTGCTAGGGAGCCAGCACGCATGAGCAGTGCAGCACATGACTTTCGGTGGTGGTGGGGGTCGCGCAATTTTCACAGCGATAATCTGTCCGTGGGCATTGTCCCTAAGTGAATGGTATCTTAAAGGGGTTGTCCCGCGCCGAAACGGGTTTTTTTTTTTTCAACCCCCCCCCCCCCCCGTTCGGCGCGAGACAACCCCGATGCAGGGACGTACAGAAAGCTTACCGGAGCGCTTACCTTAATCCCCGCGCTCCGGTGACTTCTATACTTACCTGTGAAGATGGCCGCCGGAATCCTCTTCCTCCGTGGACCGCAGCTCTTCTGTGCGGTCCATTGCCGATTCCAGCCTCCTGATTGGCTGGAATCGGCACGTGACGGGGCGGAGCTACACGGAGCCTGCATTCTGCACGAGCGGCTCCATTGAAGAGAGCAGAAGACCAGGACTGCGCAAGCGCGGCTAATTTGGCCATCGGAGGGCGAAAATTAGTCGGCACCATGGAGACGAGGACGCCAGCAACGGAGCAGGTAAGTAAAAAACTTTTTATAACTTCTGTATGGCTCATAATTAATGCACAATGTATATTACAAAGTGCATTAATATGGCCATACAGAAGTGTATAGACCCACTTGCTGCCGCGGGACAACCCCTTTAAGTCTGTGACTTTTGGATTAGTAACTTTGGATTCAGGGACTTTGGAAGAGGAACTTGTATTTAATTACTGCTTATTTAAATTTTTTGTGACCTAACAACTATGTATAAATATATCAGGGGACAATACAGAGATCTCTCCCATCATCTATATATACCCAGGACTGTGACTGTAACAAGAGAGCATCCTCTACATCTAGAGGAAAGAAGGTTTCATCACCAACACAGAAAGGGGTTCTTTACTGTAAGAGCAGTGAGACTGTGGAACTCTCTGCCTGAGGACGTGGTGATGGCAAAATCCATAGAGGAGTTTAAGAGGCGACTAGATGTCTTTCTGGGTCACTATGATATCACACGTTATCACTAATCACTTCAGAAGGGTTGTTCATCCAGGGATAATTCTGATTGCCATAAATGTGGAAAATTGGCTTTTATCTCATTGGAGGGTTATTTTGCCGCCTTCTGGATCAACATTGGAGAGAGATAGGCTGAACTGGATGGACATATGTACTTTTTCATCCTAACATACTATGTAAAACACTTGTCACATCTGGCTGCACCTCCATCCACCAGATTGGCACTTACGCCAGCATAGATGCAGCTATAATTTATACCAGTAAACCCACTAATTCTAGGCCACCTTTTTAAAGTGCCTTACATTTTTTTAAAAAGTCACAATTTTGTCGTTTGCACCATTATTGCCACTTTTTGCTGCTGGAATTCTAGCACAAGTGATATCATAAATATGCCCATAGTCTTATAATTTTTTTTCTTGCATTTTTTTCTAGTGTGCAAAAAACACCATGAAATGTACGCTTTCGTTTTTTTTTTCTTCTCTATAGAGAATTATATGAAAAGTTATCAGAAAAAAACTGAGCATACTGTCAAAAACACCGGGGACATAAAAATGCCCTAAAAACAGCAATATTTGTATTGCATTTCAGAATTCCTTATTGAACTACAGCTAACATCTGGATGTGACGATTATCGCTGCAGAAAAAGGCGGTAAAATACAGCCATATAGAACCACTAAAAAAATTGAATTTTTGGAAAAAGGAGTTGTGACACCAGCCTAAAGCTGTTTCCTACTAACTCAGTTTATTTTGTGGATCTAGGCCAAAGAGACAGGCTGGCATGCTTGGCAGAACCTGAGGCCTTAATGAGGCCTCCTGCTGCGATGGGCATCCATCGGCACCCTGCAATCGCATTGTGATTACATCTCAGGATCACTATTGATTGCGGCATGCAAGAGGTTAATTGGTCAGGGCAGGAGAATTCTCTGGTCCCGACCATTAGTTCAAGTTTCCTGCGTATTCACAAAAAATGCATAAAGGCAGAATTATGCAGGGAATAGGCATTTTTCATATCGTTAATATATTGTGTATCCATGGACAGGAAATACGCCCATGTGAACCAGTCCTTAGGGTGGCATTACACAGGGCAACTATAGTTCGACTAGTCTCCTGAAAGACTGCCGCGGGTTTTGAAACGGCCTTACAGCCTTACAGTCTCCGCTGTTACAGAGAACAAACAAGCCCTGTGTAGTCTGATCCTTTAGTCGTACTCGCTTCCATCTGTCGACTTTTTGCTAACTGCCACTTAGTTAATAATAGGTAGAGGGCAGATGGAAGAGCGTATGACTAGAGGATCAGACTGTTATTAAGCAAGTCTGTTTTGGGGCTTTGACAACCCATCATTGACTCTCAGGAAGGATGACTACCAGTACAAGTTGTTATTTACAGGTATGTGCTTATTTTTCAGTACGGGTTCCGGAGGTGGTTTATGCATGGCTGGATTCGCACGTGACTCTGGCCTGCCAAGCTGACACCACAGAAGAAGTCAAACAGATCACCTGGGAGAAGCAAGAGCGTGGAACCAGTGTGACAGTTCTCACTTATCGAAGTGACACCGGACCAATATATCATAAGTCATACGGAGGGACTGTTATTTTTAGTGGAGATGGATATAAAAATGGATCCATTCAGATATCGAATGTCACCCTGGCCGATGCGGGCATCTTCAAATGTGTGTTCACTACATTCCCATCTGGAACCATTGAAGGAAGAACCCAGTTACAAGTTATGGGTAAGAATTCTTTAAAAATGTGCAGCTGGTTTATATCTTATGTCTAAATGGAGATATATTATTGCTCAAAGTTACGGGTCAAAAGCGTGAGCTGCACTACTGGGGAATTTTGATGACAATGAAGCGAACATTTTCAGAATCTCTCAGTAGTGCAGCCTAATGCCCATTCAGACAACCATATTTTCTGGCCATGTATTCTACAGACAGCACATGACCCCATGATAGCCTATGGGCTATTCATACAAACGTTCTTTCCCACGGACCATTGGTTCATGTGAAAGAAATCGCTACATGTCCTATTCCCATATATTTTCATGGACAAGGTACAGTACATGCAATGTGCCAAGTCCATTAATATTGGACAGCACACAGACTGGTATCATGAGCTCCCTGATAACAATTGTGTAAGTCACCTCACATATGGCTGTCTGAATGTAGCCTTAGGTGTTGGGCCTGAAACTTTGAGCAAATCAGTCTTAGTTTAGCTATATATTTTATATTTCTACATTATTATGGAAGCCTTCTGTGAATTCAAATCATCAAATTAGGTCTTTTTATATTCAGTTATTTGTGATTTCTTTCTTTTTTTCTTACCTCATCTGGTATGTGTAGTCCTAGTCTTAAAGGAGTAGTCCTATCTCAGTTCATCATGTAGCTTGCCATACCACACTGTTTCTGAAACTCCATTTTCTTCTATGGGAGGTACAGAAATGGCGTAGGACATCTCACTATTTTTGGCTGATTCCAAAATTCCCAACCACCTCCTGCAACTACATACATCTGTTCTGGGGGTAGTCAGGCTTAGTCCTTGAGATGAGACCCACATCTATCAGACTTTCATGGCATAGTCTCAGTAGTGATAAGCGAACGCTTGAAAAAATTCAGTTCAGTCGGTTAACCTAACTTTTACAAAAAGTTTGTTTGAGTCTGAATTAGTTTGATCCGAACCATAGGTTTACCCAAAACTGGTGTATAACACAGTCTAAGAGCTAAACAAGCCCTGTTTAACATTCTCGTGCCGAACCGAACGGTTCAACTATGAAACGGGGTTCTACTGGTTGGCTTAACACTAATCCTTGGTGGGGGCAGCATAAAGTACACGACTGGTCCTCTTTAAACCTATATAGTAACATAAACACTTATGCACTTTATACGCAGTCTTGCCTACCGTCAGACAAGAGCTTACGCAAGACGTCAGGACTTCCTGTATTAATATGGTGACTGAGTGCTTGGCCCTCTTGGCAAAACCACCTGCGGTGATCCAGTGGATTATACATGGGATACATTTTACTTCAAAAGAAGAGGACCCTGTTACATATTCCAATGGAACTACGAGTAAGAGGAGCCAGCTGTATATAGTGTCAACGCTACAGTTGTACGGCCGCGAAGTAAGCTGTTTGGTTTATCAGCCTACAATTCCGTTTGAGCACCAGAAAAATATCACCGTCAACGTCAACTTGACCAACATTCAATGTAGGTGTGAACTAATTTCTATGAATTTTTTTTGGCCTTGTGACCTGTAATAACATTCAGTAAAATTGCTACACAGCATACCAATGAAGTAATACGAAAAGCAGTATCCTCCCACTAACCAATGAGAGTTTCCACCTCACCAGTGTACCTGGATTTTCTCTCCAACATTTCTGACTGGTGGTCTCCTGGTATGTAGATGGAATCTACTCTGTTTATAGGGGATGTCTAGGATTAGAAAACATGGCTGCTTTCTTCCAAAAACGGCACCTGTCCACGGTTAGTTTATTGTTAAGAACCAGCTTGTAAATGTGTTTGGAGGTATGTGACCCTCTTCCTCAGAACTTGCTGGTGATACCATGCCAAAAGAACTTTTCCTAAGATACACTGTCAAGGACATGTATCCCCAGCGAGTACTGAGAAAGAGGTTCACATACCTTGAAACGAATATACAAGCTGGTTCTTATCAATAAACTAAGATATTTTTGGCAAATATACAATGGTTATCTTTGTCTGAAGGCTGCGCCACATTCATTCCTTCCAAAAGCAGTTTTTTTTCTTCTCTTCCTTGTCTGTGATTCTATACGTTTACCATGGGGGTTATAACGTTTCAAAGGGTGGGCTTCCTAAAAACAAACAAAAAACTTTAAAACTCTATCCTATCCCTGTGACCAAGCTCCGGGTTCCTCATTCCAGACCTTTCTACACCTGGGTTGTTCCACTTGATCTTTTTCTTCTACTTCTAGAAATGTCCAGGATGTTTGACGAAAGTACCAGATTGCCTTCACTAGAGGAAGCAGGAAGAGCGGACACTTTGTTTCCTATGACCCCATGTACGATTTCAGGCCGTGGAAAGTGACTTGGATTAAGCATTTTAAGCTCCGGATGAAATGATTAGAAATGAAAACAAAAGCTAACGTGGGAAAATCTATGAGTAATTTTTTAAAATTTTTGGTGCTTCTTAAAACCGTATACTCTATGAAGATAAATATATCTGTGACACCATGATACATTCAGTTATCTAGATTTGACTAGATTTGAAGTCTTCTCCTAGAGCAGTTGCTTCTCTGATCTTGTAGGGGTTAAACATAGTCATTACTAACTTAGCTTTTCAAAAGAAGTCTTACTAACTACACCCTGCTTTGTCTCTCTCCCATTGTTAGACGATCTTGTTACATCAGTCGTTTTTACCGCCTCTTCTGCCAAGGAGTTTTTTCTCGTTGATTCTCGAACTCTACCAAAGCGTAAAAATCATAACTACATTTTTTCCCATCAACCCTAGTATGATATCAGGGAACCCAGATCTATTACAACAGAGCGTACATACGTAGCATACACCACTAACTGCGCTCAGCCATAAAATACAAGAGGAACCGAATTTGCATGTAAATGGGAATTAGTACTGGTTGTCCCAGTCATTGTTAAAAGGTTGTATAAAGAGTCTAACATTGACTTACAGGAATGCTGCCTTCCAATGGGTGGTGCTGCAGAGGTATTGTTCCATCTCCCTTATTAGCATATTACCCAGAAGAGCATGAATGGCCTTATAAGTCTCCTCACTCACTCTCACCTTCAAGGTGCTCTCTTTTGCTGCGATTTGCGGATCGCATGACGGATGCGCATCTGCAAATTGCGTGACTGGGTCGACAATTCGGCGAAAAATCTGCAGCTAGCAGCGTTTTCGGCGAAACGGGCCCGATCAAAGGAGCGCTGTCTGCCCATTGAAATTCAATGGAGCCGGCAATACAGCTGGCTCCATTGAAAGCAATGGGCTGCCGGCGAGCACAGGATGAATTTTCGGGAAGGGCTTAAACATATAAGCCCTTCCCTGAAAACCATCCAAAAATGTGTAAAAATAAAAAAAATATATATACTCACCTTGTCCCGGCAGACGGAGTTCAGCCGCGGCCGGCGGCAGTTCTCCTGAACTGCTGTGTAGTATTCAGCAGGCGGGGATTTAAAATCCCCGCCTGCTGAATGGGCTGCCTCTGATTGGTCACAGCTCTCACCAATCAGAGGCAGCTCTCACTCACCCATTTATGAATTCATGAATGGGTGAGTGAGTGCTGCCTCTGATTGGCTGAGCGCAGGGACCAATCAGGGGCATCTCTCAGCTGTCATTCAATAGGGCTTATATTTGTAAGCCCTTCCTGAAAATTCATCCCGCGCTCGCCGGCAGTCCATTGCTTTCAATGGAGCCGGCTGTATTGCTGGCTCAATTGAATTCAATGGGCGAAAATTGTTCTTCTCTGCCACAGCTGTTACAGCTGTGGCAGAGGAGAATGATCTTTATAGAATATGTTCTCAATGGGGTTGGCGCTGCTGCCGCCGGCCCCATTGAGTGCATATATAGAACACAAGGAAACGCAGATAGGCGCGATCTGCGATTCGTCATGTCTTATAATTTATCGGACATCCGCATAAAAAGCGGACATCTGACCGATCCCATTGCGAAGCAATGGTTCTATATATGCGCAGATCGCATGTGCATCCGCAAATCGTGGCAAAAAACGGTCGTCTGACCGAGGCCTAAGGAGAAAGGATAGCGTTTCTGATACACAAACACTTACTGTACAACATAAATCTAGTCACTGATTGTACCCATGGAACTTCTCATACACTCATAATTGAAATAGCTACATGTATGCCTATTGAGGCTCACTATAAAATACGCAGTACACAGCAAATACGCATGCTAAATCCCCATAGCCTATATTGGTGTTTATTATGCACCAAAATAGGACATGCTGCGTTCTTCTTCATGTGCTTTAAAAAAACGAAGGTGTGAATGGCCCAATAGAAATTAATGGACTTTTAGCACCGTGTATTATGGATGTGCAAAATGCATGCATAATATGTGGCAAACATACGCCAATGTGAGTGAGCTTTTATATTTGTCAGCTATAGCAGCTTGCAGGAGACTTTAGGAAAAAGTTTACACCTCCCAGACTTGTGGAAGTCTGCCAGGTGCCATGTTATCTGCCCTGTTCTTGCACTCCTCTTTACTCCCTAGACCCATATTCAGATCCACATCTGTGATGACACATGGGAAGGGAGGACCGCATGAACAGGGAGAGATGAGTAACCATAGTCTATATAACTATATAGGTCTGTAGATGTCTGCTCTGGCGTTTATATTAATTTAGTGTTCTGGATGGGGATCATTCAGAGTAAATGCAGCCAACGATCAAACAATAATTAGTTCGCTTATTGTTCATCATTCTTTTCATACAAACATGAAAATCCTCATTGCCTTGTTTGCTAATCCTTTGGTTTAACCCTTTCCAATCCCCTGTATGACGTCTGAAGACCTTCTGATTGAAGGCTGTACAGCTCCAATGTCGGAAGACGGCCAACAGGGTTTTCTTCCTGTACATTACTGTCCGGTCTGTTGTCGGGGGGGGGGGGGGGGGGGGGGGAGGCTCTCCAGCATGTCCTATACCGCAGTACTGGCTTTAGCCTGCAGATGGCACAATTGTATAATGGCAGATAGAGAGAGCCCCTTAGGAAACCCTGAATCCAAAATTGGATTGCAAAGGGTTAATAGCTGATTGTTCAGTTGTTCTTTGCTGGCACAGTGAATGAGAACAATTGAACGTTTTTGCAAGCAAACAATTGATCTGCCAGTATATTTGGGCTCGAGTGAACTCTGACGTCATTCACTCGTACGGACAATAAATCGTTGTGTATAAAGGCACCCTTAGTTTAGAGGGTCTGTATGTATTATGGGAGTCTGGTTTGACATCTGCATCAAAAGGCTTTTGTCAAGATTGAAAGCAATCCCCTATTCACAGCATAGGGGATCACTTTGTGATTGTTGGCGGTCTGACTGCTGGGACCCCTCGATCTCAAAAATAGGGATCCTGAGGGTCCCTACATAAATGGAGTGGTGGACTTGTATATGTGCTGCCACTCCATTCATTTCAATGGGAGAACTGGAGATTGCCTTGGACTCAGCAGTCTTTGGTGCTCCTATTGAAATGAATGGAGTAGCAATTCACATGTGTGGCTGCATCATCCACGTCCCAGTGGTCAGGCCCCTAACAATCAGAAAGTTTTCCCCTATCCTATGGGTATGGGACAACTTTCTATCTAGGTATTGCAGTGTGACCATGGTAGTACTGAAGGGCCGGGAGCGGCAGAGAAACCAGAGGCATGAAAACACCATTTGCAGTATTTCTTGTTTATTGACAAATAGATGGGAAACAAAGTAATTATAACAGAATATAAGCAGTGAAATTTTACGGTGAATTACATGTCCACGGGCAAAAGATGATTTTAAATCCGCAGCGGATCACCCACATGCGGATCCGCACCCCATAGGGATGCATTGACCACCCGCGGGTAGATAAATACGCACGGATGGTCAATAAAAGTGATTTAAAAAAAAAATAAATGAAAAAATATGGACCATGCTCCATTTTCGTGCGGGTCTCCCGCGGGGACGGCTCCCGCAGGCTTCTATTGAGGCCTATGGAAGCCGTCCGGATCCACGGGAGACCAAAATTAGAATATACTCACCTGCTCCGGATCTTCCCTTCTTCGCGGCTTCATTTTCTCTCTGCTGCGGACGGATCTTTTTTCTTCGGGCCGGCGCATGCGCGCGGCACGCAACCGACATGCCGTGCACATCCGCCAGGCTGAAGAAAAAAGATCCGGCCGCGACGGAGAGAAGATGAAGCCGCGAAGAAGGGAAGATCCGGAGTGTGCGGAGAGGTGAGTAATTGCTATTTTCATCCCTCACGTCCGCGGGGCAGGAGGGACCCACTATGGATTCTCCATGGAGAATCAGTAGCGGGCCTGATTTTCCCCATGGACATGAGGCCTAACAACTTACCGATCGATCAGGACTGTATAAGCTTTCTTCAGTCTGTTTTTATCGTCATTAATGTGAGCAAATCTGAGTCTTCCCCCGCACCTAATATTGAGAGCCCAATAATGCAGCCTCTATTAGTATCTTGGGTGCCCCACATGGCTTGGGGAGGGGAGCATTCTCCAGTACACAAGAAGATACATGAAGGCAGTAACAGTTCCAAATGGTGGTGGTCGACCAATGGGAAGTAAAATTTCCATCTTAGTTTTAAGTTCTTAAGTGTGCACACTAGAGTCCTACCTTAGAGACTTGTTGTTTAGATCAGCCTTTGCATAACCACCATTGGCATTCTCTGTAGCATTTGCAGGTTTTTGGAGGTGATGTTTGATGTCACTCCTTCTTTTCTCTGACAGCACTGACCTATCCTTTCTGAAAACACTGGTGACTCACTGCTATAAGCTCTCTAACAAAGTGTTTCTTCTCCACTCTCTGCAGATTCCCCTCAACTTGAGTAGCTTACTTCTTCTACTAGCAGGGTAGACTTGGGGGGACCTGCACTCATTACTCCTCAGCTATTCCAAAACCAACTGCATCAACAGTCCTCTCAGACCACCAGTCAGAAATGTATTGAGGTTAAAGCAATCCAGAGTTTTTGTTATACAAGCTGGCCACTAAATACAACCGTTACATAAAGTTTTAATTGAGTCTTAGAGATTTGCCAGCTGTAACTACTATTTGGGCATTTTTCACACATCCCAATAAGGTAGTCTACTACAGTGTGTATATACATCTTTTTGCACATTAAACAATATATAATTAGTACCGCCAAGTATGTACACAGTACGCAAAAAAAGTACTAATATTTACATGATATTGTTCACGGCAGTGTGAGAACCCGCTAAGGCCACTAAATATTTTTCAGAGTACAGAATGTTTCTGAAAAGCTTTTATTTGTGCAGTGTACGCAAATCCGGTGTAAGATGTGCCAAGTGATTGATTATAATATATTTGCATTGCTGGCTACGGACTATAAAAATCCTAACACAAAGAATGGTCTATTTCTTATGGTTATCTTTTGACATTTAGTTCCTCCTCAGATGGTGAAAATTGAAGTACTCAAAAAAGACAAAGAAGCACTGCAGCTTTTATGTAAAAGTGAAGCCAACCCACGACCAACGTACAAATGGACAAGGTAAGTCCAGGAAGGAGCTACCTAGAAGGCTGTAATGCAAAATGAATGGGCAATCAATCACAATGCATACGAATCCGATAGTAAAAAAAATAATGAACTTCTCCATCAGCAGTCATATTTATGGAGATGTAAAAAAGCATTGCTTCTAGGGAAAAATAAAGAGTCTGACGAAGCCTTACAGCAGTACATGGCGGATGCTACGGGCATAGGTCAGGTGACTGTAGGCGAGAAACTATGCTAAAACTCATAGGGGGTGCATAAATAGCAGCCGCACCCATGCCCTGGTGCCTGTGGGAGCCCAAAGCTCATTCTGCCACATAAGGCAAGACACCAGTATTATAAATGGCACATGGTAAGTGGGGGGCTGTGTTACAGATTTTGCATCAGAGACCGAGAGTGCCAAGGTTGTGCCTCAGTGCAAATCAACGAAGATGCCCCTCGCCTTGATGAATTAAACCAAACTGTAATGGGAGCCTCATACCTACCTTTTACTTCTAATTGTAACAAGGGGACATCTATGTGTAGAAGAAAGTAGGTTTCTACTCAAACAGTGAAGGGGGTTCTTTACTGTAAGAGCAGTGAGACTATGGAACTCTGAGGACGAGGTGATGGTGAATTCGATAAAGAATACAAAAGGATGCCTTTCTTGAGTGTAATAATACATATTATAATCGCCATATAACTTCAGAAGGGTTAGTGAATTATATCAGGGAATTATTCTGATTGCTAGATCGAGAAGAAATTTTTTTTTTCTCCTAAAACTAGGAAAATTGGTTTCTACATCATGGAGATTTTTTTTGTCCTGTTCTGGATTAACTTTGCAGGATAATGGGCTGAATTGAATGGACATGTATTTTTTTATCAGCTTTACTTGCTATGCTACTACGTTAGTATATTTGAGAGGTCAGATATCAAGGAATAGGAAACAGTACAGATCCCAAAGGAAAGCACACATAGTAGAGCTAGATAGCAGAATACACCGTGTTGGCCTGGCAGGGTACAGTCGCAGTAGACACGACCAAGAAACCTGCTAAAAATTCCTAATTCTGCTATTGAATTTTGACCTGCAATTCTCACCTGCTGGGCTCTCCCAGTAGTTCTGGGGAACTGCAAAATGCCACTAAAATGGTCCCACAAGAGTTAAACAAGGAACATGGCACAACCATATCTACTCACTATGAGAAACTTTCATCTCTGGCCGACACTAAAATATCCACCATAAAGATATAATCCAAGGTAAATCTATCTTCTTCTTGGTACATAAGCATTAAGCATGTCTATTATAAGACAACCTGAAAGTTAATGAGTGCATAAAGTAGTGGAGCATCTTCTTAGTGACTTGGGCCCTTCACAGTTATAGACTAAAATAATAATTTTTATTGAGATCCTTTTTTAAAAAACATAAATGGGCTATAAAGACTCACAAAACATAAATACAAAGGGATGTAACATTACCCCTTCCACACAACAATTCGTATGGTCAAGAGATCCCAATGAATTATAAGTAATGGGAATCAGCATGGATATATCGCATGGAGTCACTTAGCCCGTCTGGCCTAAATGTCAATTTATGCTTTAACTGCTTTTTATAAGCCCTGACTTAAATAATCCTGAACCACCTCTCTCTTCAGTTAATACCGCTCTAGTTTTGTTGTACCTTGAAAGGAATAACTCCATCTTCATCTCAGACTAATGCAACTGTGATGCATTAAAACCTCTGACTTCCATTTAATGTGATCCTTATCTCTGCTATCACAAATATCCTGGTTGAAAATGCATATAAGTATCTCTGATATGATCTATTAAATAAATGCTATCATGCATATAATCATATAATATCTACTTAAAAAGTTTATGCTGGTTGTATCTAATATCAAAAACCACAAAAAGCTTTGGGAGATATATTATAAGTTAATTTTTACCTAGCCTGAGTTTAAATCATGCTCTGAATAAAAGCTACAACATTAATCTTTTACACTGCAGCGATACCTAAGTCTGCTGCAGAAGACTGCGATCGCTAATGCTTCCGCTACTGATGAAAACAGGGAGCTTGCGCTGCCTAGCAACAAGTAAACGACGAGATCTTCTTCCTTCCGGCACTCTGGAACGCACCACGGCACTGTGGAACGCATGAACACGTGACGAACGTGGTGACGTCATCACGTCGTTCGCGCATGCGCAGAGAGATCCGGAAATGTCCGGCTCCCCGGCCAGTAACGCTATCTATCGGGCGATCGGCGCCGGTATACAGCGATCGCACAGCGATAACCTGATGTTAAGTCAGGTCTTTGTCTGCACCCTGACTCTTGTGTCTCCCACAGTCTGGAATCAACCAGTATAATATGAGTTTTGTATATGACCTCATGACCACCCCCACAGGCAATTGGAATCCAACTAGGATAGGTCCAATTCATGGACCCCTCCCCAAAGGGCGTAACATTGAGGGCTATATAATTCACTCTGATTGAGATAGCCTCATATGCCTCTAGCTCACCATCAGAGCTACAGGCGCTGCATCTTTTTTATTTTATTTATTATCTGATCTATCTTTTCAACCCTGATATACTGAATTCTTATTAACAGGCTTAGAATTCCTGGCGTACTCTACAACTTAACCACTCTTAGCACCATTTCAAAGATCAGCTCTATTTATATCTTATATAGGCTGATTTCCACTGATGCTATTACTGATTTTGCATTCAGCTCAGTGGACATCTTATGGGCTAATGGATTAGATACATCTGTTAGACTGTTGCCCCATAAGAATTTACTCCTTTTGGTGGTGCATATATTGGTTTTGATAGCCAATATTGATGGTCTTGAGTCCTAAAATCTTTTAGATTTGTTATGAGCCCTAAAGACACAATTGCTGTCTTTTGCACATCCTGGTATCTCAGTTAGGTAACCGCCATCACGCGTTCAGCAACTGGTCGCCGTCTCACAAATCTATAGATACGCTATTTCATCTAAGATCCAGAAAAAGAGAATATATCCAGTTTCTCTTTGCTCTCTGTAGTTAAACTCAGAGAAAGAACGCCGGAAACTCTGCATATCATATGCAAAAGCCTATTCATTATCAGAGGTTGATAAATCATTAGACTATTAGAAAAACGACATCTACGTGTCACACAACATATAAGCGTGTATCTTTACATAAGTAAAAAGCCCAATGCAGGCTCTGCTCCTGATGAACCACGCAATTGTGGGGAAACGCGTCGAGCCCGAATTGAGCCAGAATTTGAGCTCGTACTACTAGACTCATCCCTGTGTCTCATACCACCCTATAGAGATCTGGGTCTAACTGTATGGGTCTATCTATTCCTTGATCATTTATATCTGATCACATGCACTATTTGTCAAGAGAACCCAAATCGAGCCGTAATATGAGCTCGCCACTCGTGCCCCCCCCATCCTCCCGCCCTTCACCCCCGCCCACCCCACCTTTATTTATTTCTCGGACTGTATCAAGGGGTCTTGAGTCATAACTATATGGATCTATCTACTTTCTGATCATACGCATTCGATCATATGTACTATCTGCCAATTTATGGGATATTCCCATTACTTATAATTCATTGGGATCTCTTGACCATACGAATTGTTGTGTGGAAGGGGTAATGTTACATCCCTTTGTATTTATGTTTTGTGAGTCTTTATAGCCCATTTATGTTTTTTAAAAAAGGATCTCAATAAAAATTATTATTTTAGTCTATAACTGTGAAGGGCCTAAGTTATTACTATAGACTTACCTGCTCCTGTGAATTAGCTTCTTAGTGACTTGCAATTCACACAGTGAATTAGGACCTCAAGCAGGTCTTCAGTACTGCTGCCGCCTCGATCAATAAGGACAATCTTCAGAAAAGACTAGGGTAGAACATCCTCAGACTCGCTAGGGTCTATTAGAGGATGTCAAGAATTTGGAACTATGCTTTGACCCTTATATTTCCTGTAGAGTGGAAACCTCACGTTTCTTCTTGCTTATCTCCAAGAGGGGACAGGTTTTAATTAAAATCCAGTATCATAAGGACTAATAAAGGCCCTTTTAGACACAACGATTTTCGCAGAGCAGTCCAAATGTGTTCTCCATACCTTGCTCTGACTACTCGGCTGTATAACAACCGGGCGCTCTGAGCAGAGAACAGCTGGATGCAGAAAACAAGCATCCCCGCTTGTCTTCTGCATCCCCCAATTGGAGCGCAAGGTGATTGCTCAACATTTGAGCAATCACCTTGCGCTGTAAAAAACTACACAACGATTATCGCTCAAATTTTTCTCAAAAAAATCTATTTTGCTCAAAACCAGGCTTTAGTGGTCAAACAGCCAGGGATTTATCTTAAATGTGTGTACTGTGACTATAACAGCTGTACAAATGTTGTTGCTTTTTGTTGTCTGCTTTGCTACCAAAATAAATGGACTTCCTGAGTTTTACCACTAATTCTGTTCTGGGTGTAGGTTACTGAGGTGCGACCAACCATCTGGTGGAGGAAAGTTGGCGATCCGATGAGCTAACAATCCCCAAGTTGTCATAAACCTTATTTTCCCTTCTGTCAGGGAACAGGGCGGTGGACTCCATTTAGCCTGCAACTAGGGAACAGTAAAGGCTTGGCTTGCCTCAGCAGCTCCATGGGCGGCTGTGAAGGCAATGCGGAGACCCAGCAAACCATCAGTGGTCTTCCTGGGCAACATATATGAAAGATTATTGTTGATCTAGCAAAAGGGGGCTGCGCCTCTGTGACAGATAGCAGAGCTGAGCTAGACTCCCCAAAACTGGTGCCAATATTCAAGTCTAGCGCTGAATAGTCCGCTGCTTTCTTCTCCCGAGTGGTGTGCAGTAGTCAGTGGACAGACCATGGCTGGGAGCCCTGCAGTCCGCCTGTGAATGCAGATGGAATTGGAGATGAAACAATGTTACTTTGCACTGTGTGCTAGAGCAGTTTTCTTTGGTTAGGGAAAGTTAGACGCCCAAATCTAACCCCAAAGCATGCATTATGGATGTACATCTTATGTTGTGAGAGACTCCTTAATCGCTTATCTCGCACCTGTTGCTCGTTTAAACCTGATAACAGACGACAGGTGCAGGTTTTCTCCAGCACACAATCGGACATTTACTAAGCTGGAGCTATCAGATGGGAAGAAGTCCAATGACTTACAAATACTGCAGCCGCTTCATTAGTCTGCTCCATGTATATCTGGTTAGGCTCACTTGAAAACCATCTTGTAGCATATGACCTTCTGGTTTGCTTGCCATAAATGCGTTTGTATGAATGAAGCCAAAGGGATTGAATTCTGCCTCTTTCCTCAGCCCTACATAAATGGAGAAATTATGTTTCTGTGTGCGCTTAAAACCCAAGCTAAGGACCTTTTTGCCTTTGCCTGGGGTTGATGGCATTCTGTGCTTTCAACCCCAGGCGAAAGTACAGAAGGCTTTGCTTTAAAGTCTGATAAATGTTTGCCTTATAGCCATTACGGTATGGCCTTACAGCCTAATAACCCTTTATGTTCTTGGTTTATGGCCATATAGCCCTTATGCTATATGGCCTCCATGGCCTATTATCCTTTTATGAACTTTACAAGTCCCTAGTCAGACCTGACATGGAATATTGTATACAGTTTTGGGCACCAATACTCAAGAAGGACTTATTGGAGCTTGACCGGGTACAAAAGCGGGCAACTAAAGTAATAAATGGAATGGGTGGACTGCAATACCCAGAGAGGTTATTGAAATTGGGGTTATTTTGTTTGCAAAAAAGACATCTGAGGGCCGACCTAATAACTATGTATCAATATATCAGGGGGCAATACAGAGATCTCCCACATGATTTGTTTGTACCCAGAAATGTAACAAGGGGACATCCTCCATCTCTAGAAGAAAGAAGGTTTCTACACTGACATAGAAGGGGGTTCTTTACTGTAAGAGCAGTGAGACTATGGAACTCTCTGCCTGAGGACGTGGTGATGGCAAATTCAATTAAAAATGTTCAAGAGGGGCCTGGACGCCTTTCTTGAGCAATACGATAGAGTATGTTATAATCTTTAACTTCAGAAGGGTTGGTAATCTAGGGATTATTACGATTGCCAGATTGGATTTAGGAAGGAATTTTTTTTCCCCATAAATGGGAAAAATTGTCTCTACCTCCCCCTTTTTCCCTTCCTCTGGATTAACATTGGGGGGTGGGGGGTAATAGGCCAAAATGGATGGACATATGGCTGTCTTTTTTTTGACCTTGCATATGATGTTACTATGTTAGCTGCCTTATAGTTTGGCCTTTATGGCTTATGGCCTTATGACCCTGTAGCCTTGTGGCCTAATAGTCTATTCGCCCAGAGTTGGGGGGTCTTGTGTGTACTTGTGTTGATCTATGGAAGTGTTAACAAGCTTTGTAGTGGCAAAATCTGTCTGACAAGTATCTAACTTGTTTGTTGTGTGTGGCATTGTGGGAGCTTAGAAGAAGTTGGGAGGCGGAGTCTAGAGGAGGACATGTCAGCAGGAGGCTGAAGCTTTCTTTAGCTACTGCCTGCGCATAGCCTTGGACCTATCATTTGCCATGGGATATTTCCTTCTCCGGGGACTGAAGCTCAGAGTAACAGTTCCTGCTATGACAAGTCAGAAAAATTAACTAGCAAGCAGGAAAAGGCAAGAGTTTTGTGTTAACCAATCGTATCTGGAGTGTACTCCAGGGATCTTAGTCTGTGGACTCTTATTTAACAACAAGCAACCGTTTGCTTGAACAGGGGTACTGGCGTCACGTGATAACACCGTTAAGACTAATTACCATAGTTTAAATCTGTCTATTTTGCATAGCACGTGGCCGAGCTGGGTCACGTTACGCCATTGTTGGGGAGAGATCACAGAGTTACCCGTAACAAGCATCTTGAAAGCCCCATGGTCTCACCCGCAATGGCTGGCCTCCATCTCGATGCCGCAATAGCCTCTTATGATATGGCTTTGCCTAATAGCCTTTTTGAATAAATTCCAATTGAGGATATTTTAGAATATATTCCTCCCAATAGTTGCTGTGGGGCTTGTTTGCGAATGCCTGTGCAGAATTGGTCATATTTCAAGCATTTAGTGCTGTTTTAGTAATGCTGGAACAACATTCTGGCGAAAATCCTGGTTAGGGAATTGGATGTCCAAAAATAAGTTGAGTTCATTTCCCTTCTAAGGAAAGTATGGTTTGGTCCAGAACCTGACAAGAAAAACTTTAAAAAGAAATCCTCCTTTGAGAAGCCTAGGGTTTAACTTGTGGCAGAGAAACTACAGACTGGGCATTAAACCAGTAATGACATGAACTTTCGACACAAGGTTCCACAAGCTGTGGACCTCCCTGAATTTATACTCTCCTCTCTCTTGTGCTGTAATGATTAGATAAAGTGGAAAATGTGAATTCTGTTCTACGTCAAGTAACGATATATAGATTTATTTTAGTCTAATAAATAACTTCCACCAATCTGGTATAGTAATTTGATAAATACCGGAGTGGGAAGGGGGAACCATTTAACCTCTGTCTTCCTGTCCCTGCACAGGTCAAGTAATGCTATCATGATTACCAGTAAGCCACAATTCCTATTTTTTTTTTGCTGTGCGTCGTCTACGGATGAAGCACATTGAAAACCTGTCCTTCACATACACAAGTCATGCAGTCAAAAACCACATTGCAAACCATAGTAAAAGAATGTGCTATTGTTGTGCATCGCATTACTGCTATCTGTATGGGCAGTCTTAAACCTGGTGACCAACTCTAGATGCATCATCGGTAATAAATCACAAGACACATACAGTATGAAACACTAAGGAGTTTGCCAGATGTGAGATCTTTAATAAGTTGGACTGACATTTTGTACGATCGTTAGTTTTGGAACATATTTTTGCTCATGGGATTTGTTACATTAGTCAACATTAGCTCAGTATCACAAATTGGTCTCTCAGTGGTACACCCTGTCCATAAGTGGTATAATTTGTGTCGGTGATTTAGACAGCCGTTCCTGACATCATATAATAGAGGAGGAATCAATCCAGAATTTGGTTTAAACTATTTACCCCGTCATTCATGGTACTCTGTAAAGCTGTATCTGTCTGTCTTCTCTAATCTCTCTTTAGGTGCCTAATTTACATTTTTCTCTGGTAAAGATCTACTGTTGTCTTCATCTGTGCTAACCACTTTCCACTGCAGTATACAAGACTTCTCACATGCTGCTCCTCTTCCTTAGAATGTTCTCTCTCATTCTTATTCTGCTCTTTATTTCCTATAGCTCTCCCAACCACCTTTCGAATAATGCAAGTTCCAAAGAAACATTGGACAACCAAGTTTTTCATGGACTACATTGTCTTCTCCATGGGCAGTACAGTGGTTGGAAAAAGGTGGAGCACCTCCAAGAGGTCTTGAGCAATGAGCTGCAATGATTTTGTGCTTTTTGGTGGTGGCTGAGTGATAAAACGGATGTTGATGGCAGAGGTACTGCTAACACAGAGTGGTGTTACAACACAAGGAAAAAGGCTGGGATGAGGCACAAGTTTTTGTATGAAATAAACTCCTGAGCCGAGAGTAAAACCTAACTTTTCTCTTTTATTGAAATCTAGTGAGTATGACGTGTTTCGAGGCTTAATGCCTCTTCCTCAGATACACTGAGGGGAGCACAACTCTGGGAGGGGAGACAGTTTAGTTATGGCCCATAACCACTTGTCTTTTTTTATTGAAACCCAAAGAGTGAGATAGAGCTTGGAGAAGTCAGGTTTTGCTCTTGACTAGTGTTCGACTGGAGCGCCCACCAGTAAAATGAATTCTGGAGGCCAGGGGGAAGGTGGGGGGAGGAGGCCGGGGCCCACCCTGGTTCAGGGCCCATCGGGGGATTCACCTGGTACTTTGTGGGCCAGTCTAAGGACGCATTCAGACGACTGTATATCGGCTGGGTTTTCAAGCCCAGCCGATATACGGCGTCTCTCTCTGCAGGGGGAGGAGGCTGGAAGAGCAGGGAGCAGTGCTTTGAGCTCCCGCCCCCTCTCTGCCTCCTCTCCACCCCCCTGCACTATTTTCAATTAGGAGAGCCGGTACGGAGGCGGAGCTAATTCCCAGAAGTTAGCCCCGCCCCTGTCCCACCGGGCGTGAAAACCCAGCCTATATATGGTCGTCTGAATGCAGCCTTAGTCTGCTCTTTTTCTTTTTTTTTAATTTTACACAAAAAGTCACAACTCATCCCAACCTTTTTGCTAGCCCTTTTCTATGAATAGGGAAGCTTGAATTATACTTGCTACTGTCCTTTCTAGATTAATCCTTGCATGGATTACCATTTCTCCCATCCTGCATGTATCCACCTATGCTTTGCAGACCACATGGATTACAATTTCAAATACTTTACTATTTTATAATGCTGTCCATACCCACAAATCAGCTGACTATTGGAATCTATGGCTAGTGGCACAAACAGCAATTCATGTAGTATGGGGAACCTGAATAAACAAATCTACTCTACAGCACCAAGACAATTGAGAAAGTTAAATTAGTCTTCCAAATTCTTTCACCACATTGCACCAAAACTCCTCTGTTGCTTCTGACAGAACACATCTGCAACATCTTCAAGAACACATTTCAGGTGTCTCTGAACCCAATTTTTGAGGCTTGACTGTCCTGTAAGTAGTGTGCAGCTTAATGTTCAATATACTTCATATGGTTGCACATTAGTATCTGCAAATTATGATAAAAGGAATAGTCTACTTTGAACAATCTTTTTTTTTTGTTTGTTTGAAGGGTCCTTGGATGATAAATGGACCACACTAGAACTCCTAGCAATGAGCTGTAATCTGTGGGGAACCCTGCAGCAAGTGTTCAATTTTCTCCAGAGTGCCACCACCAGGGAAAATGAAGCACTATAGAGTTTTAATAGTAATTTGTATATGTAATGCAAATGCCAAATGAACATACACATACTGGGTTTCAAACCTGTCCATAAATATAACTAGGGCAGTGATTGCGAACCTTTTGGAGATTGAGTGCCCAGAATTCAATCCAAAACCCATTTATTTATCGCGAAGTGCCCACATGGCAGGGGGCTTATC
Organism: Eleutherodactylus coqui; assembly: GCF_035609145.1. Taxonomy (NCBI): domain Eukaryota; kingdom Metazoa; phylum Chordata; class Amphibia; order Anura; family Eleutherodactylidae; genus Eleutherodactylus; species Eleutherodactylus coqui. The sequence continues at coordinate 48,468,266 of NC_089840.1, forward strand.
ATGACATATGATTTTTACCTGCGTCGTTATAAAAAGAGCAGGGACGCTTCAAAATAGACAGGGAAGAACGCCCTCAGTTTTTTCCTAGCTGGAGCCCTGGAGTACCATTGGTGTGGATTTTGACTGGAAATCAGCCCTGTAACCGCAGCTGTTTTCATATTATGCGGTGATCCCTCTCACCACCTCCGGAGGCTTCCTGCTGTCAGGGCTCCCCGGCTTCTGGTTCTCAGAAGCCTATTGTGGCCTCACCTGACCAGCAGTGCCGCACCTGACCAAGCCGCTGGGAACCGGAAGTCAGGGAGCGCTGAAAGTGGCAAGCCTTTGAAGGAGGTGAGCCGCATAGTATGAATTAGCTGCGGATATGTGACCGCCTCTGTAGTAAGTGACCCCCGTATTGGCCTCTGTAGTACTGGTGACTATCTCCCCACCACCACCGCTGTGGCCTCTGTAGTACAGGTGACCCCCCCCTCTCCCCTGGCAGTGACCTCAGCAGTAATAGTGATCACTATGACCAGTGTCCTCCCACTGGCCCCAGTGCTAGCAGTGGCCCCCGTAGTAATAGAGCCCCTCCCCCGTTCCCCCCTCAACCCATACACTTGCCTCCTCCTTGTAGTCTAAGTGGCGCTCTTCCTCTTCTTGTTTTGCTGTGGGTACACATACTGTCGGAAGTGTATGCACCCAGAATGCTTTCTCCCTTCTCCTCCCCTCCTGTGGAACCAAGGAGGAGAGGTCAGGGGAGGATGATCCCGGGTGCATACACTGACATCAGAGTGTGCACCAGAGATCAGCGCCGCTAATAGCGCCACTGAATGATTACCATCCGGTAACAACTATAGTGGTGAGCAGCTGTCGGCGTGCATGCCAACAGAGAGGGCTCTGCGTGCCCCCTCTGGCATGTGTGCCATAGGTTTGCCTCCATGGTTCTAGGGCGACATTGCAGTACCTTGTGTACAGTCTGTCTCAATACCAAATGATTTAAAATCCCATCAAATAACTTGTCTAAGAGACAAAAACATTGAGCCTCATCAGCTGACTATGGAGCAACCAGGGGGATGATTATTCATCTAAATCTGCGCTCTACAGTCATGTACTGGAAAAGGTTTTATTTAGAACAAGACCGTTCTGTGTGGATTACTGTAAAGCTAGTGATACATATTCATATCCAGAGATTATATCCGAACTTCACCAAAACAAGTATGCGCCCTTTACAGAGCTGCTTTGTTAACTGGTTTAATTATACAAAGCAGATGCAGATGGTCATATTTGGAACAGAGCCGTGATTCAGCTTCCATGGAGGGCTCTGCCTCCTTTTAGTTAGATGTACCCTGTATGTTAATCGAGCGTTTGTATCATGTGGTGGAGTCATATGGTCCCAATTCGGTAATCCTGGAGACAGATTCCCTTAAGATTAATGTCTTCTTTTAATTATAAGAGCTATATTAAGTTTAGTGCATAGTTTTTTTTTAACTTCTGAGAATGGCATGTAGGGAAATTATGAAACATCTTCCATCAAATATTGCCTATAGAGAAAAATAAGGTGATAGAAAGTGCCCCCATAAACCTTTTGAAGTCAAAGTGCATCCCAATTGACAGTGTCTAACAGAGAAGTTCCAGAGAATGCCTCCCTTAGCAGTGCGAAAGAAATTTGCCCAATTAACAGTGCCCGACCAGACAATGTATCTGTCACGCTGTGTTCCTGGAACCTATAGTTCTATGAGTTTCCCAGAGCACACTGCTGCAGGTTGATTTAGCTGGGTGATGGTGTGGAGTTCTCCAGCCAGCCAATTGCCACTGGTCTGCTGCACATAAATACTAGCCCCTCTTACTAGAGGATGCTGGTCATTTATTCATCTTTTATTTTATTCCCACTCAGATCTGGGTGTTATGCAGGTTTAGTCTGAAGTGTTTCTCTCAGCCTCCCTGAGGATAGTCTAGACACCTGTATTCCCCATCTGCATCTTATGCAAGCCCTCTCTCCCTTCCCCTTTGATAGGTACGGCCTCCAGACATTCAATGTCATGGGTGTTGTCAGGTGGCTTTTGCTCTTTCCCCTTGGTGTAAGGACACTTAGACTACTAATTGTTTAATATCTGTATGCATGAATTTTCTGATTGAGGTTTTGGTCTGTTTGTTGGTGTTAACAGAAATGTGTTCAGTGTCTGTTTAGGTGACCAGACATGTGGTGTGAACAGTCCTGTTCAGTGTATATATATTTCCCATGTCTGATGCTGATGCATGTGAATGATATCCTTTCTCTTACCATCTAGGGTGAGCCAGGCATCTCGGTTCCAGTGTGGGGCCTTCCCTATTGAGAACAATAAGTTATCTTGTTAAAGTAGGGACTCGCGAGACAATGAGAATCCTTGCTGTGGGCTTTTGAGCTTAAGTATCTTGGCCACAATATGAACCAATACCTCATACGTACTTTAGCTATTTCATCTGCTTATACATGTTGGTATTCTAGGTGGGTGTTTTGGCATTTTGTTAGTTGTTGTTGGATGTCTGCTCGAAAGTCTGGTTTACAGTTCACTTTGTTATGGTGTTCAGTGTGAATGCACGTCCCCCTGTCCTAATCCTTGCCAGCCAGCTCATATTTGGGTTGCATCTGTGGAGATCATTGTTTCCATGGCCTGCCCGAACGCAATAGTATCTGGTGCATGGATTTTCCATATTCGATGAAGTGGAACATTTTTATCATGTAATCGTACTCACAGCCCAGTATACTGAGGAAAGAAGAGATGCAGCTGCAGCAGCAGGCAACCAGGCCTTCAGCTACGGGGATGGTGGGGTATATTTTGGCAGACAGTTCACGGTGGCTCTACTGTCTCCCTTTTTCCAAGATGGCCAAAGGATAGCCTAGCCGAGCCATGCGCCGGGGTAAAAAAAAGGAGATCTATCTTGGTTATCAAAACAGCCTACATGTTTGTCATCGTGACGCCAGTGCCCCTGAATAAGTGACTAATTACCCACCCAGAATAAAGATTAGTCCACAACAAAATGCTTTTCAAAACCAGGGGCAGGCAGTTTCCTTTTACTCATGGTTAACTTGGTTATTTGCAATTATAAACAGTTCACCTGAGCTTGGCAAAGTACAGCATACAGTGCTTCAGAATAAACCTAGAATTTACATTCCCTGACTCATTCAAACTAAAGTACAGTTCTTCTCCTAAGGCGCACACACATCCTCAGTCGCTGTTATGTGATGCACACTTCCCTCGAGGCAAACTCTACTACACATAACGATTCTTTCATACACGTTTCTTTCTGCTACTAACGACAATCAGCTTCCTCACTGGTTTCTTTAAGCTGCAGTTCAGTGCGGGAACGGGCGGTATTGTATTCTCACACCAACTCCTTCCCTGTGTTTCTTGCATTTCTATCCCTAGAGGGGATGAACTTCCCATGAGAAGAGACATCGTCCAGGCTCAGCCCCGACAGGAGCTGCCCTTCTCTCTTCCATCTCCATTCTCTCCACTTCACTTCTCTCTATCAACCCCTGTCTCTTCTTCTCTCCCTAGCTCCTCCCCCTAACACCTGACACACTACACAGCACTTGCATACAGCAGTTAGGACAGACAATACACATAACTAGACTAGATTGATACAACTCCAGACATTTAGGCCTCATGTCCACGGGGACAATCAGGCCCGCCGCGGATTCTCCATGCAGAATCCGCAGCGGGTCCCTCCTTTCCCGGGGACATGAAGCCTGAATATAAGAATAAACTCACCTGTCCTGGATGCTGTGTGTCTCCCCTCTGTCGCGGCCGGATCTTCTTTCTATGGCCAGGCGGATGTGCTTGGCACGCGCATGCGCCGGGCACATCCGCCGGGCCGAAGAAAGAAGATCCGTCCGCAACAGAAGGGAGACCTGCAGCGTCCAGGACAGGTGAGCTTAATTATGGTACGGGTGTTCCGTGGATCCGGACGGCTTCCATAGGCTTCAATAGAAGCCTGTGGGAGCCATCCCCGCGGGAGACCCGCACTAAAATGGAGCATGTCCATTTTTTTTTTCCCGCACACGGATCCGCGCCTGAAGGGAAAAATGACATCCGCAGGTATTTAACTACCTGCAGGTGTCCAATGCATCCCTATGGGGCGCGGATCCGCGTGAGGAGAAACGCTGCGGATTTTAACCCCGTGGACATGAGGCCTAACTCTTTCATGCCCTGCTTTGTGTTAATACAGATAACCCTGCACCATACACCACTCTCAACAGTGACATAAAACACAAACCGGTTCAGTGCTGGAGGGGCCCCAACTCTGGACCACTACACAGCTAATAAAGCCTATCCTCCAGGCTTGATAAAATTCACTTACATGAGACCTTTTTGTCAAAAAATGTAACAAAACTGAAGTAAACACACCCTAATGCTGATGTTGATCATGTGAATGTGTTTTTCCGTTTGATAGAATCCTACATGATTATCTTGCTGCTTCATCTGTTTATGCAAGAAGTGGCTGGCTGCAAAGAATGTGATCTCCTCAAAGCTTAGACATGTCTGCTGAAGAGTCCTCATTAACCCCTTAGTGACAAAGCCTGTTTGCAACTTAATGATCAACTTGTCACATTCTTGGACCCATAACTTTTTTTCCCCCACAAATTTTCTGTTAATACAGACATATGAGGGCTTGTTTTTGCAGGGCAAATTGCATTTTTTTTAATGGAATTATTTCTGGGTACATGTAATGTCCTGTATACCTCTTTTATTTAATTTTTTTAAGGGGGGGGGGGGGGGGAAGAAATTCTGCCTTTTTTTGTTGTTGTCTTTTTGGATTTCATTCTTAAGGCATTCAGTGTGCAAAATAAATAATGTGATAACACTCTGTGGGTCGGCACGGTTCCGGTGATATCAAGTTTCTAAGGTTTTTTTTATGTTTTTGCTATCTTTGTACACAAACATTTTGTTTGTTTTTGTTTTAAGGTTTGCTTTTGTGTTGCCACATTCCAAGAGCCATAGCACTTTTATGTTTCCATCAGTGGGGCTCTATAAGGGCTTAGTCACACGGGTGCATTGGCGCCCGTGTTACTGCAGGAAGAAGATGGCTGCACTTCAGGACGGACGTCTCTCTGCAGCGCCGGAAGAAAGAACATGTGACCATGTCCATTTAGTTCAGCCTGGTTCAACCCCCCTTTCCCACCCTTGCTGGATCAGAGGAAGGCAAAAAAAAAAAAACTAGACAATTTAGCTCATTTGGAGGGAAAAAGTAATTCCTGACACCATAATGACAGTCAAGTAATCCCTGGATCAACATTTGAGATCAACAACCCCGCTGGTCACCTAATGTCTATATGCTGTAATATCATAGCGCTCTAGAAAGACGTCTTGTCTAGAGATGAGCGAACGTGTTCTTCCGAGCTTGATATTCGTGCGAATATTAGGGTGTTCGGGATGTTCGTTATTCGTAACGAACACCATGCGGTGTTCTGGTTACTTTCACTTCCTTCCCTGAGACGTTAGCGCGCTTTTCTGGCCAATTGAAAGACAGGGAAGGCATTACAACTTCCCCCTGTGACGTTCAAGCCCTATACCACCCCCCTGCTGTGAGTGGCTGGGAAGATCAGGTGTCACCCGAACATAAAAGTCGGCCCCTCCCGCGGCTCGCCTCAGATGCCGTGTGAGTTAGATGAGGGACAGTGCTGTTTGTACCGGAGCTGCTGTAGGGAAAGAATTGGTAGTTAGTGTAGGCTTCAAGACCCCCAAAGGTCCTTATTAGGGCCACTGATAGCTGTGTGTTGGCTGCTGTTAGCAGTGGCAATTTTTTTTCTTCTCAAAATCGGCTCTGCAGAGCGTTGCACCCGGCATTAGGGACAGAAGTGCTGCATAGGCAGGGAGAGTGTTAGGAGTGAGTGTAGCCTTCAAGAACCTCAACGGTCCTTTCTAGGGCCATATTTATCCGTGTGCAGTACTGTCCAGGCTGCTGTTAGCTGTGCTGCATTTTTTTTGCTTCTCAAAATCGCCTCTGCAGACCATTGCACCCTCCATTGATACTGCAGGGAAAGAATTGTATAGGCAGGGCCACAACACAGTTATTATTCATTGAATATACGCAGTGCTGCCTTTTGGTGCAAAAAAACGGAAAATAATTCTATTTGTCCTGCCTCTGTCCGTCCTAACGCCGGTGGACACGTGTCGGCTGCGTGTGCAACCTGTAAAAATCAGACGCACCCAGCTACATTTTACTCCTGGCTTTGCCATTTGCTTTCCTTAATTGGGAAAAAAAATACCTGCTCTGCCACAGTTAATAACTCTGCTACCCTCACGTTCTGTGACACATTAGCAGGAAAACAGCACAGTTATTAAACTTCTCATGTTCATAGAATATACGCAGTGCTGCCTTTTGGTGCAAAAAAACGGAAAATAATTCTATTTGTCCTGCCTCTGTCCGTCCTAACGCCGGTGGACACGTGTCGGCTGCGTCTGCAACCTGTAAAAATCAGACGCACCCAGCTACGTTTTACTCCTGGCTTCGCCATTTGCTTTCCTTAATTGGGAAAAAAAATACCTGCTCTGCCACAGTTAATAACTCTGCTACCCTCACGTTCTGTGACACATTAGCAGGAAAACAGCACAGTTATTAAACTTCTCATGTTCATAGAATATACGCAGTGCTGCCTTTTGGTGCAAAAAAACGGAAAATAATTCTATTTGTCCTGCCTCTGTCCGTCCTAACGCCGGTGGACACGTGTCGGCTGCGTGTGCAACCTGTAAAAATCAGACGCACCCAGCTACGTTTTACTCCTGGCTTCGCCATTTGCTTACCTTAATTGGGAAAAAAAATACCTGCTCTGCCACAGTTAATAACTCTGCTACCCTCACGTTCTGTGACACATTAGCAGGAAAACAGCACAGTTATTAAACTTAGATTATTCATTCACTAGAGGCAGTGGGGCCTTTCGTTTTCAAAAAAGGGAAAAAATTATATTTGGCCTGCAGTCTTGCGCCAATTTATTAGCTGCCTGTGAAATCAAATCACTGGTAATACAGCATGCTGAGGGGTAGGGGTAGGCCTAGAGGACGTGGACGCGGCCGAGGACGCGGAGGGCCAAGTCAGGGTGTGGGCACAGGCCAAGCTCCTGATCCAGGTGTGTCGCAGCCGACTGCTGCGCGATTAGGAGAGAGGCACGTTTCTGGTGTCCCCACATTCATCGCCCAATTAATGGGTCCACGCGGGAGACGGTTATTAGAAAATGAGCAGTGTGAGCAGGTCCTGTCCTGGATGGCAGAAAGTGCTTCGAGCAACCTATCGTCTACCCGCAGTTCTGCGCCGTCCACTGCTGCCAATCCGAATCCTCTGTCTGCTGCTCCTCCTTCCTCCCAGCCTCCTCACTCCACTACAATAACACCTGCTCAGGAGCGGGAACACTCCCAGGAACTGTTCTCGGGCCCCTGCTTAGATTGGGCAGCAGCGGTTCCTCTCCCACCAGAGGAGTTTATCGTCACTGATGCCCAACCATTCGAAAGTTCCCGGGGTCTGGGGGAAGAGGCTGGGGACTTCCGCCAACTGTCTCAACAACTTTCTGTGGGTGAGGAGGACGATGACGATCAGACACAGTTGTCTTGCAGTGAGGTAGTAGTAAGGGCAGTAAGTCCGAGGGAGCAGCGCACAGAGGATTCGGAGGAAGAGCAGCAGGACGATGAGGTGACTGACCCCACCTGGTGTGCAACGCTTACTCAGGAGGACAGGTCTTCAGAGGGGGAGTCAAGGGCATCAGCAGGGCAGGTTGCAAGAGGCAGTGCGGTGGCCAGGGGTAGAGACAGGGCTAGACCGAATAATCCACCAAGTGTTTCCCAAAGCGCCCCCTCGCGCCATGCCACCCTGCAGAGGCCGAGGTGCTCTAAGGTCTGGCAGTTTTTCACAGAGACGCCTGACGACCGACGAACAGTGGTGTGCAACCTTTGTCGCGCAAAGCTCAGCCGGGGAGCCAACACCAACAGCCTCACCACCACCACCATGCGCAGACATATGATGGCCAAGCACCCCGCAAGGTGGGACGAAGGCCGTTCAGCGCCTCCGGTTTGCACCCCTGCCTCTCCCCCTGTGCCCCAACCTGCCACTGAGATGCAACCCCCCTCTCAGGACACAGGCACTACCGTCTCCTGGCCTGCACCCACACCCTCACCTCCGCTGTCCTCGGCCCCATCCAGCAGTGTAGTTCAGCGCACCGTCCAGCCGTCGCTTGCGCAACTGTTGGAGCGCAAGCGCAAGTACGCCGCCACGCACCCGCACGCTCAAACGTTAACCGTCCGCATAGCAAAATTCATCAGCCTTGAGATGCTGCCGTATAGGGTTGTGGAAACGGAGTCCTTCAAAAGTATCATGGAGGCGGCGGCCCCGCGCTACTCAGTTCCCAGTCGCCACTACTTTTCCCGATGTGCCGTCCCAGCCCTGCACGACCACGTCTCCCGCAACATTGTACGCGCCCTCACCAACGCGGTTACTGCCACGGTCCACTTAACTACGGACACGTGGACAAGCACAGGCGGGCAGGGCCACTACATCTCCCTGACGGCACATTGGGTGAATTTAGTGGAGGCTGGGACAGAGTCAGAGCCTGGGACCGCTCATGTCCTACCCACCCCCAGAATTGCGGGCCCCAGCTCGGTGGTGGTATCTGCGGAGGTGTATGCTTCCTCCACTAAAGCACCCTCCTCCTCCTCCTCCTCCTCCTCTGTCTCGCAATCAAGATGTGTTAGCAGCAGCATGTCGCCAGCAGTCGGTGTCGCGCGGTGTGGCAGCACAGCGGTGGGCAAGCGTCAGCAGGCCGTGCTGAAACTACTCAGCTTAGGCGATAAGAGGCACACGGCCCACGAACTGCTGCAGGGTCTGACACAGCAGACCGACCGCTGGCTTACGCCGCTGAGCCTCCAACCGGGCATGGTCGTGTGTGACAACGGCCGTAACCTGGTGGCGGCTCTGCAGCTCGGCAGCCTCACGCACGTGCCATGCCTGGCCCACGTCTTTAATTTGGTGGTTCAGCGCTTTCTGAAAAGCTACCCACGCTTGTCAGACCTGCTCGTAAAGGCGCGCCGCCTCTGCGCACATTTCCGCAAGTCCCACACGGACGCTGCCACCCTGCGCACCCTGCAACATCACTTTAAGCTGCCAGTGCACCGACTGCTGTGCGACGTGCCCACACGGTGGAACTCTACGCTCCACATGTTGGCCAGGCTCTATGAACAACGTAGAGCTATAGTCCAATACCAACTCCAACATGGGCGGCGCAGTGGGAGTCAGCCTCCTCAATTCCTTTCAGAAGAGTGGGCCTGGTTGGCAGACATCTGCCATGTCCTTGGTAATTTTGAGGAGTCTACCCAGGTGGTGAGCGGCGATGCTACAATCATTAGCGTCACCATTCCTCTGCTATGCATCTTGAGAAATTCCCTGCAAACCATAAAGGCAGCTGCTTTGCGCTCGGAAACGGGGGCGGGGGAAGACAGTATGCCGCTGGATAGTCAGGGCACCATCCTGTCTATTTCTCAGCGCGTACAGGAGGAGGAGGAGGAGCATGAGGAGGATGAGGAGGAGGGGGAAGAGACAGCTTGGGCCGCTGCTGACGGTACACCGGCTGATTGCCTGTCATCCTTTCAGCGTGTATGGCCTGAGGAGGAGGAGGAGGAGGATCCTGAAAGTGATCTTCCTAGTGAAGACAGCCATGTGTTGCGTACAGGTACCCTGGCACACATGGCTGACTTCATGTTAGGATGCCTTTCTCGTGACCCTCGCGTTGCACGCATTCTGGCCACGACGGATTACTGGGTGTACACACTGCTCGATCCACGGTATAAGGAGAACCTGCCCACTCTGATTCCCAAAGAGGAAAGGGGTTAGAGAGTGTTGCTATACCACAGGACCCTTGCGGACAAGCTGATGGTAAAATTCCCAGCCGACAGCGCTAGTGGCAGAAGGCGCAGTACCGAGGGCAAGGTAGCAGGGGATGTGCGTAGATCGAGCAGCATGTACATCCCAGGCAGTGCAACAGTCTTTAAGGGCCTGGCCAGCTTTATGGCTCCCCACCAAGACTGTGTCACCGCTCCCCAGTCACGGCTGAGTCGGCGGGAGCACTGTAAAAGGATGGTGAGGGAGTACGTAGCGGATCACACGACCATCCTTGGTGACGCCTCTGCCCCCTACAACTACTGGGTGTCGAAGCTGGACACGTGGCCTGAACTAGCGCTGTATGCCCTGGAGGTGCTTGCTTGTCCTGCGGCTAGCGTCTTGTCGGAGAGGGTGTTTAGTGCGGCTGGGGGAATCATCACAGATAAGCGTAGCCGCTTGTCAACCGACAGTGCCGACAGGCTAACACTCATCAAGATGAACAAAGGCTGGATTTCGCCAGACTTCTCTTCTCCACCAGCGGACAGCAGCGATACGTAAGCAATACGTAGGCTGCACCCGCGGATGGAAGCTACGTTCTCTCTCACCATCCAAAACGGGGACATTTCTGCTTCATCAATCTGTGTCTAATATTCCTCCTCCTCCTCCTGCTCCTCCTCCTGAAACCTCACGTAATCACGCTGAACGGGCAATTTTTCTTAGGGCCACAAGGCTCACTCAAATAATTTTTCTGAACAATTTTTATAAGTTTCAATGCGCTTAAAAGCGTTGGAACTTTAACTTGAACCAATTTTTCGTTACACTGGGCTGCCTCCAGGCCTAGTTACCACTTAAGCCACATTAACCAAAGCGATTAATGGGTTTCATCTGCCCTCTTGGCTGGCCATGGCCAATTTTTGGGATGTACATTAGTACTGTTGATACAGCAATTTTTGTGGGCCCTCGCCTACAGTGTAATCAAATTAATTTTTAGCCCACCTGCATTACAGCTGACGTTACTCAGCTGTGTTGGGCAATGCAATGGGATATTTTTGTGTACCGCCGGTGGGTTCCAGGGAGCCACCCATGCTGTAGGTGCACACAGAGTTTTTAATACATGTGTCCACTTCTAAAGAACCCCAGTCTGACTGGGGCATGCAGTGTGGGCCGAAGCCCACCTGTATTACGCACGACATTACTACCTCAGCTGTGTTGGGCAATGCAATGGGATATTTCTATGTACCGCCGGTGGCTTCCTGGCACCCACCCATGCTGTAGGTGCACACGGAGTTTTTACTACATCTGTACACTTATAAAGAACCCCAGTCAGACTGGGGCATGCAGTGTGGGCCGAAGCCCACCTGCATTAAGCACGACATTACTACCTCAGCTGTGTTGGGCAATGCAATGGGATATTTTTATGTACCGCCGGGGGGTTCCAGGGAGCCACCCATGCTGTGGGTCGACAGGGACTTCACAATAGGGAGTTGTACCTGCCTGTGTCTATGAATTAAAAAGCCCGGTCTGACTGGGGCATGCAGACACCTTGACAGAATGAATAGTGTGTGGCACATAGGTTCCCCATTGCTATGCCCACGTGTGCAGCTCCTGATGGCGGTGGCACAGGATTCTATTTCTCATTGCTTCTGTACAGCATTGTGGGCTATCGCTCCGCCACTTTTAAAGAGGGTCGCTGCCTAGCCGTGCCAACCTCTGCAGTGTGTGCCTGCGGTCCCTCGTCATGGCAGACGCAATTCTAAATAGACATGAGCGTGGTGTGGCATGAGGGCAGCTGAAGGCTGCCCAGGGACACTTTGGTGTGCGCTGTGGGGGGGAGGGGGGGCGGTTGGGCAGCATGTAACCCAGGAGAAGTGTCAGTGGAGTGTCATGCAGGCAGTGATTGTGCTTTGTTGGAGGTAGTGTGGTGCTTAGCAAAGGTATGCCATGCTAATGAGGGCTTTTCAGAAGTAAAAGTTGTTGGGAGGGGGGGGGGGGGCCCACTCTTGCCGGTATTGTGGCTTAATAGTGGGACCTGTGAACTTGAGATGCAGCCCAACATGTAGCCCCTCGCCTGCCCTATCCGTTGCTGTGTCGTTCCCATCACTTTCTTGAATTGCCCAGATTTTCACACATGAAAACCTTAGCGAGCATCGGCGAAATACAAAAATGCTCTGGTCGCCCATTGACTTCAATGGGGTTCGTTGTTCGAAACGAACCCTCGAACATCGCGGGAAGTTCGTTCCGAATAACGAACACCCGAACATTTTGGTGTTCGCTCATCTCTAGTCTTGTCCCATCTTAAACTCCTCTATGGATTTTGCCATCACCACATCCTCAGGCAGAGCATTCCACAGTCTCACTGCTTTTACAGTAAAGAACCCCCTTCTGTGTTGGTGTTGAAACCTGCTTTCTTCTAGACGTAGCAGATGTCCTCTTGTTACCGTTCCAGTCCTGGGTATAAACAGATCATGGGAGAGATCCTTGTATTGTCCCCTCATGTATTTATACAGCTATTTGGTCGCCCCTTAGCCGCCTTTTTTCCAGGGTAAATAATCCCAATTTGGATGCCTCTCTGGGTATTCCAGTCCCGTCATTCCATGTATTAGTTTAGTTGCCCTTCTTTGGACCCCCTCAAGCACTGTAACATCTTTCCTGAGCAGCGCTGACGAAAACTATGTGCAGTATTCCATGTGAGGGCTGACAAATGCCTTATATAGTGGGAGGATAATGTTCCCGTCCCTCGCCCCTATACTATACTATGCAAGACTAACAAAATCCTCAATTCTGGCAGATGTTTTATTTTAACAGCTTTCATCAAGCAGTGTAAATGGTATGTTAAATTGATTCTGCAGGCCAGTGTGATTACATCAATACCAAATTGATACAGGTTTTTTCTGCAACTTTTTCATGCTTAAAAAAACAACAACTTTAGTTTTGTGTTTAAATACCCCTAACATTTTTATCTTTTTTTTTTGTCAATGGTGCTGTGTAAGGGCTCAGTCACATGGGCGCCGATCTGCCCGTGTTTCTGTACGATAAGACCGCTGCACTGCAGGTGCGGACGACTCGGGGCACCGGCCGGAAGAAAGAACACATGGCCGACAATGAAGCCGGTCATGCAGAGAGTCGCCATCTTATTGTGCAGAAACACGGGCGGATCTGCACCCGTTTTCACACTCGGCCGATATACGGTGTTCTTCTCTGCAGGGGGAGGAGGCTGGAAGAGCCGGGAGCAGTGCACTGAGCTCCCACCCCCCTCTCCATGCCTCGACACTATTTACAATGGGAGAGGGTTGGGACGGGGGGGAAGTTAAGTCGCAGAACTTAACCCAGCTGATATACAGTCGTCTGAAGCTGCCCTTAGGTTGTATTTTTCTTAGGGGGTGGGGGGGGGGGGGGGTTGAGTTCTACTTTTTAATGGTACCATTCATTGATACAAGCGGCATTTTATTCACTTACTATTCTATTTTTTTTGTCAGACGCAATAGACAAAATGACAAAAAAAAGGTGAAAACAGCTATTTTTTTTTCATAGTGCACTATGCAGGTTAAATAATGTATTAACTTTTTTCTCTGGGTCATTACGAATGCAGCGATACCACGTATGTTTTTATTTTTCTTGCATAGTAAATGGGGAAAGGTGGTTTTTTTTGTGTGTGTGTGTGGTTTTTTGTTTTTTTTTTATTCTTTCTCCACTAGGGCACTTGAATAGCACCATATTTTATCGTTTTTCCAATGTACTACTATACTTCAGTATAGCAATGTATTACAAAGCACATTGCAATTTTCTCCAGTAGACAAGTGCCAGTAAATAACAGCAGTTCTCATCTATCAGACCTTTACACCGTCTGATTCAGACTCTATTAACCCTTTCCAATCCACTGTCTGACATCTTCAGAAATTCTGATTGAAGGCTGTACAGCTCCGATGTCGGAAAACGCCCGGCAGGGTATTTTTACTATATATTACTAGCCACTCTGTTGTCAGGGACCTCTCCAGCATGTCCCATACCGCAGTACTGGCTCTAGCCAGCAGATGGCGCCATTGTATAATGTCAGAAAGAGAAAACCCCCTAGGAAACCCTGAATCCAAAATTTGGATTGTTAAGGGACGAAGGATTGTTCATCCCCATAGAGCTGTCCTTGATCAGCTGCACATCTCCCTGTCGATTTGAGGAGATGCACAGTGTACCTGCAAACATTCTTATGCTTATGTATAAATGAGCCAATTGGGCTGCGAACAAGTGTAGGCTCAACCATCAGCTGCTCTTTTACACTGTTCAATGATTGAGCAAAAGATCGTACTTGCCTTATAATCGAGCTGCGTAAATGCCCAATGTGGGAAGGAAGGGCTGTGTCCAACATGGCCGCCTTAAGGAAGTTCTTAAAAATAAAATGTAAAAAAATACCTATAGCCTTCCTCTTATAAAACAAAACAATATTCTTCTATAAATTGAAATCTAACGAATGACCCTCGCATTACATCCAGGAGACATTCCCTTTTAAAAAGTGATGTTTTTGTTATAGGATACACAACAATAGAAGTGAAACCCTTCCGTTGACTAGGGACCAGGAGACATCAGCGACTCTGAACCTCACAGGTGAACAAACCGATGGATTATACGTTTGTGAAGCAGCCAATGACGTGGGAGTAAGCCAAGGATATATTTACATGTCATTAAAAAGTAAGTACAGGATGTATCTGATATTGGATTATGTGTGCTCAGTCCAGCTAATTGCATTTCATCATGTTATGTATCCATTAGGGATATTGATGATTACGTCATGAGCGGCTACAGCAGCATTCACTTATGTAGGGATGATTATCAGCAGCCATGGATACAAAAAAAAGCAAAGCCTGTAAACACAATGTTTTAAGGTGGTTTTTACGCAGGATAACTATTGGCTGATTTCCAGTGATAGTTGTCCCATGTAAGCACAGGACCCAACAGGGTATCGAGCGAGAAATTGCTCAGTAGTCACTGAAACAAAGCGACAAGCGAGTAACTTCTCGCTCAGTATAAACAGGCAGTTGATATTTCAGCGAATGCCTGTTCAGTGAATAGAGGCAGCTGGCCAGATGAGATCTCTGGCGCCTTCTGCTTCCATTGTGCGAAAGCACAGAAGTGATAGTTGTTGGGACGCTGTGAAGTGCTTAGTCATCCCATGTAAAGCCACCTTTGGCTACAAATAAAAATAAAAGTTTGTTACTATGTTATACATAGCTCCTAACTTTTTGGGTGGTGAAAGAGGGACACTTATGGTTCATTCTGTGACGGATCCATTTTTACATCCATGTTTTTACCCCTGAATACTTAATACTTAATTTAAATATCCCAAAAAGCATTGAATGTAGAAATTTTTATGATCCAGATTGAACCATATGATGGAATAACCTGCAAATTGGGGTCTAATATGCAGGTAGGAACCATACAGATGGTTTTGGAGCAATATGATGGGTTTATTAATGAAAGCATATTCCTAGATCAAAAAGATGGATATTTAAGGGCCAAAGAGGGACTTGGGTCATAAATAGGGACACTTGTGGGGTACGTATATATGCGTGTATTCAGATATCTTCGTTGGTTGGAAGGGTTACTATTTCTACTTATGAACATCTAGAAGGCATGAGGAGACTTAAAATGACATGCAGTTTCCCAGAGGAGCATGCGTGGCCTTGTAAGTCTCCTCACACCACCTAGGTGGTCTCCACAAGGAGATACTATAACCCACCGACTCCAGATCATAGGCCTCTCATCTAACAAGACAGAAACGTACTCTACACTGATGAGGGGCAAAAACCTCAATACAACCTGTCTGTACTTGGTTATTTTTTCCTTTTGGGGAACATCTGGCTTTCCCTTATATTGCTAGTCATGTTATAAGGCCTGTTAGAAGGACAGACATTGACTTGTAGGAAAGCTGCCTTCTAATACATGGTGCTGCTGAGGCATTGTACCATTTCCCTTTTCAGATATTTTGTTATACCATGCTTGATGATCTCAGATTATGGTTGCCAACTGTCCACAAATTCCTGGATAGTAAAAATAGGGTACGTTTTTCCAGGGTACCTTAAAAAAAAAAATAGATGCATCCGTGATTTTTCTGAGATTGGTGATACTTGAGCCGGTAATTACAGATGTAGCAAATGTTAATATGGCATTAAATGTGTTATGATAACTTAAACGGGTTTCTAAGTAAATACTATTTGACTTATTCTCAGGATTGTGAAGTAAAACACTCCTTTTTAAATGTTTGAGGAAAAGGTCGTGCCACATAAGAAAGATAGTGTTTTTTTGGTTTGTTTGTTTGTTTGTGCAGGGTCCGAGGAGCAGGCCCTCAGCCGAGGAGACAGCGGGGTAGAGAGATAACCTTGTTATGGAGCTCTACTGTCTCCTCCCTAAGGGTAGCTTGGGACCTGACCTCAATACTGCTGGGAGAGATCACAGGAACAGTAACCATGGTTACCTGTAGTCCAACCTGTCACTCGTGACGTCAACATTCCATCCTTTGTGGTGGATCCCCCAATGTCAATTCCAGGAAATAAAGTAGTCCACGCACAAATTACACTTTTCTGAACAGGAACCCGGAACATTCTCTTCTGCTCATTTACTTAAACATGTGTAAATGAAAACAGTCCAACAATTCTTACAATGGTGATGCAGGGAGAATTCACAGGGTATTCATATCTCTACAGTCTGTTCTCTTTAGGCATTAACCCTCCCGGTAACTGTCTTTCCCTCTCCTGCCAGTCACTCACATTTCTCGCGCTTGCTAGCAGTCCCTTTCTTAGTACTTGGCAGTAGTACAGAGGATTCCTAGGTTAAACAGGCCCAGGCTGAGCATTGGGCAATCGCTCTGTCTCCTCCATACTCCACACACAGACCGACCTGACAGCCTCTCTCTCTCTCTGTCTCTCTCCTGACTCCACTACTCTCCACCTCTCATTCACTTTCTTCTCCTTGCATTGCATTCTTGCAAACACATATATCAAGCATCATACAAAAAGATACATTTTGCGGACAGGACATACCAGACATTAACCCTTTTTTGTTTCTACAGCTATACAATACACACACATCTGATGCACTCTACAAACAAGACACTGACATGAGACAAACATAGAACATTTTGGAGGGGACCCCATTAACTCTGGGCCACTACATTTGTATGGTTAAAATGTTTACCCAGCTGATTATAACATCACTGGGGGTGAGCTGCATCTTCTTTATTTAGAGACCCTTCCACTATGTCTCTGGAACTAATCTTTAGCCTACCACCTTCCAAAAGGAGGATATAATTCCCTATTCTATAGCTCTCTTTATATCTCCATATATTACTGGGGTTGCCCCACCACCTTTTTTTTTTCTTCCACTACTCTAGTCACTACAACCTGGACTCCACAGGTAGAGCATAGTCCAGGAAATCTTTCAAAGACAGTATCCTGGATGCATTTAAAGAACCCAGCTTTTATTCCTCTATTAGGGTATGTTAACATTTAGCAGAAATACTGTGGATTCTCCGTGACAAAATCTGCAGCATTTCCGCAAAAGACAAAAATTTACATCATCGATGCGGAATTGACTGCTTTTCCACAGCTGATGTAAGCAGCCACAGTGCTCCTCCTCACCTCCAAATTGTTCGCCCAATTAGCACTTCCTTCACTCGGCAGTCTCTATTGAGTGCAGCAGTGCCACTGGTCAGGTGATGCCACTTCTGCTCCCATGATGCTTTCTTTTGAAAGTTTCTTTGGACTATACTTGGGATATTTCATCAATAGTTGATCAGCTGGGGTCCGCTGCTCAGAACTCCGGTCGATCAGCTGATCGGACACCCGCTGTCAGCGCTACAGCAAAAAAGGGGTATGGAATGGAAGTGGATAGCTCCAACCTCTGTGAGTGGCTGGTGCTTGTAATTGCAAGCATAGCTCCAATTAAAATGCATGAGCGCTGCGCCTGCAGTTATCAGTGCTGCCCACTACAAACAGGTTGGAGCAGCAGCTTCTGCTCTATACCCCTGTGTGTTGCAGCATTGACAATAGGCACCTGATCATCTGATTGACCGGGGCCCTGAACAGCGGACCCCAGACTATCCGCTATAGACGACCTATCCTGAGCAGGGGTGGGCTAGGCCATTGGGCAGAAAATTGTGCGTCCCATTCTGCCGTGTGAACATACCCTGAGTGTGGACTGCAATGTACGGGCCACTGCTGTCTGCTTACCCCCAAGCCTACAATTTGCCAGCCAAAGCCTGATTCTGAGGATAGATCATCAATAGTATTTCCTTGGAAAACCCTTTTAACTACAATGTATTACAATGCTGCAAATTGAGTTGTCATGATGAAGCAGTAATGTTAATAATTGCTGCATCCATGTGACTGTAATTATCAGCTCCCAGTAAATGCTGGTAATGAGATCCTATCAGTATCTACTTTAGATACATTCAGTATGATGTTTGGGTTGGATAAGAAAAAAAATTCAGGTTGGCAACCCTGCTAAAGTGTTTCGAGAGAATGCAATGTTATCATCACTTCTTGTTGGCTATTAAAAGGTATTCCATCTACCAAGCTTATCTTGTTTCTTACTGAGAACAATCATGTGTGATGGCGTCATCCCTCAGAGAGCTCATTATATGTTCCTTTGATTCTCTTTGCTGTACAGGAAAGTTCTCTAGTGAAATTCATTCAAGGGTGAAGGCCTTCGCCCCTCTGACCCTGCCGTGCTCAGTCACAAGTGCAAAATTAAGTAAAACCTTTACAAAAGAAAAGTTCTTGTGTTACTCGCAACGCTTGACAACGTAATGCAAAAAAATGTTTCCAAAGCTGATCAACTTGCGCCACTTATCTTAGGATATATCAAAACAGACAAAAAAGTAAAAGAAGGACACCTTTTTGATTTAAAGGGGTATTCTCAACTTAAAGTGAAATGGGTCCTTCCTCTGGCACCTGAATAGGGGTCCCCTGACTCCCATCACATCTGCTGAGGCGACTGTTATGTCCAGCTTGGCTTGTGTGTGGCTCTCTATTCCCCTCCTATGGGAGCTACAGAAGCGCGGCCACCTCTCCATTCACTTCCGGCAGGTCATTGGTGGTTATCCAACAATATGTATTTTTTACTGCATGTCTCTGTATGGAATAGTGCAGCACACTATGCTACTTCATACAGCAGAAAAAAAGAAAAGGTCTACCCAGAGGTGTAACTTGAAGCTTTTGGGCCCCAATGCAAAACCTGTAACGTGGCCCCCAACTGTAATGCTTTATTCATAGTACTTGCATTCCCTATATGGAGAAGAGGAGAGGCCTTATGGGCCCCCTAACGCTCCTGGGCCCGGGTGCAACCACATCCTCTGCATCCCCTATAGTTACGCCCCTGGGTGTACCCATGTATAGCAGCCCAATAAAGGCCAACAGAATGTTCTTTTTGTCCTCTACTGCTTAAATGGGGGCTTATGGATACATTTGACACGTGCTAAGAGCTTTCCCCTGCCTCACAGTGCGTTTGTGTGTTCATAGCCACTTCAAGTGCTGCTGTAGAGGGTTGCTGTATTCGGACTTGCCATATACATGAGTCCTAGCTTCTTACTAGTGCTGTTGGTTTTCTTTCCTATTCTAGGTTCCTCTCGTACTCTGACTGGATCCATCATTAGCATCATCTTTGTCGCTCTTTTGGCGATCCTGTTTGTAGCTTATATCATCATAGACAGGTATGTATCAATGGTAGAGTAGATAGAACTATATGGCGCATTGCATACACTTCTGTATTTCATGACTCGTACACTGGAAAGTTATATTTTAGCTTAGTCCTATCGGTGCTCATGTTTAAATGCAACCCCTATTTGAAGGGGTTGTACCACAATTTTAATCTATCCTCTATCTACATGGTAGGGGATCAGGCCCACTGTTCATGAGATGGGGGGGGGGGGGGCTGTGTCTCCCCTGTACGAATGTAGCGACTGTTGGCCATGCATGCTGCTTCTCATTCGTCTTTATGAGACTGCCGAAGAGAAGCTGAGTACTGTGCTCAGCAATCTCTTGCAGTCCCATACAAATAAAAATGTTACCATCAGCCCTGAGAATTTACTTTAGCTGACATGTCCACATTTGAATGCATTGTTATACAGTTTCAGGTGGTTCATCCCCAAACTCTACTCTAACTTTATTTTGCTGACAGGTAAACTTTCCTACATAGATGGGAAGCGCACCTGGGTGAGGAGCTGCTGGGCTTGGAATGGCAAAAGATGGCCACTTTGACCGCTAAGATCTCAAATAATCTACTAATCAAGAAAGCTGGCTACAAACTTTTAATGTGCTGATACTTGATGCCTCCAGACATTGTCCTGTATGTTTCCTGGGGTACTGTGTCTCTGTTGTGGGAGTGAGGACTCCTTTTTATACATTCCATGGAATTGCCCTAGACTCTGTAACTTCTGGAATCAAGTTTACTCTTTTAAAACAAATATTTCCCATCACAAATGTAAGCTTGTGTAAGTCGCCTGGGAAGGCATTCCTTGGCTGGTGGATTTCCGATATACCTAAGCCCATGTTTGGATGGGTCTAACTGTGTTTTCTGTTTGCCCGGCTACCAATTGCTCACTCCTGGAGGAAAACCTTGATCAGTATTAATATCCGCAAAATCAAATTGTCCTGGATAATGGTCAGAAGCTGGTGGCCGTTCTGAGAGAACCTGAGCAACCTGGTATCAATACTCTCTCACAATGCGGCTACGAAGCTCCTCAGTCCAAGCCAAGATTCACCCAATAACTGTTAAGCAGTCTATTGGTGTCTCTTGTACTCCCACTAATTAATTTGTAGTCTGGTCAATTGTTCTCATTATCTGGAAGGTGGCAGGATTACATGCTCCCTTTTTGCTGTTTTTAGTTAATTTGTCCATTTTCTCTCCCCTCCACTACATCGGCCCTTTTTTTGTGTCTGTCTGGTCTTCCCAAGTTTCTTGAAATTCGGTGACACAACTCTCTATCTATCTATCTATCTATCTATCTATCTATCTATCTATCTATCTCCTATCTATCTATCTCCTATCTATCTATCTCATATCTATCTATCTCATATCTATCTATCTATCTATCTATCTATCTCATATCACTCTATCTATCTATCTATCTATCTCATATCTATCTATCTATCTATCTATCTATCTCATATCTATCTATCTATCTATCTATCTCATATCTATCTATCTATCTATCTATCTCCTATCTATCTATCTATCTATCTCCTATCCATCTATCTATCTATCTCCTATCCATCTATCTATCTATCTATCTATCTATCTATCTATCTATCTATCTATCTATCTATCTATCTATCTCATATCTATCTATCTATCTATCTCCTATCTATCTATCTATCTATCTATCTATCTATCTCCTATCCATCTATCTATCTATCTATCTATCTATCTATCTATCTATCTATCTATCTATCTATCTATCTATCTCTCTATCTATCTCATATCTATCTATCTATCTCATATTTATCTATCTATCTATCTATCTATCTATCTATCTATCTATCTATCTATCACTACAGTGGAACTTTATACTCTGCAACTTTTTACCTACAGTATTAACTTCAATCGATTTATTTATTATTGGTCCCTGTCATTGCTTCGTGACTTTTCTGTTCACAAAGTTTTTTTTGTATATCTCATTTCGAAGAAAACCAATAAAAAGTTATGTAAACTAACCCTGAGGTTTTTTTTAATGCATTTAGTCAATTTTTCTATTTTTTAAATTAATATGCGAACCACCTACCTTATATTAAAATGCAGATGCAACCAAATCGCTGGTTGTATATTTTTGATCGTTGTCCCTATATTGTATATGAAGGGTGTGCATAGATAAAAGGGCAGTGATACAAGCAAAGGCATGCTGAGGCGGCTATGTCCGAAACAAAGTCTTATATTTACAAGGGACTAATTGTTCCAGGTATAAGGTCCCTAAGGAATATTGTTCAAAAAATCGTTAGATTGTGCTCCAATGCTTTTTTTTCTTTTTAAACTGATCAAGACAACAGATCTCTTTGTACGTATAGATTACGGAATGGAGGAAAGAAAGCCGAAGACAAGTCTGAAAGGTGAGCAAATTAACTTTTAACCCTAATGATGCATTTCAATGTGTTGACAAGGTGTTAGAAAGGACATAAACCAAATGATAGGTTTGTCCTTAAAGGGGTTGTCTGTTTCTCATCTCAGCCATGGAACATTGAGATCGGACAACCCCTCTAAGTGTATGGTTACCTTCTGCTCATGCATAAAGCCAGTTTAAGTTGCCCATATGCACTACATTTAAGTCATCCAAACTTGGTGATTTTGGCAGGACCAGCTGAATATCTAAAATCTATGAGGTGTCCTGGACCTTTTCCAGTAGCGGATGTCAAGGGAAAGTAGAATTAGTCAAGTTGGTTTTCCCCATGATGAATCCTTTTATTTCTCTGAGAATAAGGGTTCTTTAACCCTTTCCAATCCACTGTCTGAAGACCTTATGATTTAAGGCTGTACAGCTCCGATGTTGGAAGACGTCCGTCGGGGTTCTCTTACTGCATATTGCCAGCCTCTCTGCCGTCGGAGCCTATCCACCGTGTCACCTTATGTACTGGCTTTAGCCAGCAGATAGCGCCGTTGTATAACGGCAGAAAAAGGGTAAGCCCCCTAGGAAAACCAGGATACAAATTGGATTGGAAAGGGTTAACATGGAACAATTATCGTTGAAACAATTGTTGGATTGCAGTTCATTTTACATAGGGTCGTTCGCAAATGCATCACACAAAAAACAAATCATCATGCTCTATATTCCTGCACGTTTGCACAGGAAAAGACAACATCTGGCGCTCCTTAATTTGGCCATCTCAGTGGCTGAGAGCATCGTTGTGTTTTCTATTTACACGCATAATTACGCATACAATAAGTAGAGTAAAAACGCAGTTGCACATACAAATACGAAACTTTCATTCTGCAAATAGGCTAGCTTTACACGAGCGTAAGGCTGGCTTCCCACGGTTCGTATTCTCGGCAGAAATCTCATGGCTTTGCCGCTGCGAAAAACCACAAGATTTCTGCCGGGAAAGTGCAGCTTCAAAACCAGCGGGTTTTGGAGTGGCTTCGATGCATGCTTTTCTGTTTCAGGTGGCTCTCTCATAGAGGACAGCGAGGCCGCAGCAGAAAAAAAAAAGAATGGCCCTGCTGCATCCCAGGAATCCGCGCCACACGGCCAGCTTCTGCTGGTTTTGCCGTAATGCATTTTCCGTCCCGTGTGGGCGAGATTTTTGACAAATCTTGTCCGCGTGGCTTGCCGATCCCAGGATTAGCAACAGCAGGCGGATTTGCTGCACGGCAATTCCGTGGCAAATCCGTCCCGTGTGTACCCAGCCTTAGCGTGGCTTAACATGGAACTACTATCAGACAAAAAATTGCCCAAATGATCAGTTTTCAGCAATAGTTGTTCAGTGTGAACATGGGACCCAACGGGGTGATGAGTGAGAAATCACTCAGTAGTCACTTTGTTTCAGCCCACTGAATTGAAGCAACTAGCAAGTGAGTTCTTGCTCGGTGCAAGTAGACAGTCGTTCATCTTTGGACAACTGCCTGTTCACAGTGAATGAAGGTGGATGGCTAGAAGAGATCCCTGGCACATCCCACCTCAACTGATTGAACGGTATCGCTCTTTTATGTAAGCACAGCAGCAGTAAGTTAGACAACTGTAGAGCACTCATGAGCCCAAAAGTCACCTTGTGTAAAGCCACCCTTAGAAATGGTAACAAGATGGGAATGGAGGCAATTATGGATCACTGTGAACAGAGATAAAAAAGCATCCACGTCTTCAGGGAAAGTGGATCATACAGGCTGAACTGTATGAGTGTAGATAAGGAAGAATGCACAAACAGTAGTCTGCAAGGGGGAGGAATTTAACCCTTTCCAATCCAATTTGTATCCTGGTTTTCCTAGGGGTCTTACTCTTTTTCTGCCGTTATACAATGGTGCTATATGCTGGCTAAAGCCAGTACTGCATGAGTAGACATGTTGGATAGGCACAGACAGCAGAGAGGTTGGCTATATACAGTAAAAGAACGCCGACGGATGTCTTCCAACCTCAGAACTGTACAGCCTTAAATCTTAATGTCTTCAGAGGTCAGACAGTGGATTGGAAAGGGTTAATCAATCAGATAATGAGGGAGTGTTCTAGTCTGTCAACACAAGGGCAAAGAGATCCCTCACAGGTGTACAAGTGGGAAGTAATACAGTGATAAGGCTGTGCAAGCATATAAAAGCTAGTGAAATTAGCAGATTTCTGGATGTAGACCTCACATCCATTATGTATTATTGAGAAGACCCCTACATGAGAAAAACACAAAATGGGAAGTAGGTTGTTATCAGAACATCAGGGGGGCTGAAAATGAATAAGGAAATGATGACTGCAGCCTAAAACCTAGTGTAACTCTTTTTTTTAAGCCAGAGACAAACCTCATTCAGATCACTTCAGCTAGTGCACAAACTTGGAAATCTCCTAGAAACACTGTCCATTTTGTATTATAGACCAGCATTTGTTGCCCAGTTAAGAGTTCTGTCTTTTTGTAGTCATAAATGACATCACATAAAAAAAGTAAATACAAAAAAAATTAATTTAGTTATTAGTGAGCAGGTTCTGACATATGCGTGGTCGCCGTGCAGCGGCCTGTCGGCGTACGTGTTTTGGCCAAAATGCAAACTTACACCTGCATTTATTAGTGTGTTTTGTTTTTTTCCTGCAGTGTGCTATGGATGCTGGGGGAGCCCAGGATGTCATGCCAGTGTGGCGCACTGTGGTGATACAGGGAAATCCACTGCTTTGCCAGTAGGGGTTGCATTTTTGTATGGTATGGTGTGGCTGGCATCCTCTGTATCGGTTCATATGTGCAGACTATGTTGTCTGCAGTCACCCCTTCCCCAATCTGGGTTGAGTGGCTGCACATTAGTCTGCACTGAACATTTAGCTCGCTCATATCTTAATCGGGCTCTCTGCATGCTACTAGCGTATATGGTGATTGAAGCCTGCCCTGCAGTTTATCAGGTGGTTCGTATTTGGCTTCCTTTTCTGTGAGTTATGGCAAAGTAAATCACTTAATCCAGTTACCAAGGGAAAAACGCTTTTTCATAAGGGCATTTCAGAGCACCCTGAAATGCTTCATCACTTTTCCACTGCTAACCAAATTATGTCATGACTATTTAGTTTGTGGTTTCTCTATGTAAATGTTATTTTATGGCTACAAGACAGAACTTTTAACTAGAAAACAAGTTTTCTTCAATAAAAATGGAGGCCATTTAACCACTAACATATCTAAAAATACATTTTTCCATGTCAAGGTAACATACATAGTATGTTTGGCTGAGCAAAGACTCATGTCAATCTAATTCAGTTTATTACCCCCGAATGTTGATCCAGAGGAAGGCAAAAAACCCCAAAGAGGTAAAAGACAATCTTCCTCATTTCAGGGGGAAAATATTCCTTTCTGACTTCAATTTGTCAAATGCAATAATCCTTGGATCACTGACCCTTCTGAAGTAATTAGTGATTATAACATGAAATATTGTATCACTCAAGAAAAAGCGTCCAGGCCCCTCTGGCACTCTTATCTCATTCGACATCACCACATCCTCAGGAAAAGTTCCATAGTCTCACTGATCTTACGGTAATGAACCACCTTCTATGTTGGTGGTGGGAGAGATCTCTGTATTGTCCCCCTATACATTGTCACTAGGTCACCCCTCAGCCGTCTTTTTTTGCAAACTAAATAACCCCTGTTTTGATCACCTCTCTGGGTATTGTAGTCCACCCATTCTGTTTATTACTTTTAGTTGCCTGCCTTTGTACCCGCTCAAGCTCTGATTTGTCTTTCTTGAGTACTGATGCCCAAAACTGTACATAATATTCCATGTGTGGTCTAACTAGTGACTTGTCAATGTTCTTGTCATCTGACCTCTAGACCTCTTTCATGCACCCCATGATCCTGTTTGCTTTAGCAGCAGCTGCCTGACACTAGTTGCTCCAGTTAAGCTTAGAGTTGACTAAAATCCCAAAGTCCTTTTCAATGTCAGCATTTCCCATTTAGTATGTAATGGTGACATGTATTTCCTCTGCCCATGTGCAGAACCTTACATTTATCAGTGTTAAACCTCATTTGCCACATTTCTGCCCAAGCCCCCAACTTATCCAGATCCATTTGCAACCGCATTCTGTCCACTCTTGTGCTAATTACATTGCATAATTTTTAGAGATGAGGAAGCACCAAAATGCTCGGGTGCTCGTTGCTCGAGTCGAACTTTTCGTAATGTTCGAGAGCTTGTTTCGAGTAACGAACCCCATTGAAGTCAATGGAGGACTCGAGCATTTTTGTATGGGACCGATGCTCCGCATAGCTGATGACTTGTCAAACACCAGAAAACATCAGAAAGTCATGGAAACACCAAGGAAACGGATAGGGAAGGGCAGGGGCAGCATGCATGGCTGCATCTGAGGCGCCCAGGTGCCACTATTAAGCCAAAATGGGGGCAAGAGTCTGGCGTCACCCCCCTAACAATTTACTTTGGACAAACCCTCATTAGCAAGGCACACCTTAGCTAAACACCACACTACCTCCAACCAAGCACAATCACTGCCTGCGGGTGACACCGCTGCCTCTTCTCCTGGGTTACATGCTGACATTGCTGTCCAACCCCCCGCATGACCCTGCATCCACAGCGCACACAAAAGTTTCCCTGCGCAGCATTCAGCTGCCCTCATGCCACACGCTCGCTTCATAGATACACCACCCTCATGTCTATTTCTAAGTGCGTCTGTGATGAGGAGGAACTGGAGGCACACACTGCAGAGGGTTGGCAGGGCCAGGCAGCGACCCACTTTGAAAGGGAGGGGGGGGGGCGATAGCCCACAATGCTGTTGAGAATTGATGATAGATTGACATACGATCATCATTCCAATCCCGTGCCACCTCCGTCACAAAATTGTCAGTAGCCGCAAACATGGGCATAAAGGAGACTTGGGTGCCAGCACTTCTACACATCTCCACAATGCAGCAGCACATACTATTGGTTTGAAGCAGGAGGTGTCGCAAAAGTAACCACCACAGGTATACAGTGACCCTGTGAAAGTCTCATGAAATCACTAATGCTTCCTGTGAATGCTCCAATCCTGTTTCTCGGATAACTGTGGTAATTTGTAGCAGGAGGTAATGCATGCCGACCAACACAGATCCCCAGACCCCAAGCAGGAGGAGGAGGTGGCATAATAAGCCAGAGAAACCATGACCAAGGTAGGACCCGCAATACTTTGTGTGGGAAGCACGTGAGCGGGCCCTGGGTCAGGCTGGGTACCAATGGGAAATCCATGTGGCCCCACACAATTCATTCTGTGTAGGTGTCAGATAGCTGAACAACGCAATGGGAAAGCCATCTGCACTCTGCACCCTACCCAAGTCAGTCAGTGTATTTGTGCCAGACAGGTAAAACAACGCAATGGGAAGTCTTTGTGCACCCACAGCATAGGCGAGCCCAAGGAACTTAAAGATGGTATTATGCATACAGAAATCACAGCGCCCAAACATGGCAGTTTCAACCCACCAAGGACCTCGGCCCACATTTCTACCCTAGTCAGTCAGTGTATTTGTGCCAGACCGGTAAAACACCGCTATGGGAAGTCTATATGCACCCAAAGCATAGGCGAGCCAAAGAAACCCAAGGAAAGTATTACACATAAAGAAATCACAGAGCCCAAACAAGGCAGTTTCACCATGCCAAAGACCTCCACCTCGGCTCATACCCTCAGTAATCGTGGGCATAAAGCGGACTCGGATGCTAGTGCAGCTGTGAACGTCTTATTAATGCAGTAACGCTCCTTTTGTTTGGCCCAAACCAGTGTCTCAGATAACTGTTGTAACACGAGAGAAAATATATGTTGCCCAGTGCTGATCCCCTGACCCCAAGCAGGAGGAAGAGGTGACATAACAAAGCCAAGAAACCATGACCGAGGTAGGACCCGCAATGGTCTGTGTGGGAAGTATGTGAGCTGGCCCTGGGTCAGGCTCGGTCCCAGCCTCCACCTTGTGTGACCCAAGGTGCCGCGAATTACATAGCAATGAAAATTCCATGTGTCCACACACTATTCATTCTTTGTTGGTGTCAGATAGCTCAACACCGCAAGAGGAAGTCTTTTAGTTCCTTGGGCTCGCCTATGCTGTCAGGGCACTAAGATGGTATTACACAGGAAGAAATCAGAGTGCCCAAACATGGCAGAGTTTCACCCCGCCAAGGGACTCGGCCTCGGCCCACATTTCTGCCCTATTCAGTCAGTGTATTTGTGCCAGATAGATAAAACACAGCGATGGGAACTCTTTGTGCACCCACAATATAGGCAAACCCCTGTAACATTCCTGTAGCAGAAGTATAGGCAGACCCCTGTAACATTCCTGTAGCAGAAGTATAGGCAGACCCCTGTACACCCAGTAATCCATGTTGGCCAGAATGCATCTAACATGAGGGTCACGGGAAAGGCAGCCTAACGTGAAGTCAGCCATGTGTGCCAGGGTACCAGTACGCAACACATCACTGTCCTCACTAGGAAGATGACTTTCAGGATCCTCCTCTACAGCCCATACACGCTGAACAGATGAGAGGCAAGCAGCATGTGTACCCTCTGCAGTGTGCCCAGCTCTCTTCCCCCTCCCCCTCCTCCTCCTCCTCCAAAACGCGCTGAGATATAGACATGCGGGTGGTCTGGCTATCAAGTGACATACTGTCACTCCCTGTCTCCTGTTCCAACCACAAAGCGTTGGCCTTTATGCTTTGCCGCGAACTTCTCAGCAGGCAAAGCAGCGGGATGGTAACGCTAATGATTGCCGCATCGCCGCTCACCATCTGGGTAGACTCCTCAAAGTTTCCGAGGACCTGGCAGATATCTGCCATCCATGCCCACTCCTCAGTATAGAATTGGGGAGGCTGACTACCACTACGCCGCCCATGTTGCAGCTGGTATTCCATTATTGCTCTACTCTGCTCGTACAGCCTGGCCAACATGTGCAGCATAGAATTCCAGCATGTGGGCATGTCGCACAGCAGTCGGTGCTCTGGCAGCTGAAACCGATGTTGCAGGGTCCTCAGAGTGGCAGCGTCCGTGGTGGACTTGCGGAAATGTGCGCAGACGCGGCGCACCTTGCCGAGCAGGTTAGACAAGTGGGGGTAGTTTTTCAGAAACCGCTGAACCACCAGATGGAAGATGTTGGCCCAGGCATGGCACGTGTGTGAGGCTGCCAAGCTGCAGAGCCGCCACCAGGTTACGGCCGTTGTTACACACGACCATGCCCGGTTGGAGGCTCAGTGGTGAAAGGCAGAGGTTGGTCTGCTCTATCAGACCCTGCAACAGCTCGGGGGCCGTGTGCCTCTTGTCACCTAAGCTGATTAGTTTCAGCACTGCTTGCTGACGCTTGCCCACCGCTGTGCTGCCGCACCGCGCCACACCGACTGCTGGCGACGTGCTCACACTTCTTAATTGAGAGCTAGAGGTGGCGGAGGAGGGGGAAGGTTTGGAGGAGGTGGCATAAAACGCAGCAGATACCAGCACCAAGGTAGGATCCGCTATTCTGGGTGTGGGTAGGACATGAGCGGTCCCAGGCTCTGCCTCAGTCCCAGCCTCCACCAAATTCACCCTATGTGGCGTCAGGGAGATATAGTGGCCCTGCCCGCCAGTACTTGTCCACGTGTTCGTGGTTAAGTGGACCTTCCCAGTAACCGCGTTAGTGAGGGCATGATTTATGTTGTGGGAGTCGTGCTGGTGTAAGGGTGGGAAGGCACACCGGGAAAAATAGTGGCGACTGGGGACCGAGTAGTGTGGGACCTCTGCCGCCATCATGCTTTTGAGAGCCTCCGTTTCCACAAGCCTGTACGGCAGCATCTCCAGGCTGATTCAATTTGGCAATGTGCACATTTAAAGCTTGTGTGGGTGGGTGGCGGCGTATTTGCACTTTCGCTCCAACGCTTGTGTTAGCGACAGCTGAACGCTGTGCTGAGACATTGCTGGATAGAGTGGAGGACGGTGGAGGTGAGGGTGTGGGTGCAGGCCGGGAGGCACTCGTGCCTGTGTCCTGGGAGGGGGATTGGATCTGTGTGGCAGGTTGTGGCACAGGGGAAGAGTCAGTGGTTTGACCCGGAGGCGGTGAATGGCCTTTGTCCCACCTTGTGGGGTGCTTGGCCATCATATGCCTGTGCACGCTGGTGGTGGTGAGGCTGGTAGTGGTGGCTCCCCGGCTGATCTTGGTGCGACACAGGTTGCACACCATTGTTCGTCGGTCGTCTGCGCTTTCACTAAAAAACATCCACACCTTTGAACACCTAGCCCTCTGCACGGAGGCTTGCCGCGAGGGGGTGCTTTGGAAAACAGTTGGGGGATTCTTCGCTCTGGCCCTGCCTTTACCGCTGACCACTCCACTGCCTCTTCCAACCTGTCCAGCTGCTGCACTTGCCTCCCCCTTTGAAGCCCTGTCCTTAGTAGGCTTAGCAAACCAGGTGGGGTCAGTCACCTCATCGTCCAGCTGCTTTTCCTCCGAATCCTCTGTGCGCTCCTCCCTCGGACGTACTGCCCTTACTACTACCTCACTGACAGACAACTGTGTCTCATCATCATCCTCATCCACAAAAAGCTCTTGAGACAGTTGCCGGAAGTCCCCAGCCTAATCACCGGGACTCCGGGAACTTTCCAAAGGTTGGGCATCGGTCATGACAAACTCCTCAGGTGAGAGAGGAACCAGTTTTTCCCACTCATGGCAGTGACCGTAGAACAGTTCCTGGGAGTCTGCCTGCTCATCAGAATATGTCATTTTCATGGAGTGAGGAGGCTGGGAGGAAGGAGGAGCAGCAGCCAGAGGATTCAGAGTTGCAGTCCCTAGGCCGGGAGTAGTGGACTGCGTAGAAGACTGGGTGGTCGATACATTGCTGGACGCATTTCTGCCACCCACGACAGGACCTGCTCACACTGCTCTGTTTGCAATAAAGGTCTATCACGCGGACCCATAAATTGTGATATGAAGCTGGTGACCCGAGAAACTTGTCTCTCTTCTAATCCCCCTGCGATTCACCATGACGAGGAACTCTGCCTGTGCCCACACCCTCACTTGGATGTCTGCGTCCACGTCCATGTCCTCGACCCTTACCCCTCCTCCTCATCATGGCGGATTAAGAATAGGGCAGGGCCCCAATAAATTACCCCACTGTACAGCACTGACAACTGTGACTTAATTTACCGCACACAGAGACTTGTAGATAGCGGAGGCTCTATGCTGTGACTTGAAAAAATTAACCCGCTGTCTTGCGCTGATACCTAGGGGTAATTTACCGCTCGCAGATACTTGTAGATAATAGAGGCTGTGTGGAGGAGGAGAAGACTCTAAAGCCAGTGGATAGTGCTGGTAACTGCGGCTATCTCAACCCCACCAAGGAAAGGGTATTGTGAGATGCTCTGCACAGTGGCAGAGCTGAAATACTTTGCAGTGGCCCCGGTAATATTACAGTACTGTTTAGCGGTGAGACCTCTGTTTAATGCACTGCAGACACAAAACGGTATAACTTAAAGTCTTTGCAGAAGGCTAGGAGATATTAGAGAGCTATTTCACGGTGAGAGCTGGTTGAACGGCACTGCAGCCTGAGAACACTATTACTGAAAGGCTGGGTACAGGCCTAGATGCGTAATACAAAAATGGATGCACTACAACTCCCAGCAGGCCACAACTAAAATGCACACAGTCAGATGTAGCTCTAGGAAGGACCGTTGGGGTTCTTGAAGAGAGGATCCCTACTCTAACACTTTCCCTATATCAGCAGCAGCACTTTCCCTAACCTCTGCCAGCATGCGTCTGAGGCGAGGCGCAGGCAGAACACTTTACGTTCTCGGCGGTCACCTGATCGGCCCAGCCACTCACTACTATGCGGTGGGATAGGGCTGGCACGTCACAGCAGGAAGTGGTAATGCCTTCCCCGCATGTCTATTGGCTCGAAAATGGCGCTAAACATGCGGGGAAGGAAATGCAATTGACTCGAGTACCGCGTGGTGTTCGTCTCGAGTAACGAGCATCTTGAGCACCCTAATGCTCGAGTGAGCATCAAGCTCGGAGGAGTGTGCTCGCTCATCTCTAATAATTTTGTATCCTCTGCAAATAGTGATATTTTACTGTACAATCCTTCTACCAGGTCATTAGTAAATATATTAAAAAGAATAGGACCCCAAACGACTGCACTCGTAACTGTGACCCAATCAGAGTATGTACAATTTATAACCCCCCCCCCCTCCCCCTGCTTTCTATCACTGAGCCAGTTACTTACCCACTTACTTACTTACCCACATTCTCCCCAGACCAAGCATTCTCATCTTACATACAAACCTTTTATGTGGTGCAGTATCAAACGCTTTTGGAAAAGTCCAGATACACAAGATCCAGTAACTCTCCCTGGTCCAGTCTAGAACTTACCTCCTCATGGAAGCTGATCAGGTTGGTTTGAGAGGAGTCATCTTTCACAAACCCGTGCTGATACAGAGTTATTCATCTATTTTCCTTGAGGTACTCCAAGATAGCATCTCTTAGAAACCCCTCAAACATTTTACCCACAGTAGAAGTCAGACTTACCAGCCTGTAGTTTCCAGGTTCACCTTTTGACCTCTTTTATAATATTGGCCATGCGTTGGCTCTGCGCCAACCCAGTAGAACAGACCCCATCACTATAGAGTCCTTAAATAGGTATCCATAGCCTTTTACTCTTTTATTTCCATAGTCACTGATATCTAAGTTTAATTTTTCATAGCAAATCCATTTTAAATTGTAATATTTTCCACAGCATTTGACACTGTTGACCACAAACTCCTCCTCAGTATGCTACGCTCCATTGGCCTCAGTCCTTGGCCCGCTCCTTTTCTCTATCTACACAGCCCCTATTGGGCAAACCATCAGGAGATTTGGCCTCCAATACCACCTGTATGCTGAAGACACCCAGCTATACACCTCTTCCCGTGACATCTCTGCCTCTTTCCTCCAAAGCATCACCGACTGTCTGTCCGCCGTCTCTAACACTATGTCCTCTCTCTACCTAAAACTAAACCTCTCTAAAACTGACTTACTGGTATTTCCACCCTCCACTAACTGACCTCATCCTGACATCTCCATCGCAGTGTGTGGTGCCACCATAACTCCCAGACAGCATGCCCGCTGCCTTGGGGTCATATTCAACTCTGATCTATCGCTTACCCACTACATCCAATCTCTCGCCCGAACATGTCAGCTGCACCTCAAGAACATCGCAAGAATCCACTCTTTTCTCACCGTGGACACGCTAAAAACGCTTACTGTTGCCCTCATCCACTCTCGGCTCGATTATTGCAACTCATTGGCCTCCCCTGCACCAGACTCTACCCTCTCCAATCCATCCTGAATGCGGCAGCCAGGCTCATCTTCCTGTCCAGACGCTACTCTGACGCCTCTGCCCTGTGCCAGTCACTGCACTGGCTGCCCGTTAAATACAAAATTCAATTTAAACTTGCTACATTCATCCACAAAGCCCTCCACAGCGCAGCGCCCCCTATATTGCCTCCCTCATCTCAATCCATTACCCAGCCCGGTCTCTCAGCTCTGCTAACGAAACCAGACTGAGCACCCCTTTAATTTGAACTTCTCATTCCAGCCTCCAAGACTTCTCCAGAGCCGCACCGGTCCTCTGAAATGCACTACCAAAGGATACCCGGGCAATCCAGGACTCACAGAACTTCGGGCGTGCTCTAAAAACGCACCTCTTCAGGGAGGCATACCGCATTCCCTAAACAAATCCCTCTGTACTCCGCCTGATAACATGCTCCCTGTTCTACTGACTGCGATCCCTGCTAGCCATCATAAACCGCTCAGGTAGTCATAACGATTCTGCCATCACATGGCTTAATGTCTGACCATTGTCTATGTGTATGGCATCCCTCACTCTCCACCTCGCCATACCGTGCACATCTCCAGCTCCTTTACCTTCTGTATCACCCCACTATTTGTAGTATGTAAGCTCGTTGGAGCAGGACCCTCACCGCTTTTTTTTTCATCAACTGATTACTATGTAACCGGGGTTCTGTAATTTTTGTATTTTTTGTCTTCCTGTTTTCCCCCTGTCTATGTAGGAGCTGCGGAATATGTTGGCGCTACACAAATAAAGTTTATTATTATTATTATTAAGTGCTTTCACGGTACATTGAAAGCCTCACCTTGCCCAGGGGCATCACTGAACTAACACCATGCCAGTATTTGCAAGTTGTTACGGGATGCAGTAAACATCTGTTAAATGTTATCCCCTCTGGAAACATTCAGTAATACAGAGGTACTTTATAAAATAAGACAGTTCAATTATTGGTTGCAGTTACAGCTAGAATGCTTATTATAATTTTCAGGGAGGTCAATCTGTACTGCATCAAGTGTTCAAAGACTTATATCTGCTTGATGAGTTGTTGTTGAAGCAACAATGACCTTTAGACTGGTTACTGGTCACTCTAAAATCACACATTGGGTTTCACAAGACAAGGCGTAGGCTATGTTGCACAATGATAACCTTATGTACAATGAAATCAATTCATACCACACCAAAGGGAGCTGTAAGGACTGGCGGTTCGCGGGTCCGTCGTGCCCGCACCGCCGGTCCTGTCACATGTGCAGCTGCTGTGCGGCACAGGGGGGCCCCAGTCCTCGTCACCTTCCCTGGCCGCCGGGCTCCGCCTTGCCGCCAGGTTGCTAGGGACGCGGTGGGTGTTGCCCCGCGTCGCGTCCTAGGTATCTTGGCAACCAAACATGTGGCTCCTGTCCTGCCTCCTGCAGGGCTGGGGGCGGGTTCCTCAGGGCTGCTGGGTGCACTCAGCTGCTGTCAGGCTCCCCGCCCCAATCAGCTGCTGGGGCGGGAGCTCTGACAGCAGTTAAACCTGCTGGTGTCTGCAGACCAGTGCCAGTGTTAGTTTTGGATCTTCTGCTACACCAGCGTACCTTGTACTTCTGACTCCTGATACTGACTCTCTGCCTTTTGACCTGACGTTGCTTTTGCCTGACCCTCTTGTACCGCGTACCCTCTCGTTGCTGACCCGGATTGTCTGAATCTCCTTGCTGTTGTTTGTTCCAGTGTCTGTCTGTTTGGTAGTCCCAGTGTTCCCCTTCCTTAGTGAGTGTAGGGACCGTCGCCCAGTTGTCGCCCTGGGGCTTAGCCCAGGGGGGCAAGTAGGAAGGGACAGGGGTTGCGGGTATTTTCATGGACCTCCAGTTTCCCGGACCCCGAGTCCTGACAGTAACACTGGCCGAACGGAAGTCGGATCCCTACATCCGACCAGCGACCTTGAACCCCGCTATGGAGGCTGTGGCGGCCATAGCCAACCAGGTACAGGTTCTGATGGACTTGGTCCAGGAGCAGGCTGCTCGCCTGCAGCATCAGGAGCAGCGCGGGGCTTCTAATATGATGCAGCTCCCTGCCACTCCTGGTACGGTTTCTGAACCCCCGAGCAACACCTCCTGACTTCTTTTCCGGGGAGAGAAGTCAGTTTTTCGTGTTCAGAGAAGGCTGCAAGCTTTATTTTGACCTCCGACCCCACACCTCTGGCACAGAATACCAGAAGGTGGGTTTCGTGATAACTCGCCTGAGGGGAGAACCCCAAAATTGGGCCTTCTCCTTATCAGCTGACTCCCCCACCCGACAGTCACTAGACGCCTTTTTTTCTGCTTTGGGCCAGCTGTATGACGAACCTGACCGTGCTGCCTTCGCAGTCTCTAAACTCCTGGCCTTGCGACAGGGGCTGAAGGTGGCTGAGGACTATTGTTCACAATTTCGTCAACACTGCATGGAGTCTGGGTGGAATGACGCGGCCTTGAAGGATCTGTTTTTGGCTGGTCTGTCAGAGGGCCTCAAGGACCTCTTGGTGGCGCACCCAGAGCCTAGAACTTTGGAGCAAGCCATGTCTCTGGCCATCCGGGCTGACCGACGCTTGAGGGCCAGACGCTCGACTCGGACGAGCCCTGTCCGCATGTCTACATCCTCGGTGGTTCCGACCTTAACCCCTCCCTCCACAGAACCCATGGAGCTGGGAATCATGACCCCGAAGCAATGTCGGGAATATCATCTCAGGATGAACCTCTGTCTCTACTGTGGGGAGCCAGGTCATTGTATTGGGACCTGCGAGAAAAAGCCGCGGTCAGGAAAACTTCCGTTCCGAGGCAGTTGTCGGGAGGACTGTCTAGGAGCTAAGGTACCCCCTGTAAGGTCTAAAATGTTGCTGCCCTGCACCTTAGAATTCCGGTCTTTCTACCGTGCGGGGCAAGCGTTTCTTGATTCTGGAGCTGCTGCTAATTTTGTTAATTTCGATTTTGTTGCTAAACTGTCTGAGTATTTTTTCCGTGTAGACCCCCCTATCCTGGTCTCTGGTGTCGACTCTACTCCCTTGCAGGCTGGTCTTGTAAATCTGGTTACCCCGGAGTTACAGTTCACTATTGGGGCCTTACATACGGAGTCCTGTACATTTTTGGTTATGAAGAACCTGTCTGTGGATGTGGTGCTGGGGCTACCCTGGCTAAGGGAGCACAACCCTGTAATTAACTGGGACA
The DNA here is from genome assembly GCF_035609145.1 of Eleutherodactylus coqui. Classification (NCBI taxonomy): domain Eukaryota; kingdom Metazoa; phylum Chordata; class Amphibia; order Anura; family Eleutherodactylidae; genus Eleutherodactylus; species Eleutherodactylus coqui. Next base: position 48,504,715 of record NC_089840.1, read on the forward strand.
CGTTGGAACTGGTCAAGTGGGGTTCTCGCTGTGACAGCCACGTGTGCCCAGTGGGGGTGGATGTCTCCACCTGCGAGGGAGTCTATGAAGGAGTATATCCAGGATAGTTTGTCCCGGGGGCACATCCGACCCTCCGAGTCTCCAGTAGGGGCTGGTTTCTTCTTTGTGGAGAAAAAGGATGGGGGTCTCAGACCCTTTATTGATTACAGGGAGCTAAACAAAATCACTGTCAGGAACCAGTACGCCCTTCCGCTCATCCCTGACCTCCTCAACCAGGTCACCGGTGCCCAGTGGTTCTCTAAACTCGACCTAAGGGGAGCTTACAACCTCATTCGTATTCAGGAGGGGGATGAGTGGAAGACAGCATTCAATACGCCCCTCGGTCACTTTGAGTACCTGGTCATGCCTTTTGGGTTGTGTAACACCCCTGCTATATTTCAAGGGTTCATGAACTCAGTTTTTCAGGACATCATGGGGGTGTTCGTCGTAGTGTATCTAGATGATATTCTGATCTTTTCCTCCGACTGGGAGACACACCAGGTACATGTTCAAACGGTCCTGACTTGACTCAGGGCTAACCAGCTGTTTGCTAAGTTTGAAAAATGTGTTTTTGGGGTGCAGAAGATAACCTTTTTAGGGTATATCATTACTCCATGGGATATCCAAATGGATCCGGGGAAGGTGAAAGCCATCACAGAGTGGGCCCAAGCAGTCACTCTAAAGGCCCTCCAGCGCTTCTTGGGGTTCGCTAATTATTATCAGAAGTTCATTAAGAACTTTTCTGTGGTGGCTAAACCCCTAACGGATCTCACCAGGAAAGGGGCAGAGGTCAGTACCTGGTCTCCAGATGCGCTGGCGGCCTTTGCTACCCTGAAAGCTGCCTTTTCCTCCGCACCCGTTCTTGTCCAACCAGACCTGTCGTACCCGTTTGTGGTGGAGGTGGATGCCTCTGAGTTTGGAGTAGGGGCGGTACTTTCTCAGGGGCCATCTACACTCACAAATCTTAGACCGTGCGCTTACTTTTCTAGAAAATTTTCCCCTACTGAACAAAATTATGATATAGGCAATCGTAAGTTACTTGCTATAAAATGGGCGTTCGAGGAGTGGAGGCATTTTTTGGAGGGAGCACGCCATCAGATCATGGTACTCACAGACCATAAGAACCTTATATATTTAGATTCTGCTAAAAGGTTGAATGCTCGACAAGCTCGTTGGGCTCTTTTCTTTTCTCGTTTTAATTTTCTGGTTACTTACCGACCCGGTTCAAAAAATGTTAAAGCAGATGCCTTATCTAGGAGTTTTGGTATTCCAGAACCTCCCGAGTCGGAGGCTGAGACTATCCTTTCCCCTGGGGTGGTTCTCGCAGCTGTCTCCTCTGACCTCTCGCCGCTAATTCAGGCTGCGCAGCAATCAGCTCCTGAAGCACTTCCAGAAGGCAAACTTTTTGTTCCTTTACCATTAAGGTTGAAGGTGTTAAAAGAGACGCATGCCTTGGTCCTTGCTGGGCACCCCGGTATCTGGGGAACTCAGGAATTACTTTCCAGAACTTATTGGTGGCCTCATATGAGTAGGGATGCTCGGGCATTTGCACTGCTTGTCCGGTGTGCGCCAGGGGGAAGAGTGTCAGCAGACGTCCTGAGGGGCCTCTTCTTCCCTTGCCCATTCCGTCCAGGCCCTGGACACATCTGTCCATGGACTTCATCACAGATTTGCCGCCGTCACAGGGGAATACGGTCATTTGGGTCATTGTAGATTGGTTCTCCAAAATGGCACATTTCGTTCCTCTGAGCAAGTTACCAAACGCCAAACTGTTATCTGACATGTTTATTAAGGAGGTGGTGCGGTTGCATGGGGTTCCTGAGGACGTGGTCTCAGATAGAGGTGTACAGTTTGTCGCTTGCTTCTGGCGAGCTTTCTGCAGGAAATTGAATATTGGTTTGTCCTTTTCGTCTGCTTTTCATCCCGAGTCGAATGGGCAAACTGAGAAGATGAATCAAGAATTAATCCAATACCTGCGACTGTTCGTTTCGGAAAATCAACATCTGTGGGTTGACTTCCTACCTCTCCCCGAGTTTGCCATTAACAATCATTTAAATTCGTCTTCTCATGTGTCGCCGTTCTTTTGTAATTATGGTTTCCATCCTCTACTTTCTTTTTCTGCGCCCTCAGTTTCTGACACGCCGTCTGTGGACTCTGCCATTAATGAACTGTGCACAGTTTGGGCCCAGGTTCGTAAGAACCTTCAGGGTTCCCAGGATAAACTGCTTGGTCAAGCTAATAAAAGACGCACGATCTCTGCACCATTCGTGGTTGGGGAGCAGGTATTGCTGGCCTCAAAAAATTTGAGACTCAAGGTTCCATCCCTAAAGCTGGCTCCCCGCTTTGTTGGTCCGTTCACCATCTCCCAGGTAGTCAATCCTGTTGCGTATAGACTATCTCTTCCGCAGTCGTGGAAGATTCATGACGTCTTCCACAAGGGGCTGCTGAAAAAATATGTAACCCCAGTTCTGCCCGCCCAGAGCCCGCCCTCTCCTACTCTTGTACAGGGGGAACTGGAGTATGAGGTAGAGCGTTTGATTGATGCTCGGCGTGTGAGAGGTATTTTGCAATATCTTGTACATTGGAAGGGTTTTGGCCCTGAGGACCGTACATGGATTCCTGCCCAGGACGTACATGCACCCCTATTGGTTCGACGGTTCCACAGAGCCTTTCCCCTCAAGCCTGCTCCGGGCTGTGGGGGTCCAGTGTCCCCCCGTAGAAGGGGGGTACTGTAAGGACTGGCAGTTCGCGGGTCCGTCGTGCCCGCACCGCCGGTCCTGTCACACGTGTGGCTGCTGTGCGGCGCAGGGGGGCCCCGGTCCTCGTCACCTTCCCTGGCCGCTGGGCTCCGCCTCGCCGCCGGGTTGCTAGGGACGCGGTGGGTGTTGCCCCGCGTCGCGTCCTAGGTGTCTTTGCAACCAAACATGTGGCTCCTGTCCTGCCTCCTGCAGGGCTGGGGGCGGGTTCCCCAGGGCTGCTGGGTGCACTCAGCTGCTGTCAGGCTCCCCACCCCAATCAGCTGCTGGGGCGGGAGCTCTGACAACAGTTAAACCTGCTGATGTCTGCAAACCAGTGTTAGTTTTGGATTTCCTGCTACACCAGCGTACCTTGTATTTCTGACTCCTGATACTGACCTTCTGCCTTTTGACCTGACGTTGCTTTTGCCTGACCCTCTTGTACCGCGTACCCTCTCGTTGCTGACCCGGATTGTCTGACTCTCCTTGCTGTTGTTTGTTCGAGTCTCTGTCTGTTTGTTAGTCCCAGTGTTCCCCTTCCTTAGTGAGTGTAGGGACCGTCGCCCAGTTGTCGCCCTGGGGCTTAGCCCAGGGGGGCAAGTAGGAAGGGACAGGGGTTGCGGGTATTTTCAGGGACCTCCAGTTTCCCGGACCCCAAGTCCTGACAGGAGCTTATAGAAAAACTTTAAGAAGCAGGGCTAGAAAACTGTTAAAGCAGCAACTAACAAAGGGAAAGAGGGGGGAAAAGACAAAAGTTGTTCCTGGGCTTGACAGCTCAGTGCGTTCTACCAATACCTCTGTAGAAGATAGAGCAATCTGCTCAAGGGTGGATTGGCATAGATATACCAACTATTGGCATACACCATTACCTAGCCCAAATTGTGTACAGACTGGCATAAGGATAGTGTAAAATGTGCCTGCCAAGGTGGGAGGTCTTTGTGATTGGGATGCCAGTACATGTCGTTCAGGGCATGGCACAGCTCTTACTGCTGATGTTTGCTAACAACTATGTTTTGTAACCACAGATGAAAACAAAATATTCTCTATCCAAATGCAGTAAAAACCTGATTCCACTATGTAGGAGTGTTACGACTGCTCACAAGCTTTCCTTCTCTTTGGTTTAACCATTTAGCAGTCGGAAATTTGGTTTCCAAGCGCAGGTTCATCTGTAATGGGGTCTAGGCAGGGGTGTAACTATAGGGGGTGCGGTTGCACCCTGGCCCAGGAACCTTAGGGGGCCCATAAGGCCTCTCCTCCATATAGGGAGCCCAGTACTATGAATATAGCATTATAGTTGGGGCGCCGTTACAGGTTTTGCATTGGGGCCCAGAAGCTTCAAGTTACACCTTTTGGGTCCAGGTGCTCATCCTCCACTGCTGTTATACATTATACAGTATATATGTAATTCAATTTGCCTATATAAAATGAATGACAAACGAGAAGCAAACAGGTTCTCATTCATCTTTCCATCGTTGGCCGAGTTAACCCTGAACGATTTATTGCTCAAATTCACACAATTCAACAATTGTTTTCCTGCTGCCATTCCAATAGCCAAAGCTTTTATATCTTTGTGTGAATTTGTCACAGTTCTGTTAAAAATGTGCATTACTTTGCTCTTTTGTTATGTTTATTTTATGAAGTGTATTTTAAAGAAGTTTTTTCTATAGTATTTTTGGCAACTTTTTATTGTATAGAAATCAGTTATTTCTATACAGAACATTGTTTTATTTTTGATCTTTTTCTCTTAAGTAGATCTTATAACTGAGCATGATAATATAAGGAATTTAGGATCGCAGAAGTAGGGATTTAGGATCATTAAGGTGTTGCTACCCCATGTAAAGTATAAGGCGCTGAGTTTAGGCTGACACATGCTAGAAATTAGAGGGAGATCTTTTTTGAAACTGCAAAAATATGTCACTCTCCCATCATCCCAAAGCATTAAAGGTAGGGAGTTGCCTCTCTGTACATAACAATGGGGGCTGGCATCTTGTCTGAGCTGCTAATAGCATTTAGATTGGTCTCTGTCCATTAAGGCTCTACGACGAGCAGGTCCCCGCTGAGGAGGGCCGAAGGCTCTACGGCGAGCAGGTCCCCGCTGAGGAGGGCCGAAGGCTCTATGGCGAGCAGGTCCCCGCTGAGGAGGGCCAAAGGCTCTATGGCGAGCAGGTCCCCGCTGAGGAGGGCCGAAGGCTCTACGGCGAGCAGGTCCCCGCTGAGGAGGGCCGAAGGCTCTACGGCGAGCAGGTCCCCGCTGAGGAGGGCCGAAGGCTCTACGGCGAGCAGGTCCCCGCTGAGGAGGGCCGAAGGCTCTACGGCGAGCAGGTCCCCGCTGAGGAGGGCCGAAGGCTCTACGGCGAGCAGGACCCCGCTGAGGAGGGCCGAAGGCTCTACGGCGAGCAGGACCCCGCTGAGGAGGGCCGAAGGCTCTACGGCGAGCAGGACCCCGCTGAGGAGGGCCGAAGGCTCTACGGCGAGCAGGACCCCGCTGAGGAGGGCCGAAGGCTCTACGGCGAGCAGGATCCCGCTGAGGAGGGCCGAAGGCTCTACGGCGAGCAGGTCCCCGCTGAGGAGGGCCGACGCCCCTCCGGCGGGCAGGTCCCCGCTGAGGAGGGCCGACGCCCCTCCGGCGGGCAGGTCCCCGCTGGGGAGGGCCGACGCCCCTCCGGCGGGCAGGTCCCCGCTGGGGAGGGCCGACGCCCCTCCGGCGGGCAGGCCCCGCTGGGGAGGGCCGACACCCCTCCGGCGGGCAGGTCCCCGCTGGGGAGGGCCGACGCCCCTCCGGCGGGCAGGTCCCCGCTGGGGAGGGCCGACGCCCCTCCGGCGGGCAGGTCCCCGCTGGGGAGGGCCGACGCCCCTCCGGCGGGCAGGTCCCCGCTGGGGAGGGCCGACGCCCCTAGGGCAGAAAGAAAATCCCCATGCATACAAGCATCCAGTTAAATAATAAGCTTTTTCCTGCCTGCACCTGCCTCTAGAGGGAGCTCCGCAATCACAGACTTCAGGGGTCATTCTACCATGGCTGCTGAAGCCTGTGATCGACTGAGTGGTCACGTGTATAGCAATTGACTGCCAGCCTGCTTTTTCCGTATTCTAAGTAGCTCTGTATGCAATACAGTAAGGCAAACTGTTTTGCATAGCTCTGGCAAGCTTTCCAGAGCCCTGAGGATCCAGTGCTGGACGAGGAGCCACTGGCATAGAAGAGTATCCTCCTCTTTTTTTTTTTTTCCATTTTACACTGTTCTTAATCTGTCCATCTTTCTAAGTCCCGGAAAACCTGTTTTTAATGTATGTATTTTTAATATTTTCTTCAAAGGGGACTATGTGGTAAAAGAACTTCAAATTCTGATGAGAAACATCAAGACCATGAAGAAACGAGTATGAAAGGTAAGTGAATTCTAGCATTATCACGTGCTTCTAATATAAATATTTACATCCCTAAGTTTTTAGATCCAGTACTTGTGCCCCTGATCATAAGCGTACTGGCTGAAATTGCGGGGGCTGGGAGGGTCAGCCACGGCAGACGGCACAGCAGCAGCCTTCTTACCTACTCTGTCAGCTCAGCTGCCCAAGTAATAAAGCTGCAGGTGTGCCATCTGGAGTTGTAGGGTATAAAGACTGCAGGGGTCACAGAAGAGGCTATAGTCTGCATGTGGGTCCGCAGAGGAAGGGCACTGCAAGGGGCACTCGGAGTAACCGCAGAATGGGCAGAGTGTGCAGAGACAAGTCATGGCTGAAAAGAAGTCTTGGCCCAGATAGAGCAGGAAAGGAAAAGTGTAAAATGCCCCTGGTGGCAGGCTTACAAGGGAGTGCAGGTTCAGGGATAGGCCTACGGGTACTCGCATCCTTACCCACATCCAGGTGTGACTCTGGTCTGATTCTTTCCGCCAACAGCATACCGTAATCTTATAGTCTTAGAAAACCCCAGCTTTTATCTGAGAGGAATATGTGCGGCTGCAGGTTTCCCTGAAAGGTACACGGCGTGAAGAATCTTGCATGACAACTTAACCTATAGTATCCCAAAATGGTAACCGACTTCAGCTGATACAGTGACGGACACATTGTACAGGGTTTGGCTCCTGTAAGTCTCTCTGACCTCTGCTGGTCCCAGTAAGACAGACTGTCTTGCATTCCTCCACCGGACCTGCTAACCGTAGGGACATACTTTCTTCAGGAATCGGCTGTCTTTTGTCATGCATCACAACCAGGCACAAACCTTGTGCCACTCCCTTTTATATACCCCCTCCACTCCTTGCTGTGTACCCTGCGTCACATCACACAGCCTATGAAACTCAAAAAAAACCCCCAAAAAACGGTATATGTAAAAAACTAATTAACAAGAGTCAAAGGCGTACACATATCTATATCTTTCTTTAAAGTTTTTAGGATTCCAATCAAAGAAGAGACCAGGTGTGATTAGTGGAGGTAACTGCACTGTAATCACTATCACTGTGTAGAGCTGGTAGCTGACTATTATATGGTGACTGCATTATTTGGAGGTATAGTAGAGCAGGGCAGCCTTGTTTTTCGGGGTCAGGTGGGAGAAATAAAGTATGTCTTGGGGCTTGTGCTTGTGATCTTTTGAGACCCGATCAAGTGAACATGGTATAGGCGTAACTAGAAAGGTTAATCCATACCTCGCCATCTTTCACTGGGGCTGCAGTTTGAGAATACACTAAGGCTTCTATCACGCAGGCATCGGTTAAAATCCTGCGTTTTTGAGCGGCAAGTTCAAGAGCGTTTGACAGCGTGGAACGCACCGCATCATTACAATGAGTGATGAGGCGCATTAAGAAGTGGTGAAACACACTAACCTAGAGCAGACGGCGTATGAAAATTGTGAAATTAGAAAATTAGAAACGCAGCGTTCAAACACTCCTCTGAGAAGCCCCCACTGAAATCAATGAGGGCCTTTTACAACGTTTAGTGCCGCATATAAAGCGCCACTCTAAACACTGTAAAAAATTTAGTGTGTGAGAGTTGCCTTAGGGTTTACCAAATTGCATCACTCATACTTGTGATCTGCACTCACTATTCTGCTGGTGGAGTCACTGTGTACAATCATTACTTATCCTGTACTGATCCTGAGTTACATCCTGTATTATACTCAAGAGCTGCACTCACTATTCTGCTGGTGGAGTCACTGTGTACATACATTACATTACTTATCCTGTACTGACCCTGAGTTACATCCTGTATTATACTCCAGAGCTGTACTCGCTATTCTGCTGCTGGGGTCACTGTGTACATACATTACATTACTTATCCTGTACTGATCCAGAGCTATATCCTGTATTATACTCCAGAGCTGCACTCACTATTCTGCTGCTGTAGTCACTGTGTATAAACATTACTTATTCTGTACTGATCCTGAGTTACATCCTGTATTATACTCCAGAGCTGCACTAACTATTCTGCTGGTGGAGTCACTGTGTACAATCATTACTAGGGATGAGCGAGTATACTTGCTAAGGCACTACTCGCTCGAATAATGTGCCTTAGCCAAGTATCTCCCTGCTCGTCCCTAAAGATTCGGGGGCCGCCGCAGCTGACAGGTGAGTTGTGGCGGGGAGCGGGGCAGAGCGGGCGGGAGAGAGGGAGAGAGAGATCTCCCCTCCGTTCCTTCCCGCTCTCCCCCGCAGCTCCCCGCCCCGCAGCGGCACCCGAATCTTTCAGGACGAGTGGGGAGATACTCGGCTAAGGCACATCACTCGAGCGAGTAGTGCCTTAGCGAGTATACTCGCTCATCCCTAATCATTACTTATCCTGTACTGATCCTGAGTTACATCCTGTATTACACTCCAGAGCTGCACTCACTGTTCTGCTGGTGGAGTCACTGTGTACATACATTACATTACTTATCCTGCACTGATCCTGAGCTATATCCTGTATTATATTCCAGAGCTGCACTCTCTATTCTGCTGGTGGAGTCACTATGTACATACATTACATTACTTATCCTGTACTGATCCAGTGCTATATCCTGTATTATACTCCAGAGCTGCACTCACTATTCTGCTGGTGGAGTCACTGTGTACATACATTTCTTATCCTGTATTGATCCTGAGTTACACCCTGTATTATACTCCAGAGCTGCACTCACTATTCTGCTGGTGGAGTCATTGTGTACATTACTTATCCTGTACTGATCCTGAGTTACATTCTGTATTAGGCCTAGTGCCCACGGCCGTGACTGGCTCCGCAAGCGGAATTCCGCAGCTCTGTACTAAAAAGTGAGAGTGGAAGTGTTTCTTCTACTACACAAGCCGGCGGTCACGTGACTGTTGGGATTCCCTGGAATAGCAGAGTTGCAGGGTCCTAAGAGACCCTGATCAGCTCTGTTAGTGACTGATATCACTACAGGGGGATGTTTTCCCTGTAACTGGGGCTCCTACAGATGCCCCAGCTACATTGGAAAGGTGTGTAATAAGGGAAAAAAAGGGGGGGGGGGGGATAGAATAGTTACAAAAAAAACTGAGAAAAAATTACAGAATAAAATAAAAAAATATACATAAAGAAGATCACCCAAAGCTGATGCCAACCAAAACCATCGCTGTATGTGCCCTGTAATCCAAAACTATACATATTATATATCAAAATGTTTGAAACAAAATGAAGAACCCATTCCCATACTTTATTTTAGTGTAAATATCCTAATTTAAAAAAAAAAACAGCTATAAATTTAAAAAACCTTTTTTTATAGCTTTTTATTCCCAATAAAACTAAAAAACGGGAAAAAAGTAAAAAAAAAACAAAAAAAACTCACAGAAAAAAAAAGCAACAAAAATAATTTTAGTAGCTCAAGGAAAGAAAATAGGGCAGTAAAACCACCACATGGCTAAAATCCCTAAAAAGTGTCTGGTCCTTAAGGTACAAAACAGCCGGGTCCTTAAGGGGTTACAGTAATAATTCTAAGCGCATACACACGTTCTGCTGTAGACCTGACGTTCTGTGTGTGAGGGTTGAGCAGGTCTTAAACATCTGAGCCCACCTGAGATTACTGGTAATAGAGCTGCTTTTTGTGTTTTATGTCACTTTTTAACATTTCTATAATAAGATCATATAGTTTCTTTTTATTCTAGAGATTGAAGAGTGAAGGGCATCAGAGGAAAACAGAGAAAAAGTAACCCTATGGAGTAACTTACAACGTCTGGGGCCAAATACAAACCCTGTTACAAGCTCCCCACCTGCCAAGTACCAGTTATATACTAGTGTTGTCCTATTCGGGCCCCCTGCACATACTACTGCTGCCTCTACACCCATTATAATGACGCCCTTACAGGTAATATCATTGTGGCTGTAACTCTCGGCCATTATAGAGATGAGCTTCCTCATTCCAGAGCATTTGAAGTTGGATAACAAGTTTTTAATCTCCAAAGATTATGATGTAGAAGTAACAGCCATCATTGCCCTTTCGACTCCCTGCAGAAAGCAGAGATTTAACTCTTGCTCGATTTTTCTTTCTTTCTTTTTTTTTTTTTTAAAGGATTCTTTGAAAACCGGACTGATGGGTGACCTCTCTGAGTATTTTTCTTTCTATTGCTAGTTATTTATTATATTTATTTCCCTTTGATTATATAATGCAGCTCCAGCTTATTCTGTACGGCTGCATGGAGGATGTCCCCATTCACATCAGTCTGTCTCCAATGGGTCAATTTCACGGGTTTTTTTTGGACTGTGGGAGAAAACCAAGGGAAAACTATACAAACATAGGGAGAACATACAAACTTCATGAAGATATCGTCGTTGGCCAGATTCCAACCCAGAATCACAGAATTGCTAATAATTGACACTCCATGATTATCGGTTAATTATAACTGATGCCAAGGACCAAAAATGATGCATGTTGAGTCGAAATTTGCCTGTCTCAAATATGCTATCCTCCATAATGTGGCCAGTAGAAAAGAGGTGGAAACTGGGTTGAATATCCGATCTTTCGTGTGAAGACCAAACTACTTTTGGACCAAGAGGAATACAATAATATTATAACTTATGGCCTCATCCTAGAAGTGAGAATATAGTTCCTACTACAGAGACCAGGGAATGATGCGGAGCTGCATACAAAGCCTTATCTATGTATAGTGCTACTATTCTGCCTTATACCCTCTCTAAGGGACCTTTCACACAGGATCGAATATTCTGAAATGGGATGTTCAGCACCGAAATCCTCACTGCTAATTTTGGTACAAAACTGAAAATGGCAGAATCCTGCTTGCAAGATCCGCAGTTAGCAGTGTGGCATTCTGGGACAGCATATTCTGCAATGCTGTTGCGGAATATTTAATCCCATGTGAAAGGTCCCTTATGATAATGGGATGGCTCTGCTTATACTGTCCCAGTCTACACAGAAAAGGAGACAGGTGAACTACAGAGAAGAGGAAGCATCAGCACACTGTCTGCTCTAGTGGCCAGTATGACAACTGCAATAGGTCAAGATATTTTACTATGCGCACAAATGCATGCAAAAACTCCCCAATCTCCTTCCTCTCCCCTTCCCTGGCAGATTGTAAGCTCTGATGGGCAGAGCCCTTCCTCCCTCTGCACCAGTTGGTCAATCACTTTGTTCATGTTTATTGTACCTGTTTTCGTCTTATGTTATGTACCAAAACCCCTTTTTATATGGAATTAATAAGTCTTTAATGGCTCAGATAAACGCGTATGCACACAGTGCACACAGTCGTCTAAGAATATACATAATGTCACAGTGGAAGGGTTGGGTGGTTGATGGAGTCTAGATCTGTCAACCTGTTTCTAGCATCACTATTTGGCTGCCAGCAAACGGGCAGTTTGGCATTGCAGAATCGGGTGCGGGCATACGTCTCTGGATTCTGCAGCAAATGCTGCCCATAGCATGCTATGGCAAAAAGCGATTTCCTCTACATGAATGGAAATCAATTGCAATTTTTCCACTTGCGGAGAAGAAATTGCAGCATGATGCAATTCTGTGTGGCTTCCGTGCGGACAGCTCCCATGGACTTAAATCATCAAAGGTGGCGGGATCTGTGCCATTACCTAGTAACGGCGCTGCACAATCTGTCTTGCGCATGTGCACCAGCCGGCACATCTGCAGCACAGATGAGAAGATGGCTGAGAGGTATGCGGAATCCGACCCGGCCGTGTGCAGGGAGCCTTGGCCATTACAAAAAGAGCATGCTATCAATATCCACAAAGAAAGTGAACTGTAAATGTATTCCGCTATACCAGGACAGTACAAATGTTGTTTAAGTCCTTAGTGACGCAGCTTGTTTGTGCCTTAAAGGGGTTCTGAGATGAAAAAAAAGAAAAATTCACTTACCTTGCCTGGCCAGGACCGATCACCAGGCATGTCCCCTCTGTCGGGCATCTTTTTCTGTGGCTTCTACAAGCAGTGCTTGCTGTGGGCGGCCCGTCTGTCCTGGCTGAACTCCCGAGTGCTGTGCGTGCGCAGTGGAGAGGCGGCCCGTCCTGATTCCTGTTAGAGGGCACCTGTCTTCTGCGCATGCGCAGATTCCCGGAGGGCGGGCGGCTTGTCAGATGGAGAAGAGCAGCCTGCTGGGAGATGACCCCCGCTGCACAACAACAGGAAAAAAGGTAAGTATAAGATTTTTATGCTTTAGGATACCATTAATCGTGGGTTCCCTGTGTCCATTAGGCAGACCAAGGAACAATGGCTGCTAAATAGAGATGAGCGAGCATACTCGCTAAGGCAAACTACTCGAGTGAGTAGTGCCTTAAGCGAGTACCTGCCCGCTCGTCTCTAAAGATCCGGGTGCTGGCGGTGGGCGGGGAGTGGCGGGGGAGGAACAGGGGAGGAGATCTCTCTCTCACTCTTCCCCCCCCCCCCACCTCCGCTCCCCCTGCTCACTTCCGCGACTCACATAAGGCACTACTCGCTAGAGTAGCTTGCTTTGTCGAGTACGCTCGCTCATCTCTACTGCTAAAGCATAAAAATCTTATTCTTGTGAGAACCCCCTTTAATGACCAACTAATTTTCCAGTTTGTTTTTTTTTTGTTTTTTTTTAATTGGCTCATTCCTGGAGCAATAACTCTTTAGTTTTTCTGTTGCCTTAACCATATGGGTCTTTTTTTTTTTTTTAACGGGAAAAGTTATATTTTTATTAACATTTTGTAGAACATATAAAGCATTTTAATTTATTTTTTTGGTAAATGGGGATTGGATTTAATTTTTACAGCATGCAAAATGTGTAACGTTTTTTGGGTCGGCACAATTCCGGCAATACTAAGTTTTATACAGTTTTTTTTTGTTTGTATGTTTTTTTTAATGTTTTTTGATATTTTTGTATAATAAACTTGCTTTTGTGTTGTCATCAGTGGAGCTCCTCTATAAGGGCTTGTTTTCAGCTCTTGTCTTCATTTATCCCATTTTCGGGATATTTAACATTTTGATTGCTTTTTATTTAATATTTTTCTAGGGGCAAGATTAACACAAGCTGCAATTCTGGCACATTTTTTTTATTTTTAGTTTTAATGGCGTTCACCATGGGATATAAATATGTAAAATTCATCCTGCAGGTCTGTATGATTACGCCAATACCAAAGTTATATTGGATTTTTTTTTTGCAATGTATTTTTTTAATCACTGCATTGAAAGACCCCCAAATATTTTATTTTTTTTGTCAGTGGTGCAGTATGAGGGATTTTCTTGTGCCGGATAAGTTGTACTTTTTAATACTACCATTTTGTTGATCCATACATTTTGATCACTTTCTATTCCATTTCTGGTAAGGTGGGATAGGTAAAGTTGGCTATTTTCGCCATGTTCTGTATTTTTTTTTTTTCATGGTGTGCACCATGTAGGTTAAATAGTGTACTAACTTCAAGGCCCCAGGTGTCATAGCAACTTATCGGGAACTCATCCCGCAGATGCGATGGGTGACAGAGGGAGACCCCTACCTTTTTAAGTCTTTTACATACCCTCATGGATCAGCAGAGCAAGGGGCAGAGGCTATTGCTGCTAAAATTGTTACCTGGCCCTTATAGCAATACTGAGATAGTAACACATGTGTGTCTGTTACTGTGTCTGACGAAATAGGCTAAGCTGCAGGACTAGACTCAGCTTCATGTATATAGACGTTGCTGTGTCTGGTACTGCAGTCACTGGGCCGTGGCAGTACTTGGCAGTACTTGGAGACGCCTCATTCATGAATAATGATGATCCAGGGGGCACAAAATGCTGGAAAATCTATTTTCCCATAATGCATACTGAACAGTAGTGATGGTGCCTTTTCAATGAATGTGGTTCAATGTCTAGCACTATTGCCTTGCAGTGCTGGGGTCCTACGTTTAAAGCACATCAAGAACAATATCTGCATGGACTTTGAAAAACTTTATACAGATGTTGCCCTTTGATCAGATTTAAACCTACAACTCCAGGACTGCAAGGCAGCAGCGCTAATAACTAAGCCACCACACTTTTTGTTCTTGTCTTCTGGACAAGAAAGAACAAGAAACTCCGAACATAAAAACTCCATACAGATGTTGTCCTTGGACGGATTTAAACCTAGAATTCCACCACCAAGATGTGTGTCTGTATTCACATGCAATTTGAAGGCATTTGGCTGCATTAGGGACCTTCTGGAGGCCAAATTTAATTAACCCAATTATTCCTATTGAGATTAATGGGAATTGGGATTGGTTCATCCTGCTTCATTTTTGGAAAATCCGTCTGATCACTCCTGACCTGATTATTCCAATAATTGCTCATCACTAGTAAGAACCCCGCAGATCGTACATTGGTAGCATGACCTACAATTAATATATACTCCTAGAAAACCCCTTTAAAGGCACTAAGGCCTGAACTGGAAGAAGGGTCTATATTAGAGATGAGCGAGTATACTCGCTAAAGGCAATTGCTCGAGCGAGCATTGCCTTTAGCGAGTACCTGCCCGTTTGAGACTGAAGGTTCGGGTGCCGGCGGCGGGCAGGGAGCTGCGGGGGAGAGCGGGGCGGAACGGAGGGGAGATCTCTTCCTCTCTCCCCCCCCCCCCGCTCCCTCCTGCTGACTGCCGCAACTCACCACTCCCCCGCTCCGGCACCCGAACCTTCAGTCTCGAGCGGGCAGGTACTCGCTAAAGGCAATGCTCGGTGATGTTACTCCCATATTCACCTTCTTCACCATTCACAAAGCAGCTGATCCATATATACAGAAAACTGCTTAAGCACATGCTCACAATGACAGGACTAGTCCTCTAGAAGTCTATGGGAGAGCGCACGCACAGCAGTCTGAAAAGCGTCAGATTTTCTGACCGTGTGCGGACTTCACTGACAGGTGTATAACTCCCCAAACTCACCATAACTTAGTTTATGGTGCTTTTCAGAGATGACACACAAGTTCCCTTTACGGTGGACTTTTGATCAAGTAGTTGTAATCAGTGATGGATTAAAGAGATGGGATAGGGCTGGGATAAATCCAGTAGTAGGGATGGTGATCAGCTGGGATGGAATTGGGTTGAAAGCGTTATGTAGTACAAAATGTGTACAAGCCTCAAGACACTCTGTTATACTTTACATGGTATATTGTGATAAAAACATGTGATATATGATGTATGTTTATTGTAATGTAAATGTTGATGCGCCTATATGTAACCTGCAGTATGTGGCACCATACTGTTCCACTACTGCCTCTTCACTCCCTATACTTAGCCATTGGCTTAAGCATTTCCATTATTTCTTCTTTTTATTTTGTAGTTTTGGTTATTTTGTGTTATTTTGTCTCTTTCTGTAAGCAATAACGCTTTTATATTAAAGGGAATCTGCCATGTGCCCCCAGCACCATAAACTAAGTTGTTCTGGTGTTAGGGGAAGTGACAAGTAGTCAGGTGATTGATTATTTTTTTTCCATACTCTCTCTCTCCCACAATCCAGCACTGTCGCCCTCCGAATATCGCGTTGAGCTGGAAAATCTGACTCTTTATAGAGTTACGTGCACTCACTCTCTCATACAACATAGTAACATAGTATGTTAGGCTGAACTATATAGACATTGTCTTCATTCAGCCTGTTTCCACACCCCCCCCTCCCGTTGATCCAGAGAAAGGAGAAAAAAACAACAAGGCAGAAGCCAATTTAGCCCATTTGGAGGAGAAAAATTCCTTCCAGACTCCATAATGGCACACACAATACAAGTCTATGGGAGAAGCATAATTTTAGAGGGGGATACCGTGGGAACCATGAAGCGGGCGAGCATAGAAAATACATCACCCGCCTCCCTATCACATCATCTAACAGCACCATAACTGAGTTTTTGTCGCTGTGGGCACATGACAGGTTTGCTTTAAAGCTCAAAACTGTAATAAACTTGGTCCGTGAAAGCATTGAAGAATCTGTAGTTTTTCTAAAGCTTGTTAATCTTTTGGGAGCTTTTCACATGGGACAGAATTGTCCGCAGTGAAGAAATGGATTTTGTCAATTGGTGCAAATTTGTTGCATTTTTAACTACGGAAGGCATTCTGTGGAACATCTTGTGGAATTTCTAGTGTTTTTTTTTTTTTTTTTAACACTGGCTTTAATTGTACAATCTCTACCAGAGAGGCTCTGACAGCGGAGTGGCTGGCAATAGACGGTAAGTATACCCTGTCTGACATCTTCTGACATTGGAGCTGAACAAGTTTCAATCAGAATGTAGGGAGACGTCGGACAGTGGCTTGGAAAGATATAAAGGGGTTGTCTCGCAAAAGCAAGTGGGGTTAAGTACTTCTGAATGGCCATATTAATGCACTTTGTAATATACATCGTGCATTAAATATGAGCCATACAGAAGTTATTCACTTACCTTCCCTGCGCTGGCGTCCCCGTCTCCATGGCTCCGTCTAATTTCAGCGTCTAATCTCCCGATTAGACACGCTTGCGCAGAAGGGTCTTCTCCCATCTGTTCGGTCCGGCACGAGCGGCATTCTGGGCCCGCCCCTTCTATGCGTCATCGTGTAGCTCCGCCCCGTCACATGTGCCGATTCCAGCCAATCAGGAGGCTGGAATCGGCACATGTGATGGGGCGGAGCTACGCGATGACGCATTGAAGGGGGCGGGGCCAGAATGCCGCTCGTGCCGGACCGAACAGATGGGAGAAGACCCTTCTGCACAAGCGCGTCTAATCGGGAGATTAGACGCTGAAATTAGACGGAGCCATGGAGACGGGGACGCCAGCGCAGGGAAGGTAAGGGAATAACTTCTGTATGGCTCATATTTAATGCACGATGTATATTACAAAGTGCATTAATATGGCCATACAGAAGTGTATAACCCCACTTGCTTTCGCGATACAACCCCTTTAATTCCACAACAGAAAGCTTTCCACTCCAAAATTTAATTTTGTGGTTTTGAAGTAAAGACTCACAGGTGCGAATTCGAGCCCCATGTGATGCAAAAATGTCCACACGGACTAATTCCGTCCCACGTGAAAGGGTCCCTTTGATGTAAGAAAGCAGTGAGCATGTTGGGTGCGTAGAACCCGACAGTGGTGGCAGCGAGTTGTGGGTCTTGCTTGTGTGGACTGTTTGTGGGGTGGAATTCATATTGTTTACAGCCTGAGTGGAAGGCGAATGCAAGTCACAGTTGAAATTGACTAAACCCTCTAAGGTGCTCCTACAGATTAGCAAAACTGGTCCTGATTGCTGTAGGATTTGATCTAACGTGGTGGAGGCCTCCCAACAGGAGATGTCGGGGAAAAGAAAGATTAGGCATATTGCCTTTTAGTATGCTTGATCTTTTTTTTCCCCACAGAAGACAGGCTCAGCCCAGTGTACATGTATTTGGTAGAGCTGGGATAAATGTCTGTCAGCCAAAGCACTGCTAGTTTTACAGCTGTTTCCTCTACATGGCTGACTTACCTCTTGTTATGTGTTGTGAAGGTGTGTTCATGAAAGGTAACAATTGCACTACATTGTTTTTTTCTACTTACTATTTATCTACAGTAGACTCTGTAGTGTCAGTATTATGCCAACATTATTTGTGTACTATATAGTGGCATTAGTTTTTTCTACACTATGACTGCATTATTTGTGTATTGTGTAGTGGCATTAGTTATGTGTACAGTATGACCACATTATGTGTACTGTGTGAATGATTTGTGACTGTTCAGTGGCATTTCTTATGCCTGCAGTATGGCAGCACTGTTTGTGTAGTAACACTAATTATGTGCACAGTATAGTAACAATATATTTGCATACTGTCTATTGGCAGTAGTTATACATACTGTATGGTAGTGGTATTTATGTTCACTGTAAAGCGGTATTATGTTTACTTTAGAATTATGATATTGATTGTATTAAATATCTGTTCATATCCTTAATAAAATCCTATCTTCATACTACAGGATGATTGGTTACCCAATATTACAGTAAATAGTGTGAAATTGGCTGTATATGTTACGAAGATTCTTGTTCTTCTACATTAAATCACTCAGTGTCATCAAACTGCAACAAGAAAATGTGATGCTGCCAAAATCATGGCAAAAACATTCCCCTGTGTAAATAAATGTTTAGCAAAGGCGCCTTTACACTGGCGATTAAAAACGTGTAATTTTCGCGCAATGCGAGAGTAAGTAATAAAAAAACGGAATTATGGAACCAGTGGTTTTCAATGGTTTCCTTCACATTTGCGATGTTTTCTGATGCGATGTGAGAAAGAAAAATCATAGCACACACTACAAAAAAAAAATAAAAATGCGGCAAAATGTGTTTAAAAAGATGCGTGAGAAAATTGCAAGTGGCGGCGATGTTATTGTGAGAAAAAGCAGCGCTGAAGCTCAAAAATCACAGGAGAAAAGTTGCAATTTTGACGTGATTTTTAGTATTGCGATCGTCAGTGTGATGGAGCCCTTTGGCTGGGTTCTCATGGGACGGAAATCCAGCAGCTTGGCAGCTTGCATCTCCACTGCGGCCACCTCTCCCCATAGAAAGGAGAGAGGCCGCTGCCCTAATGAAAAAACAATTGATATGCCCCGTCTGTGTTTTCTGCGCAGCATGTGGACGAGATTTTTGCAAAATCTCGTCTAATTTGCTGGCTAATCCTAGGATTAGGAGCCGCGAGTGGAATTGCCGTGCGGGCATTCCCCATGGAAATTCTGCGCCAATTCCGTCTCGTGTGAACCCAGCCTAAGGACTATAAAAAATGAAGGCTGTTCTTATCAGGCGGTAGCTTTTATTTGTGTCCACATAGTCTCTTGTCAGACCTTTATACAGCAGCTGTGGCTTCCGGATAAGAGGTGATAAGGGCTCCTGCACACGCCAGTGTTGTGTGAACCAAAACCAGAAGTGGAACCTGCAGATAAAGTATAATGGAAAGATTTGCCCTTCTTGTATATTTTGGACGCGCTCCTGGATTCGGCTCACAAAATACAGATGAAAAACACTGCTGTATAAAGAAGCCGTAAGGGACCTTTCATGGTTGATTAGAACAAGTGACTAATCTCCTACAAACAATGGTGGCGTTAACCCCTCAAGGACCCCAAGATTTTTTTTGCTCCTGATCCCCAATCCAGCAGTAATATTTTATTGTATGTAATTTCACCGTGTGGTACATGTAGATGATCACCTAATTTATATTAACTTTTTATACAGGGGATTTTCTATTTTCTTATGTTAACATTAGAGATGAGCGAGTACACTCGGATACAGCAGTTACTCGAGCGAGCATCGCTCACTTCAAGTAACTGCTTACTGGTCCGAGCGTGCTCGGGGGGTGGTGGAGGTGAGCGGGGGGGGGGGGGGAGAGAGATCTCTCTCACTCTCCCCCCTGCTTCCCAACCCCCCCCCCCCCCCGCCTTCCCGCCGCTCACCTTGCCCCCCTCCCTCCCGAGCACGCTCAGACCAGTAAGCAGTTACTCGAGATGAGCGATGCTCGCTCGATTAGCTGCTGTATCCGAGCGTACTCGCTCATATGTGGTTAACATGGTTTACCAATCCTAACTACAGTACATTTAGGCGTAATCACTGTGGGCATTCTGCAGCAGAAATCGCAAAATCTGCACCTAAATAGTGCGTGTTTGGCCGCGGATTTACTTGCGGAAATGCTACAGAGTTTAAACTTTGTATTTCGAGGGTTGAAGTCTACCGGCAGCATAAATAGGCATGTCCAGTGGACCAGAATTAGTGTCTTTCTGTATGTGTACTGATGTCTGTGCTGTGTGTCAAGACAGCCTATTTCAGTTATGTGTACTGTCTCTTTAACTCTGAGTATGGATGATGTGAAAAGTGAATCATACTTAAGGGAGGAGTTAGAGTAGTTGTAGTAGGGAGGAGAGAGAGGAAGTGTGTGCGTCTCAAGAGGGAGAATGTGGAGGTGTTCAGGAGAAAGGGACTGTGCAAAAAGGAAGCAAAAACTCTGAAGTTTACTCAAGCAGTGTCTCGGACCCATCCCTGTGGCTATGGGATGCCTCTCCTCCAAGGAGTGTAAGGATCAGATTCTGTTCTCTTGCAGTCGACGATGGCGAGTGCATGGAACCCCCGTTCCCCTACTGCAATTTGGAGCACTTACAAGGACTGTGTAGAGAGGAGAGAGGGAGTGATTGAAAGAAAGAGAGGAGGAATGTAGTAAAGAAACCGAGAGTGGTTGTGGTATGTACCTGACAAGTACCGGGAGTACCCCCCATTGTCGTCCGACAGATAACTGGGACTGCGGATGCTCAAAGATTAAATGCGGGCAGAGTGACTTTTAGATACAAACTTGTTGAGGGAAGAATCCTTGGAGAAAGTGTATTTTCTTTTGCGTTGTAATGCTTAAGATAGTTTGATTGAAACCGAAGTAAAGGAAAACTGTGTGCCTCCAGTTTAACGTTAACTTTTGTGGGCTCTGTTATTTATTCTGACTATTACAAAGGTACTGGTGTCACGAAGACAAAGCAAGTTATACTTTTCCAGCGCTGTTGCTATTTTCCCAGGGCCTGCGTGCGGCTGAGCCGACTATTCTTTGGTTCTGTTGGGAGAAGATGGTAGAGCCACCATATCTTGTAAGTTTACCTCACCATCTTCTCCTGCTAAAGGGCTGACCTTGCCCGCTACACATGCTGTGAATTTAGAATCTGTAGCGTTGTTTAAAAATGCTGCTGATTGTTTGCAGAAAATTTCAGCCCTGCATGTAGATTTTTGAAATCTCTTCCACCTGGATGGTACTTTAAATACTGTGAAATTTCTGCAGCGATTCCTGCAGTGGAAATAGCTAAGCATTTCTGTCATGTGTGAAGACTGCCTTATTGTGTAGGTTACTTATGGCAATGTCTTCCGTGATTTTTTTTAAAAGGGGCATTACCATTTCAAGATCTGTGCTTGCTGTCATTTACTAAAAACCTTTTTTTGTTTACTTTTAATGGCTATATCTCTGATCTGGTCATGTGATGAACACGCAGGTACACAACTCATTACAAGTCTCAGTACTGATAACAGTCCTGTACCGGTCCTAAAGGGGTTATCCAACATTGGGGAAAGAGTCAGCTGTTTTTCCATACACAATGCCACTTAACACAACTGTGTATGGTTATTGTCTGGTATTGTAATTCAGCTCCATCTACTCTAAGGTTATGTTCATGTGGGACGGAAACGCTGTGGAATGTCCGCAGGGCAGTGGGTTAACTATCCTGAAATCACCGGACATGGGACAAAAATATGGAAACCACTGACCAATGGAACCTTGTTGCTCGGATAGATGGGCACTTTTGCCCGCGGCAGCATCTGTGTCATATTAGCTCCACTTAGAATCGGTCTCTACAGGTCTTATTCATAGAGGTAAAATTACTGATAGTATTGTGAAAAAGGGTTTATAATTCCATGCATTTTGTACAGTATTTCCATATTTTTGTCGAAGTTGGAACAATACTTCAGCAGCGCAACCTATTGGTTGGCAGCATTTCTTCAAATCAATGTACCACACGCTTTTTAGGTGCTCTCCTTAAGGAGAGACGACACCCCTCTTGACCCTCATCGCAGGCCTCTCACCAGCCAAGCTGGTGGCGCTGCTGAGGTATTGTTCCATCTTCCTTATTTGCATAAATTACCCAGAGGAGCATGCATGGCCTTACAAGTCTTCTCATTCACCTCTCAGGTGTCTTCTCATACCCCTTCTGGCTGCTCTCCTTGGGGTAAGACTATGCCATCCCCTGACCCGCTCACCCCCTAGGTCTCTCCACACACTTTTTGGTTGCTCTCCTTAAGGAGAGTCAACACCCCTATTGCCCCATATTTTTGTCCACACCCTATTTGTTGCAGACTTCATGGTGTTTTTTTCGGTGCAGATTTTAGTGCGATTTTGATTTCCGTTTGCTTAAGCAGATTTTCCGCAGCGCAAAATGCCTATTTTGTTAGGGAATTATTTTAATTCTACGGAGGTTAAAAGAACTCCTAAGTGATATCCCGTCTTTTAAGAGACATTTCTGGTTTTACTGTATTGCTTCATTTGTGGTGTCAGTGCAGAAGAAGCAAATATTTTATTGAGATCTTTGCGGCTCAAGAAGCCATATTTAAAATTTTTCTTTTTGCTGAAACTTATTACTAGACTTCTTAGTCATCACCAAAATTGTCAGGTAGCTGCTGTGTATATATATTTAACAAACCTTTCTCTGCTCCTAAAGTAAAACCGCAATGTTTTTACTTTGCCTGAATAATCTTTTGATATAGCCTGTATCTCAAGGGAAAGAAAGAATTTGGGTCCACCCTTTCCACTGGAAAGAAACCAGACAGGACATTTCATGAATTTGTATCAAGACTAGAGATGAGCGAGCACACTCATCCGAGCTTGATGCTCGCTCGAGCATTAGGGTACTCGAGATGCTCGTTACTCGAGACGAGCACCACGCAATACTCGAGTCAATTCCATTTCCCTTCACGCATGTTTAGCGCCATTTTCTAGCCAATAGACATGCAGGGAAGGCATTACCACTTCCTCCTGTATCCTGCAGCCCTATCCCACCCCCCTGCAGTGAGTCGCTGGTGAGATCAAGTGACCGCTGAGTACATAAAGTGGTCCCGCCCGCGGCTTGCCTCAGACACATGCTGGGAGAGATTAGGGAGAGTGCTGATGCTGCTATAGGGAGAGTGTTAGTGTAGGATCCTGTCCTCAGCGATCCTTCTTAGGGCCACATCTGACCATGTGCATTACTGTTGTGGCTCGCTGGGAGCAGTTTTTGCACAATTTTTTTTTTTCATCTCGGGCTGTGCAGGCCATTACAGCTATAGCGTTCTCAGTCTGCAGTCTATAATACAGAGTATAGGGAAAGTGCTGCTGAAAAAGGGAAAGTGGTAGTGTAGGATCCTGTCTACAAGAACCCCAATGGCCCTTCTTACGCCTACATCTGACTGTGTGCATTTTACTGGCTGGCTGCTGGGAGTTGTAGTGCTTGCATTTTCTATTACGCAGCTAGGCCTGTTTGCAGCCTTCCGTAATTTTTTCTGCCTGGAGTTAGCGTTACAATACCGCTCTCAGCGTGAAAGTGTACGCAAATAATTCCATACTTATTTATACCGTTCTGTGTCCGAAGTGAATTAGACCAACAGCGTACGGCCGCAGCCAATTCTACAAAGAAAGTGATATACATTATATAGTCTCTATCCTCTGTCCAAAAAAAACCAAAAGCTCCTTCGTTGAGCTGCATCTGATCGTGTGCATTTTACTGGGTGGCTGCTGGGAGTTTTAGTGCTTCCATTATACTACTGTGCAGCTAGGCCTGCTTCCAGCCTTCCGTAATTTATTTATTTTTTCTGGCTGGAGTTTGCGTTAAAATACCGCTCAGCGTAAAAGTGGACACAAATAATTCCATACTTATTTATACTGTTCTCTGTCTGCAGTGAATTAGACAGCAGTCTCACTGCTACTGTAATATTTCCTGGGCCACTGCTAAGTATTTCAGCTCTCCCACTGTGCAGAGGATCTCACAATACCCTTTCCTTGGTGGGGTTGAGATAGCCACAGTTACCAGCACTATCCACTGGCTTTAGAGTCTTCTCCCACTCCACACAGCCTCTATAATCTACAAGTCTCTGCGAGCAGTAAATTACCACTAGGTATCAGCGCAAGAACGCGGGTTACTTTTTTCCTAGTCACAGCATAGAGCCTCCGCTATCTACAAGTCTCTGTGTGCGGTGAATTAAGGCCCAGTTGTGAGTGCGGTACAGTGGGGTAATTTATTTGGCCCCTGCTCTATTTGTAATCCGCCATGATGAGGAGTAGGGGTAAGGGTCGAGGACGCGGACGTCCAAGCGAGGGTGTGGGCACAGGCAGAGTTCCTGGTCCAGGTGAATCACAGCCAGCTGATGCGGGATTAGGAGAGAGGCAAGTTTCTGGGGTCCCCAGCTTCATATCACAATGTATGGGTCCACGTGGTAGACCTTTATTACAAATAAAGCAGTGTGAGCAGGTCCTGTCGTGGATGGCAGAAAATGCATCCAGCAATGTATCGGCCACCCAGTCTTCTACGCAGTCCACTACTCCCGCCTTAGGGACTGCAACTCCGAATCCTCTGGCTGCTGCTCCTCCTTCCTCCCAGCCTCCTCACTCCATGAAAATGACATATTCTGAGCAGGCAGACTCCCAGGAACTGTTCTGGGATCCCTGCCTTGATTGGGAAAAAATGGTTTCTCTCTCACCTGAAGAGTTTGTCGTGACCGATGCCCAACCTTTGGAAAGTTCCCGGGTTCCGGGTGATGAGGCTGGGGACTTCCGGCAACTGTCTCAAGAGCTTTCAGTGGGTGAGGAGGATGATTATGATGAGACACAGTTGTCTGTCAGTGAGGGCAGTAAGTACGAGGGAGGAGCGCACAGAGGATTTGGAGGAAGAGCAGCTGGATTATGAGGTGACTGACCCCACCTGGTTTGCTAAGCCTACTGAGGACAGGTTTTCAGAGGGGGAGGCAAGTGCAGCAGCAGGACAGGTTGAAAGAGGCAGTGGGGTGGCCAGGGGTAGAGGCAGGGCCAGAGCGAAGAATCCCCCAACTGTTTCCCAAAGCACCCCCTTGCCCCAAGCCTCCGTGCAGAGGGCTAGGTGTTCAAAGGTGTGGATGTTTTTCAGTGAGAGTGCGGACGACCGACGAACAGTGGTGTGTAACCTGTGATGCACCAAGATCAGCTGGGGAGCCACCACTACCAGCCTCACCATCACCAGCATGCGCAGACATATGATGGCCAAGCACCCCACAAGGTGGGATGAAGGCTGTTCACTGCCTCCGGGTCACACTACTGCCTCTTCCCCTGTGCCCCAACCTGCCACTCAGATCCAACCCCCCTCTCAGGACACAGGCACGACCGTCTCCTGGCCTGCACCCACACCCTCACCTCCACTGTCCTCGACCCCATCCAGCAATGTCTCTCAGCGCAGCGTTCAGCTGTCGCTAACACAAGCGTCTGAGTGAAAGTGCAAATACGCCGCCACGCACCAGCACGCACAACCACAGTGCCAAATTAATCAGCCTGGAGATGCTACCGTTCAGGATTGTGGAAACGGAGGCTTTCAAAAACATGATGGCAGCGGTGGTCCCGTGCTACTTGGTCCCCAGTAGCCACTATTTTTCCCGATGTGCCGAAACTAATAAAGAATCTCCTACCGAACTCTACAGAACAAGACTGTACCATCAACAGAGCTCACAGACTAGTAAAACCGAGTTTTCTCACGGATTCTATCCCACGCGACGTGGTCGCAAGACTTCATTTTTTCCACATAAAGGAAGCACTGATTTCTGCGTCAAGAGCCTCCGGACCTCTTCCAGCCCCTTATGCCAACATCAGCCTCAATACAGATCTATCCCAGGCTACAATACAAGCTAGAAAAGCCTTTTCTCAAATAACACTAGCATTGACATCAGCCAAAATACCTTACAAATGGGGCTTCCCAGCAAAGATACTAGTCTATAAAGACAATGCAGTACAAGTAATTACATCCCCAGATGACGGAGAAAAGATTCTACTGAAATGGAATATTCCTCTTCCAGACATCCTTCATTCAGCCAAACCTCCAAGACCCCAAAGGGCCCTCAACCGCCGTGCTCTTCCTACCACTCCTACTTGAAAGCACTGGATTAATCCTGACAGGATCTGACCCGTCCCACTTGCTGGACTCTAAGCCTTCTCAACATAAGACAAAAGGCTATTGTCTGCTCACCGAACTTTTTCTACCCCAGAATGTGCCAGGTTTTAACACCTGCTCTTCTTTGTTTCACTTGCTTTCATTTACAGGTCTCTAATTACCTCCTCAGAGAACACTCACTTCCACCCTCCCCCAACAGAAGTCCCACTCTTGTTCTCGCCTTCAACAGCAACTTTAGAAGATGCACCCCCCTGTTGTCATTCTACAGAAGACCTGTCTTTGTTATTCTAAGTTTGAAAGTTACTATACTGTTTGTTTACTATGCTTCCAAACCTGTTCCAAACCAAAAGCATTCACCCAACATTCATTATGTCGATAAACATTTGCTCACTTAATGTCAAGGGACTGAACTCCCCTTTTAAAAGGGCGATGGTCTGGGAAGACGCAAAGTCAGCAAATATTGATATTCTATGTTTACAAGAAACTCATTTTGCACAACAGTCACACCCCAAATTCACAAACAAATTCTACCCCAACATTTACTCCGCCAATGCCCAGAAAAAGCATGCAGGAGTGTTAATAGCCTTCAGAGAAAATATTTGTTTCCCAGGGAGTCTCCACGACAGCACCACCTGAGATCGCCTCCTCCTGATAGGACAGGAACACACCGAGAGGTTAAAGTTCCCCCCCCCGTCCTCCCCTCCTCAGTGTTTTCCTGTCCTGCCAGGAGGCAGGGTCACCGAGAGGGGCTGGTGGAGACGCCAGCCCGGAAGGAAGAAGCATACCGGCAGATCGGAGGGCAGTGGTCCAGCCTGTCCTCCCTTCTTGCAGAGCGACTCCCGGGACGCCACATGGGGTGGTCCCCCCGGGCCAGGTTCCTCCCGCGGCGGCCCATGGGGGGTGCAATGCGGGGGTCCAGCTCTCCCACGCGCCGGCTTAGGAACGTGCGCGGCGCCTCCGGCTTCCCCTTAACGAGCAGGAGAGGGGGCGGGGCGCCGCGGCAAGCGGCGAGCGTGATGACGTCATCGCGCAGCACGGCCGGCGCTCGGAGAGGGCGGGGCTAAAATTTAAAGGCGCCAAAATTCAAAAAGAAAAAAAAAAAAAAAAAGAAAGAGAAAGGATTCAAAAGGAACCTGAGAGAAGATGGCGCCGAGCAAGGAAGCCACTCAGTGAGTATTGGCTTAAAACGCCCCAAGAGTGTCTGCAGCACCAGTAATAAAGCAATGAGTGCTCCAGCACCAGAGGCCGCGGAATGCTCCACCGCGGCGGCAACCGTAAGTAGCCAGTGGGGCAAACAAGGCATGCATATTCATATATGTTGTTAATGAATTTTGCATCCTTACACGTAAATTTTGTTGTCTGCCAGGGGGATAGAAGAATTGCCCCTCCCAGAGCCAAAGCTAAAAAGTGCGCAGAATGCGGCGCAAGACTATCGGCTTCGCATGCCAGGCCATTATGCAAAGCATGCATAGCCAAGTTGGTCAAGGAGGAATCGGGGGGATTCCTCGAGGACGTCAGAAAACTCGTCCAAGAGGAAGTGCGGTCAGCGCTGTCGACCCCAAAAACTCCACCCAGAGGGGCATCGGGGACAAAGCGCCGAAGAAAGGCGCATACCCCGCAGGAACTCTCAGACTCAGAGAGTTCGGGATCTGAACCGGAAGAGCTGATGCTTGAGGAGTCCTCAGAGGAAGAGGAATACCAAAAGTACCTCTTCCATAGAGAAGATTTAACGGAGCTGATTAAATCCGTTAGAGCTACACTGAAAATGGAGGAACCCAAGGAACCCCGTTCAATGCAGGACGAGGTCTTTGGGGGTTTAGGAGAGAGGAAGAAACATACCTTCCCGGTCCATAGCAACGTAACAAGATTAATACGTAAGGAGTGGGAGAAGCCCGACACGGGATCCTTCTCGTCTAAGGGGGTGAAGAGGCGCTACCCGTTTGAGGAGGGGGTATGTGCAAATTGGGAGGAAATACCCAAGGTAGACGTCCCAGTGGCTAAGGTGGCTAGGAGGACAACATTGCCCTTCGAAGACGCCACACAGCTTAGAGACCCAATGGATCGCAAGGCGGAGGGCCTACTAAGAAGATCCTGGGAGGCAGCGGCCAGTACGCTCAGGCCAGGGGTGGCAGCCACGTGCGTCGCCAGAACCCTGGGTGTGTGGCTCGAACAACTGGAGCTGCACATCTCGAGCAAAACACCAAGGGAGCAGATCATAGATTCCCTCCCTATGTTAAAGATGGCCACTAACTTCCTGGCAGACGCAGCAGCGGAGTCAGTGAAGCTTTCGGCAAAAGCAACGGCCCTAACCAACTCGGCCAGGAGGGTCCTCTGGCTGAAGTCATGGTCGGGCGACCTAACATCCAAGAATAAACTGTGCTCGCTACCCTTTCACGGCCAATTCCTCTTTGGTCCGGATCTAGATAAAATACTAGAGAAAGCGTCGGATAAGAAGAAGGGATTCCCGGAGGAAAAACAACGTAAGGGGAGAACCTTCTTCCGAACCCCAGCACAACAATCGGAACCCTATAAAGGCAAAGGCAAGATGGGCCGATGGAGTTACCCCAAGGGAGGCAGAGGGAGAAGCTTCCTCTTCAACCCGCACCAGGGGGACCCAGCCAAGCAGAAGCCCTGACGCCATCCCAGTGGGGGCGAGGCTGCAGGGCTTTGCGGATCGGTGGGCCTCGATTTGCAGGAGCCCGTGGATCCCGGAGATCCTGCAGCAGGGATACAGAATCGAGTTAGTATCCCCCCCCAGGAGAAAATATATTATCACGCGAGGTCCAGTACAACAACTGTACCCGCTTCAGCAGGCGGTACAGGACCTAAGACGTCTAAAGGCAGTGTCCCTCGTGCCACAGGAAGAGGAGACCTGGGGGCATTACTCCAGACTCTTTCTAGTAAAAAAACCCGGGGGAGGTTCACGCCTGATAATAAATCTAAAACCCCTGAAGGTTTCATAAAATATCGAAAATTCAGGATGGAGTCCATCACATCAGCGGTAAAGTTGATCCCCAGGGGGGCCTACATGGCCTCGATCGACCTGAAAGACGCCTATCTGCATGTACCGATCCACAGGGACTGAAGGAAGTACCTAAGGTTCGCGTTGGAAATGGGCAGGAAGACAAGGCATCTTCAATTCAGATGCCTTCCCTTTGGAATCTCCTCAGCACCCCGCATCTTCACGAAGATCATGGCGGAGGTCGCAGCCTACCTAAGGCAGAGGTCGATCCTAATAATCCCATACCTGGACGACATACTAATCATAGCCGAGTCCAGGGAACGCCTAGTAGAGAACTTGGCAACAGTGCTCAGCCTGTTACAGTTCCTAGGTTGGATCATAAATTGGGAGAAGTCCAGCCTAAACCCCAGCACGGAGAAGGTGTTTTTGGGCATAACACTCGACTCAGAGGCCCAATGCTCCTTCCTCCCCGAGGCAAAGGGGCAGAAAATTCGGCACATTGTAGAATCCTTTATACAGAGACGGTCATGCACAATCCGGGAGGCTATGTCCCTCCTAGGAAGTCTAACATCATGCATCCCGGGGGTAGCATGGGCACAGGCACATACCAGACCCCTGCAAGCAGCAGTCCTCGCAGCATGGGATGGCAGGCAGGCCTCGTTAGAAAACAGAATACAGATCAGGAACTCGGTAAAGGTATCCTTACGCTGGTGGACGTCCCCAAGAAATCTAAGGGAGGGAGTCCACTGGATATTGCACCCGGCAGTACAGATCACGACAGATGCAAGCTCCTGGGGGTGGGGGGCGCACGTCGGAGACCAGCTCCTACAAGGCCCATGGCCACCGCAGACGAAGCGTCAATCCTCAAACTACAGGGAGCTACAAGCAATCTGGAAGGCCCTGCAGCACCTGGGGGAGACGGTAAGAAACCAACATATACGAGTACTGTCGGACAACACCACGGCAGTGGCCCATATCCGACACCAGGGGGGCACGAGGTCACCAGCTCTGCAGAGTATCGCGCAAAGCATATTTCGCTGGGCGGAGGGCCGCATCATCTTACTGTCAGCGGTACACTTAAAGGGATCTCTAAATCAAAGAGCAGACTTCCTCAGCCGGGGGCGCTTAGACCCAGGGGAATGGTCCTTATCCCAGGAGGCATTCCGGATAGTGATGGACAAATGGGGTCTCCCGCAACTAGACCTATTCGCGTCAAAACAAAACGCCAAGGTGACGAACTTCTTCTCCCTCAGACGGGAAGACCAACCGACAGCGGTGGACGCCCTGAGCCAGGACTGGGGAGGAGAACTGGCGTACGCATTTCCCCCGATCCCACTAATCCCAAGGGTACTACAGCACTTCAGGTCACAACCGTGCACCCTGATCCTGGTGGCTCCCTTTTGGCCAAGAAGGAGCTGGTTCAGCCTCCTGAGAGACTTGAGCATCCAGGAGCCAGTTACCCTTCCGGCTCAAGAGAATCTCCTAACGCAGGGACCCCTGAACTACCCCGACGTAAGCAGACTTCATCTAACAGCTTGGTTACTGAAGAATCCATACTGAGGGGCAGGGGATTCTCAAGCAAGGTAGTCAGAACGCTAATGGCAAGCAGGAAAGAGACTACCAACCGCATATACCAGAGAATCTGGAGGAGGTTTACCTCTTGGAGACAAGAGAGAGGCTCCTCAGGCAGCAGTGCGGACGTCCCTCTGATCCTGGACTTTCTACAGGACGGCCTGGATATGGGCCTCGCCCCAAGTACCCTAAGAGTTCAAACGGCAGCCCTTAGCGCCCTGTTTGACACTAAGTTATCCGGGGACAGGTGGATCAATAGATTCCTGGCAGCGGCAGATAGGCTACGACCCAGGTCCACCAATATATGCCCAGACTGGAACCTTAATTTAGTCTTGAGGGCCATGACAGGGGAACCCTTCGAACCAATGGAGGGGCTCTCATTAAAAATGCTCACAGTAAAAACTATCTTCCTAGTGGCAATTTCCTCAGCCAGGCGGGTCAGCGAGCTACAGGCCCTATCCATACGCCACCCGCTCCTCAAGATTACAGATACCAAGTTAGTCTTTAAAACAGACCCGACCTTTTTGCCTAAGGTGGTATCCCCATTCCATAGGGCCCATGACATAATAATACCCTCGTTCTATAATCACCCAAAAGATGAGAGCGAGCGAACCCTAAGCTGTTTGGACGTCAGAAGAGCAGTCTTGACGTACATCGAGGCCACAGGCCCATGGAGGCAGGACGACAACCTGTTCATCCAATATTCAGGCCCTAATAAGGGAAAGAAAGCAGCCAAAAGCTCTATAGCCAGGTGGATTCGCCTGGCCATTAGCGAGTCATATAAGGCCTTGGGGAAGGAGGCCCCCTCGGCTCTTAAAGCCCATTCCACAAGGGCAGTAGCGACCTCATGGGCCGAGCATGGCTCGGCATCAGTAGAGCAAATATGTAAGGCAGCAGTACGGAAAAAGCCCCATACTTTCGTCAAACACTACAGGGTAAAGGTGCAGCTAGACGAGGACATGTCCTTCGGTCGTAAGGTCCTCTCAGCGGCAATCCCACCCTAGAATTACTTTAGTTGATACGTCTCAGGTGGTGCTGTCGTGGAGACTCCCTGGGAAAGGTAGGATTATACCTACCCGATAATCAGGTTTCCAGGAGTCTCCACGACAGCACCCGTACATTCCCTCCCAAAGAAAGAATAGTGTATATATGTATATAAAAATAATTAAATAAATAAAAGATAATAAAATAAAAAATATACCAGATAGGAAAAAATTTAAGTTAGCTCCTACCCCGGCAGTTTTGTTATAATACACTGAGGAGGGGAGGACGGGAACTTTAACCTCTCAGTGTGTTCCTGTCCTATCAGGAGGAGGCGATCTCAGGTGGTGCTGTCGTGGAGACTCCTGGAAACCTGATTATCGGGTAGGTATAATCCTACCTTTCCCCTTGACAGAACAAATTAATGGCACAAAAGGTAGATACCTTATTCTACTAGGCACACTTAATGAGATACCAATAACATTAGTTAATATATACGCGCCCAACAAAGCGCATATCTCCTTCTTAAACAGACTAATCAAGAAAATTTAAAAAATTCACAGGGGTAAGTTAGTTCTGTGTGGAGATTTTAATATCATCTCAGACAAAAAACTAGACTCTACAGCATTATCAAGAACTGCTCCTGTACTCCTCCCTTGGCTGCACAAAGAAGGGTTCTACGACTTCCTCAGATGCCTGAATTCCTCTTCAAAAAAATTTACCTACTATTCACCGAGAAACAAAACCTTCTCTAGGATTGATCTCCTTCTAGTAGATAGATGGACCCTTACTTCAGTCACAAGTTCCACAATAGGTACCACCACGTGGTCCGACCATTCCCCTATCTACTTAAAATTAAACATCAACGCCCCTTTCAACCCAACTAGAATATGGCGCAATGACATGAACCTACTTAACTCACCTTCTAATCAAGAAGCAATCAAAAACGCCCTAGAGGAGTACTTCTCTATAAATGCAACCCCTGACATAAGCAATTTCACGCTAAGCAATGCCCACAAGGCAGTGATAAGAGGGGTCTTAATAAAACTCAAAGCACAAGAACGCAAAAATAAACAAATGAAGATAGATCTCCTATTAGCAAATATCAACAAACATGAAAAAGCACAACAAGAATCCCCTCAAAGCAATTTCCATGCAGAGCTATTCTCCCTGAGGAGCGAATTGAGAAAGACTCTTTTAGACAACTACAATAGAAATCTCACCTTCCTCAGAGCAAACTTTTATTCCTACATAGATAAACCCTCAAAACTAATGGCCAAACTAGCAAAAAGAAGGCAAACCAAAACTAAAATCCTTTACATTATTCACATCAATGACCCTACTCAAAAAATCTCGCATCCCCAACAAATTGCTGAACAATTTAGAACCTTTTACGTCAACCTCTATAATCTGTCAAGTGATAAAAACACTCCCCAACCTACCCCAGACATCATAAAAAAATTTCTAGATGGTGTGTCCCTCCCCTCTCTGGGCTCTCAAAACGAATCCCTTAATAAACCAATTTCCATTCCAGAAATAATAAAAATCATCAATGGCCTCAAGAAGCACAAATTTCCTGGCCCTGACGGCCTCTCAAACGAGTATTACAAGATATTCATTTCTTCCCTAGCCCCACATCTCGCAGCTATTTATTTTTAATGACTCAATAAATCAGGGGAAAATACCAGAAGAAATGCTACATCATAACTACAATTCCCAAACCAGGGAAACCCACTACCTATCCAGCGAATTTCAGGCCTATTTCCCTTTTAAACTCTGACGTAAAGATATACTCAAAAATACTAGCAACAAGACTCTTGGATCTTCTACCTAAGATCATACATATAGATCAAGTGGGTTTCACGAAGGGCTGAAACGCAACAGATGAGCACGAAAAACCCAGAATCTGGTGGAATTGATCAACTCGAGTCGGGCGCCTTCTCTCCTCCTTTCCCTGGATGCAGAGAAGGCGTTCGATAGAGTCCACTGGGGGTTTGCCTTCGATGTTCTTCATAAATTTGGAGTGGGGGATAACTTTCTTCGAGCGGTTCAGGCCCTATACGCGAAGCCCTCAGCCAGAGTCTTAGTCGATGGAGCTCTGTCATCTCCGTTCCCTATCTCTAACGGAACCCGACAGGGATGCCCCCTCTCCCCCCTACTATTTGTCATGGTAATAGAACCATTAGCAGAAATGATAAGAATGTCTCCTGTAATCAAAGGCATCCCAATCGACTTGAGGCAACATAAAATTGGCCTCTTCGCCGATGACGTCCTTATATCCCTAACCGACCCCTAAACTCTTTGAGGAAAACCCATAGATGCATTTCAAAATTTAGTCAAGTCTCCTATTACAAATTGAACTTAGATAAATCCCAAATCATGAGCTTCAATATAGATAGGAGATTAAGGGAAGACATCCAGGGGGAGTTTCGCTTTCAATGGAAATCAGAGATTCCCTACCTGGGGATCAAACTTTGCAGCTCTGCATCAAAAATTGTCCCGCTAAAAATGGACCCTGTCTTCTCCTCCCTTAGAGAGGAATTGGAGGAACTCGGGAAAAAAAGAACTTTCTTGGTTTGGTAGAATAGTCCTTTATAAAATGTTAATTTTACCTAAAATCTTATACTTCTTTCGCACACTGTCTCATCCAATTCCTCAAAGCATAATTACCAACTTTCAAAAGCAGTTACTAAATTTCATCTGGAACAACAAAAAACCGAGATTAGCCGCCTCCATCCTATATCTCCATAGGAAACAAAGTGGACTGGGAGTTCCAAATCTTCAAGCATATTACAATGCAACGATTCTAAACCAATCCTGCATTTGGCTAAAAGATTCACAGCTCCCGTCTTGGTACCACATAGAAAAATTCAGAAACCAAAGCAAGACCTTGAGCTCTCTTGTAAAGGCTTCAACTCTAGGTATCCTATATCCGGAAACCTTGCCTCTTCTTCACACACAAAATCTCTCCCCCTTGATGTTGATGACCTTTCATTGCTGGAATCTTCTAACATGCCTCAAAAAGCCCGCCAACAGACCTACCTTTGGAGGTCCTCTCTTATTTTATACAAGACCTGAATCTTAAAGAATGATTCAGAAAGGGGATCAAATCTACATCTGACCTTCTAGAAAAAGGAAAACCCTTTCCTTTCAGGTCATTAAAACTAAATACGGTTTACCCGACAAAGAAGCCTTCAACCATATAAAAATATCCTCTTTCTTACAAAGCTCTCACCTGGAGAAATGCTCTTTTCCAGAGGAGTTAGAAACCATTTTCCATAAGTCCACAAATTCTCAAAACTCCTTAACAAAAGTATTTTACAATATCACCTCCGGTAATACAAACTACACAAAAAAAATACACTTATTGAATTGGGAACATGACCTGCAGAAAAAATGTCATATCAAAAAATGGGTGAATGCTTTTGAGAGAGCAAACAAAGCCACCTTATCAGCCGTCCTTCTACAAACCCACTACAAAGTGTTATCCAGGTGGTGTTACCCCCCCCACAAAATTAGCTAAATGCTTCCCAAATTACAATAAAGAATGCTGGAGGAATTGTGGCTATGAAGGCTCACGCTATCATCTATTCTGGGATTGTCCCAAAATCAAAAATTTCTGGAAAGACGTATTCAATTCCATCCAAAACATCGCAGGAGTGCGTCCTTCCTACACCCCTTAACTCGCTCTCCTTCTCCTGGACTGTGACTCTCTTCCTGTAGACAAAAGAAAATGGATATGCCACTTTCTCCTCGCCGCAAAGAATATCATAGCAAGAAAGTGGAGAGAGGCCTCTCCCCCCACTCTGAAGGACTTGTTGGACTTAATATCAGACCATCATTGCTACGAAAAAATGTATACGATGCACAACAACTTTCTCCCTAAATTTGACCTCGTTTGGACACCTTGGCAGCAATTCGAGTTAAATTGTTCGCGTTAAAATGTTTGTATTAAATGTCACTATAACTAACACAAATCTCTATTTGGTTACAATAGACAATGTTACTACTAGAGATGAGCGAGCGTACTCGGAAAAGCACTACTCGCTCGAGTAATGTGCTTTATCCGAGTATCGCTGTGCTCGGGTCTGAAGATTCGGGTGCCGCTGCGGCTGACAGGTGAGTCGCAGCAGGGAGCAGGGGAGAGCGGGCGGGAGAGAGGGAGAGAAAGATCTTACCTCCGTTCCTCCCCGCTCTCCCCTGCAGCTCCCCGCTCCGT
The DNA here is from genome assembly GCF_035609145.1 of Eleutherodactylus coqui. NCBI lineage: Eukaryota > Metazoa > Chordata > Amphibia > Anura > Eleutherodactylidae > Eleutherodactylus > Eleutherodactylus coqui. The sequence continues at coordinate 48,540,219 of NC_089840.1, forward strand.
GCCGGCACCCGAATCTTCAGACCCGAGCACAGCGATACTCGGATAAAGCAAATTACTCGAGCGAGTAGTGCTTTTCCGAGTACGCTCGCTCATCTCTAGTTACTACCAATCCCTAAATGAAAAGCGATACAATAACCAACTAACAGTTTATGACTATACATCTGTAATACTTTATTAGACAATGTATTGAGTTTTATATATACATTCTCGCTTTCATATCATTTGTATGTCAATTTCTTGTATGCACGCTTTCATACAAAACCAATAAAAAATACTTTGGGGGGAAAAAAAAGTATTGATTGATACTTTACCAGAAACCAATTTTTTTTCACTGAGCTGCCTCCAGGCACTGTTGCAAATTAATCAACAGCGAGCTGTATCTTTAAAAAATATTTCTGGGTTTCACCTGCCCTCTCGCTTGATAATTTTTTCAGAGGTACACTTGTACTCTTGGTACACTAATTTTTCTGGCCCTCGCCTATACTGTTATGTAATTAATTTTTCTGGACTTCGCCTACACTAATGGTACACCAATGTTTTAGGGGTTCGCCTATACTCTTGCTACAGAAATGTTACAGGGGTCTGCCTATACTCTTGCTACAGAAATGTTACAGGGGTCTGCCTATACTTCTGCTACAGAAATGTTACAGGGGTCTGCCTATACTTCTACTACAGATAAAGTACTGTGGTCTGCCTATACTGTTGCTACAGAAATGTTACTGGGGTCTGCCGATACTGCTGCTACAGAAATGTTACAGGTGTCTGCCTATACTGCTGCTACAGAAATGTTACATGGGTCTACCTATACTGCTGCTACATAACTGTTACAGGGGTCTGCCTATACTGCTGCTACAGAAATGTTACTGGCGTCTGCCTATACTGCTGCTACAGAAATGTTACTGGGGTCTGCCTATACTTGTGCTACAGAAATGTTACTGGGGTCTGTTTATACCTTTGCTACAGGAATGTTACAGCGGTCTGTCTATACTATGGGTGCACTAAGTCTTCCCATCGCAGTGTTTTACCTATCTGGCACAAATAATACAGTGACTGACTAGGCCAGAATTGTGATCCTTGGTGGGGTGAAACTCTCCCATGGTTGGGCACTCTGATTTCTTCCTGTGTAATACCATCTTTGTGCACTTACAGCATAGGCAAACCCAAGGAACTCAAAGACTTCCCCTTGCAGTGTTAAGCTATCTGTGTTGGAACACATAGATTTCCCATTGCTATGTAACTCAGGGCACCTTGGATCACACAAGGTGGAGGCTGGGACTGAGACTGACCCTGGGCCCGCTAACGTGCTTCCCACACAGACTATAGCGGGTCCTGGTCATGGTGTCTTGGCCTTGCAATGCCACCTCCTCCTCCTGCTTGGGGTCAGGGGATCAGCACTGGGCATCATGTATTTTCTCCCGTGTTACCACAGTTATCTGAGACACTGGTTTGGGCCAAAGAAGAGGAGCGTTACTGCATTAATGAGACGTTCACAGCTGTACTGGCATCGGTGTCCGCTCTATGCCAACGATTGCTGAGGGTGTGTGCAGAGGCCTATGTCCTCGGCGGAGTGAAAGTCTGCCATGTTTGGGCACTGTCATTTCTTCATGTTTATTACTCTCTTTGGGTTCCTTGGACTCGCCTATGCTATGGGTGCACAGAGACTTCCCATAGCTGTGTTTTACCTGTCTGGCACAAAGGCACTGACTGACTTGGGTAGGGTGGAGAGTGCAGATGGCTTTCCCCTTGCGGTGTCGATTGAGCTATCCGACACCTACACAGAATGAATAGTGTGTGGACACATTGATTTTCCGATTGCTATGTCACTCGCAGCACCTTGGGTCACACAAGGTGTTTGCTGGTACCAAGCCTGACCAAGGGCCCGCTCACATACTTCCCACTCAGGCTACAGCAGGTCCTGGTCTTTTTTTCTTGGCCTTCTAAGGCCACGTCCTCCTCCTGCTTGGGGTCAGGGGATCAGCACTGGGCATCATGTATTTTCTCTCGTGCTACCACAGTTATCTGAGAAACTCTTTTGGGCCAAAGAAAAGGAGCGTTACTGCATTAATGAGACGTGCACAGCTGTACTAGCATCGGAGTCCACTTCATGCCCGCGATTGCTGAGGGTGTGTGCAGTGGCCTATGTCCTCAGCGGAGTGAAAGTTTGCCATGTTTGGGCACTGTAATTTCTTCATGTTTATTACTTTCTTTTGGTTCCTTCGGCTCGATCATGCTGTGGGTGCACAAAGATTTCCCATAGCGGTGTTTTACCTGTCTGGCACAAAGACACTGACTGACTTGGGTAGGGTGCAGAGTGCAGATGGCTTTCCCCTTGCGGTGTCGATTGAGCTATCCGACACCTACAACAGAATGAGTAGCGTGTGGGCACATAGATTTTCCCAGTGCTATGTAACTTGTGGCACCTTGGATCCCACAAGGTGTTTGCTGGGACCGAGCCTGGCCAAGGACCGGCTCACATACTTCCCAAGCAGGCTACAGTGGGTCCTGGTCATGTTTTTTGGCCTTGTAAGGCCACCTCCTCCTCCTGCTTGGGGTCAGGGGATCAGCACTGGGCATCATGTATTTTCTCTCGTGTTACCACAGTTATCTGAGACACTGGTTTGGGCCGAAGAAGACGAGTGTTACTGCATTAATGAGACGTTCACTGCTGTACTGGCATCGGAGTCCGCTTCATGCCCGCAATTGCTGAGGGTGTGGGCTGAGGCTTATGTCTTGGGGGAAATGCAACTGTGCCAGGTTGGGCCTGTGGAACTTGTTCCAGGTTAATCCAGTCTTTGGAGCGGTGAAAGCAACCGCAACTAATTTAATGAGACGTTCACAGCTGTACTAGCATCGAAGTCCGCTTTATGCCCACGATTGCTGAGGGTGTGGGCCGAGGTCCTTAGCGGGGTGAAACTTTGCCATGTTTGGGCGCTGTGATTTCTCTTTATGCGTAATACCATCTTTAAGTTCCTGGGGCTCGCCTATGCTGTGGGTGCACAAAGACTTCCCATTGCGGTGTTTTACCTGTCTGACACAAACCCACTGACTGACTAGGGCAGAAATGTAGGCTGAGGCCCTTCGCAGGGTGAAACTCTGCCATGTTTGGGCACTCTGATTTCCTCATGTGTAATACCATGCTTGAGTTCTTGGGCTAGCCTATGCTGTGAGGGCACAATGAGTTCCCATTGCGTTGCTTTACCTGTCTGGCACAAACACACTGACTAGGGTAGAAATGTGGCCCGTGGTCCTTGGCGGAGTGAAATTCTGCCATGTTTGGGCTCTCTGATTTCTTCTTGTGTAATACCATCTTTGCGCACCGACAGCATAGGCAAGCCCAAGGAACTCAAAGACTTTCCATTGCGGTGTTGAGCTAACACCTACACAGAATGAATTGTGGGGGGACACATGGATTTCCCAATGCTATGCAACTCGTGGCACCTTGGGTCACACAAGATGGAGGCTGGGACCGAGCCTGACTCTGGGCCCACTCACGTGCTTTCCACACAGAGTATTGCTGCAATGTGGAGATGTGTACAAGTGCTGGCACCTGAGTCCCCTTTATGCCCACGTTTGCAGCTCCTGACAATTTTGCGACGGAGGTGGCACGGGATTGGAATGATAATTGATGATAAATTGACGTACGATCCTCAACAGCATTGTGGGCTATCGCCCCCCCCTTTCAAAGAGAGTCGCTGCCTGGCCCTGCCAACCCTCTGCAGTGTGTGCCTCCAGTTCCTTCTCATGGCAGACGCACTTATAAATAGACATGAGGGTGGTGTAGCTATGAAGTGAGCGTGTGGTATGAGGGCAGCTGAAGGCTGCGCAGGGAAACTTTTGTGTGCGCTGTGGACGCAGGATCGTGCGGGGGGTTGGGCAGCATGTAACCCAGGTGAAGAGGCAGCGGTGTGTCCCGCAGGCAGTGATTGTCCTTGGTTGCAGGTAGTGTGGTGCTTAGCTAAGGTGTGCCTTGTTAATGAGGGTTTGTCCGAAGTAAAAATTGTTAAAGCGGGGGCAGACTCTTGCCCCTGTTGTGGCTTAATAGTGGGACCTGGGAGCCTAAGATGCAGCCCTGCATGCTGCCTCTGCCCTTCCCTATCTGTTTCTGTGGTGTTTCCATGACTTTCTGATGTTTTCCAGAGTTTCACAAGTGAAGACCTATGCGGAGCATCGGTCATATACAAAAATGCTCGAATCCCCCATTGACTTCAATGGGGTTCGTTACTCGAAACGAGCTCTCGAGCATCGCCGAAAGTTCGACTCGAGCGACAAGCACTCGAGCATTTTGGTGCTCGCTCATCTCTAATCAAGACTTGAAGGTTAGTAGAGTCTTTTTTTCCCCCTTCTTTAAATCCTTCTTTTTAAAAACAGTTTTTACAATTTATTTTTAGATATCACTCAAAATTTGGTTATTTTGTCAGTTGTCCATATTGGCATTTGATACCTATTGTATGTTCTGCGTGCTGACGTAACTTATGCAGACACTAACATGAGGAAGGAAATCTCTGTAGAGGAAAGGCTGCTTATCTCCTGGCAGGACGTTTGACATCCCCTAATGAATTTTGGCCTCTATTCAAATGTACTGCTGGCTACAGGTTGCAATGGGCTTTCAAAAAGGGGCAAATTCCCAAACTGCATAGGCAGCTGATGGTGAGCATGTAAGGATGCACATATGAGCCTTGTCTGGTGCAGAGTGTTGTCAGCAGAAATGTAGTCCTAAGCTCTCGCTCATGATCTTATGGTTGCAGGGTTCAATCCCCACGTGGTTCAGGTAGGCGGCTCAAGGTTGATTCGGCCTTCCATTCTTCCAAAGTTGGTAAAATGAGTACCAAGCTGGCTGGGGGGGAAAAGATGTGATGTCACCCTGGGAGTCAGTCATGATTCGGTGCTTGCACCGGGGGCGTTTGCCTACCTTCTATACATACAGGACAGGGCATAGCAAGTTAACCAGGCTTTCAAGAGACCAATAAAAAAGCAATTAATTTAAATAAATATTGAACACTCAACTGTCCCGGTGTCTCCCTACCCGGTATGAGCCGTACATTGTGAATGTGCCAGCTTAGCCAATCTCCCACTTCAACTTTGATTTTTTTTCCATGCCCATCTGAGTGGCTACATGCACAATGTATGGCTAGTGCCTGCCTGATGCTCAGGTGAGTATTCAATTTATTTTTTTTTTATTTGAGCTTTTTTTCAAGAACTAGAGGTCACATAACCTGTTGAACAACTCGTTTTGTTTGCACTTTAGTTTGCCAAAAAATAATGAAACCTGCTTTGATTATTTTGGAAGCCAGTACCTATGTACGTTTCTTACGGGCAGGATGACTGTGGGGCGCATTAGAGCCTGGTAGTTGCTGAAGCAATTCTGACATCTGTGAATCCAAAATGAGGGAGAATTGCTCAGTGAATGGAGACGTTGCTGTTCACAGGAAACTATGGTATTGTGCCTCAATTTGTAGTGGCTCAGACTTAATTGGGCCCCTCCAGAATGTACTATGTCTGTCTTGTGTCAATGTCTTGTCAGTGTCTTGTTTGTGGAGTGCATTAGATTTATGTGTATTGGATGTCTGCAGGAATGAATGAGTTAATGTCTGGAAAATGTAACGTTATGTGTGTATCGTTTGTGGTCATGTGATAATGGTATGTATGTGGTTGCAAGAATGCAATGCAGAGGAGTCTAGAAGCAGAGAGTCTGTCAGATCGGTCCATATGTGGAGAACGTGCAGGAGGTCATTGACTTCCTTATGCTCAGCCTGGGTCTGTTCAATCCAGTAATCCTCGGTGCTTCTGCTGAGCGCTGGGAAGAGGACAAACCGCTTTGTAGCGAGAAGAAGAGAAAGTATGAGTGTTTGCCAATGGAGTGAGGATTTGTCAGGAGAGCAATCTTACAAAAAACTTAGACCGTGGATTATACAAATCCCCGAGAATCCTCCCGGTTACACCCCTATGACTTCTTTGTGTACAAAGACTGTTTATTTGGATATAATTTTCAAAAATTTAAGTAAACATACAGAATTGACCGTTCCAAGTTCTTCAGAAAACACCCTGTGTGTGGACTATGTTATTACGTCTGAGAGATCCACTACAGAGGAGGGAACACTGGCGTCATGAGTGACAATTGGACTCAAGGTAACCCCCAGTTACTACCCTATGATCTTCCCCAGCAGTAACGTGGTCAGGTCCCGAGCTACCCCCAGAGGAAGAGATGGTAGAGCCCTATGACAAGTCCTTTCTCTACCCCGCAGTCTCCTCGGCTGTTCACCCGCTGCTTGGACGCTGCAAATTCACAGTTGAAACCATGTTATTGATAGATGAGTGATGGACTATTTCAACATAATTTGAGTTTTATGTTTCTGTGCACAGAAAATGAACATGGACTAATTTATAAATAGTCATGTGACCAATGAACATGGACCAATTTGAGAAAGCATCATGTGACGCAAAATAGCGATCACCTATCTTTTGTGCACCGTGTCCCGATTTTGCACCTGCTATTTTTTGGTATGAAATAAAGTGCTGCTACATATTTGTAGTGCCGCCTTTTCATCTTTTCCTTTCTGGATATTTGAGATTCTTTAATTCAAGCTGAAGTACCTTTTTGAGATTCGCGATCAGCGGGGGTTATCCATTAGGGAGTGCCAGTTGGCTCTTTTTAAAGCACAATTGAAACAATGATGTATGAATTAGTCAGTGTTCACTTTCTGCAGACATGACGAATGACTGATACTTAATTGTGAAACAAAGAGGGGTTGGAAATCATCTACGTCTTCCTCCACCTCCAGTCAATAAGCAAAAAAACGTAACCGCAGTTTACACATGACTGAACAGTGGCTTCAATAATTGCCTTTTGTGGTCGTTTACAACTTTAAACAATTCAGCAGTTGATAAACTATGCAAACTACAACGACTCGTGGGAGTAGAGAAGTCAGATGAAGGAGTGGTAGTGTGGGAATAAGATGGGGACAATGGCTGAGAGAAAGTGCTGGTAGGAGGGAGAGGGCAGCAATGAAAGGAAACAGGTAGAGGATGCGGTACTTACAGAGTCAGTGCTTTGAATATTCAAAATAGAGTAGGGTTCCTATCCTAGACACCCCAACCTCCTGCTGTCCTGTTATTACAAGATAGCCATTCATGTGAAGGTCCATCCTGTAATACTACATTTCCTCTGCAGTAGCCGCTGCAGAGAAACGTTGGGCTAGCCAGGTGAAGTCAGCTGTTTGCCTGAATCACGCTGAGCCCCACATCTTGGCACAACCCCTTTAACAGCTGTATGCTTCTGAGTTCAGTTTAATTATGGGGAAAAGTTTTGATAAATGTTGCGGAGCAGCAATTGATGACGGTAGGAATTAGAAGTAAGGCATTCAAAAAATGTCTTTTAGTTGCTTTTTTTCTAGGGTTACCGTTCCTTTTAATTCTTCTAGGGTACTAAGAGTCCGAGCAGTGGAGAGGCGAAAGTTTAGTCAAGTGTGATGGCTGCTCCTCTAATGCTTCATTTATACATTACTGCTGATTGCATTAAAATGCTTCTCCATGGCCCAGTGAAGCTTGCAAAATAGAGTACTGTAATAGAAACTTGTGTTTTCTCAGAATTGCTGAGGGACGCAGAGGCCAATCAAGGTGTAAAAACATTTCCGAGATGATCAAGAAAAATTGGAGGCCACCAGAGCTAAATTTTAGCCAAATGTTATGCTGAAGAGTGTGAAAACTTATGTCAATACAAAATGTTAGAAGTTTTTAAACACTTTTTTAAAAATTAAAAACTAACATTCTGTTGTCACTTTGTCATTATAGTGAATTGAGTACAGAATTAGTAAAAAAATTTAAAAAATGAATTATTTAAAGACTTACACAAAGCCACAATTTAACAAAATGTTAAAAAAAGTGAAAGGGTCTGAAGACGTACCAGACCCATTGTATGCTGGGCAATAGCTATAAGTGTTACCAAGAAGACTTGGGTTATGTCCCATTTTGGCAGGCTGACTGTTGTTTAGACATGCAGATCGCTGCTGGTTTCGCATTGCTGAGCAGAGAGCATTTACGCTTGATGAGAAGTCAATGAACCAACTATTATTTTCACACTGGAGGAAAGTCAGCGACCAGCGCACTGTAAGCAAAAATTGCAAGATAACTGTGCATTTTAGTTTGAATCAATTTTGCGCGAATCATCCGGTGATTGTTTATTAATAGTATTGTGCCATCAGCTCTGTAGTTATCTTCTCCAGGTTCTTATAAAGGTGACTGTTTCCAGGCAGTTCTCATCTTGCATTACTGGTAATATCCCTAACATTAGGTAGTGTAGTAACTGGAATACAACCGATGTGGTAATTCAATTACCCAAACTTCCTTTAAACTTCATGACCTGCAATCTAAAAGTCTGAGTCAGATGATATACTGAATATTGCACAGGGTGCTGCTAGAAATGTATCTGCTCTCCCATCTCACTTTTATCTTTAAACAATAAAGATACTCATCCTTACAGGTTTCTGGTATACAAATAGGTAACTGCCCTACTAGAGGTGGAGACCACCACCCTAGGTTTCTTAGCAGGGAGACTTACTGGATCTTAATTAGAGATGAGCGAACGTGTTCTTCCGAGCTTGATATTCGTGCGAATATTAGGGTGTTCGGGATGTTCGTTATTCGTAACGAACACCATGCGGTGTTCGGGTTACTTTCACTTCCTTCCCTGAGACGTTAGCGCGCTTTTCTGGCCAATTGAAAGACAGGGAAGGCATTACAACTTCCCCCTGTGACGTTCAAGCCCTATACCACCCCCCTGCTGTGAGTGGCTGGGAAGATCAGGTGTCCGCCTAATATAAAAGTCGGCCCCTCCCGCGGCTCGCCTCAGATGCCCTGTGAGTTAGATGAGGGACAGTGCTGTTTGTACCGGAGCTGCTGTAGGGAAAGAATTGGTAGTTAGTGTAGGCTTCAAGACCCCCCAAAGGTCCTTATTAGGGCCACTGATAGCTGTGTGTTGGCTGCTGTTAGCAGTGGCAATTTTTTTTTTCTCAAAATCGCCTCTGCAGAGCGTTGCACCCGGCATTAGGGACAGAAGTGCTGCATAGGCAGGGAGAGTGTTAGGAGTGAGTGTAGCCTTCAAGAACCTCAACGGTCCTTTCTAGGGCCATATTTAACCGTGTGCAGTACTGTCCAGGCTGCTGTTAGCTGTGCTGCATTTTTTTTTACTTCTCAAAATCGCCTCTGCAGAGCATTGCACCCTCCATTGATACTGCAGGGAAAGAATTGTGTAGGCAGGGCCACAACACAGTTATTATTCATTGAATATACGCAGTGCTGCCTTTTGGTGGAAAAAAACGGAAAATATTTCTATTTGTCCTGCCTCTGTCCGTCCTAAGGGCGGGGGACACATGTCGGCTGCGTGTGCAACCTTTAAAAATCAGATGCACCCAGCTACGTTTTACTCCTGGCTTCGCCATTTGCTTTCCTTAATTGGGAAAAAAAATACCTGCTCTGCCACAGTTAATAACTCTGCTACCCTCACATTCTGTGACACATTAGCAGGGACACAGCACAGTTATTAAACTTCTCATGTTCATTGAATATACGCAGTGCTGCCTTTTGGGGGAAAAAAACGGAAAATAATTCTATTTGTCCTGCCTCTGTCCGTCCTAAGGGCGGTGGACACGTGTCGGCTGCGTGTGCAACCTTTAAAAATCAGACGCACCCAGCTACGGTTTACTGCTGGCTTCGCCATTTGCTTTCCTTAATTGGGAAAAAAAATACCTGCTCTGCCACAGTTAATAACTCTGCTACCCTCACGTTCTGTGACACATTAGCAGGGACACAGCACAGTTATTAAACTTCTCATGTTCATTGAATATACGCAGTGCTGCCTTTTGGTGCAAAAAAACGGAAAATAATTCTATTTGTCCTGCCTCTGTCCATCCTAAGGGCGGTGGACACGTGTGAGCTGCGTGTACAACGTTAAAAAATCAGACGCACCCAGCTACGGTTTACTGCTGGCTTCGCCATTTGCTTTCCTTAATTGGGAAAAAAAATACCTGCTCTGCCAGAGTTAATAACTCTGCTACCCTCACGTTCTGTGACACATTAGCAGGAAAACAGCACAGTTATTAAACTTAGATTATACATTCACTAGAGGCAGTGGGGCCTTTCGTTTTCAAAAAAGGGAAAAAATTATATTTGGCCTGCAGTCTTGCGCCAATTTATTAGCTGCCTGTGAAATCAAATCACTGGTAATACAGCATGCTGAGGGGTAGGGGTAGGCCTAGAGGACGTGGACGCGGCCGAGGACGCGGAGGGCCAAGTCAGGGTGTGGGCACAGGCCGAGCTCCTGATCCAGGTGTGTCGCAGCCGACTGCTGCGCGATTAGGAGAGAGGCACGTTTCTGGCGTCCCCACATTCATCGCCCAATTAATGGGTCCACGCGGGAGACGGTTATTAGAAAATGAGCAGTGTGAGCAGGTCCTGTCCTGGATGGCAGAAAATGCTTCGAGCAGCCTATCGTCAACACGCAGTTCTGCGCCGTCCACTGCTGCAAATCCGAATCCTCTGTCTGCTGCTCCTCCTTCCTCCCAGCCTCCTCACTCCACTACAATGACACCTGCTCAGGAGCGGGAACACTCCCAGGAACTGTTCTCGGGCCCCTGCTTAGATTGGGCAGGAGTGGTTCCTCTCCCACCAGAGGAGTTTATCGTCACTGATGCCCAACCATTCGAAAGTTCCCGGGGTCCGGGGGAAGAGGCTGGGGACTTCCGCCAACTGTCTCAACAACTTTCTGTGGGTGAGGAGGACGATGACGATCAGACACAGTTGTCTTGCAGTGAGGTAGTAGTAAGGGCAGTAAGTCCGAGGGAGCAGCGCACAGAGGATTCGGAGGAAGAGCAGCAGGACGATGAGGTGACTGACCCCACCTGGTGTGCAACGCTTACTCAGGAGGACAGGTCTTCAGAGGGGGAGTCAAGGGCATCAGCAGGGCAGGTTGCAAGAGGCAGTGCGGTGGCCAGGGGTAGAGGCAGGGCCAGACCGAATAATCCACCAAGTGTTTCCCAAAGCGCCCCCTCGCGCCATGCCACCCTGCAGAGGCCGAGGTGCTCTAAGGTCTGGCAGTTTTTCACAGAGACGCCTGACGACCGACGAACAGTGGTGTGCAACCTTTGTCGCGCAAAGCTCAGCCGGGGAGCCAACACCAACAGCCTCACCACCACCACCATGCGCAGACATATGATGGCCAAGCACCCCACAAGGTGGAACGAAGGCCGTTCAGCGCCTCCGGTTTGCACCCCTGCCTCTCCCCCTGTGCCCCAACCTGCCACTGAGATGCAACCCCCCTCTCAGGACACAGGCACTACCGTCTCCTGGCCTGCACCCACACCCTCACCTCCGCTGTCCTCGGCCCCATCCAGCAGTGTAGTTCAGCGCACCGTCCAGCCGTCGCTTGCGCAACTGTTGGAGCGCAAGCGCAAGTACGCCGCCACGCACCCGCACGCTCAAACGTTAACCATCCGCATAGCAAAATTCATCAGCCTTGAGATGCTGCCGTATAGGGTTGTGGAAACGGAGTCCTTCAAAAGTATCATGGAGGCGGCGGCCCCGCGCTACTCAGTTCCCAGTCGCCACTACTTTTCCCGATGTGCCGTCCCAGCCCTGCACGACCACGTCTCCCGCAACATTGTACGCGCCCTCACCAACGCGGTTACTGCCACGGTCCACTTAACTACGGACACGTGGACAAGCACAGGCGGGCAGGGCCACTACATCTCCCTGACGGCACATTGGGTGAATTTAGTGGAGGCTGGGACAGAGTCAGAGCCCGGGACCGCTCACGTCCTACCCACCCCCAGAATTGCGGGCCCCAGCTCGGTGGTGGTATCTGCGGAGGTGTATGCTTCCTCCACTAAAGCACCCTCCTCCTCCTCCTCCTCCTCTGTCTCGCAATCAAGATGTGTTAGCAGCAGCATGTCGCCAGCAGTCGGTGTCGCGCGGTGTGGCAGCACAGTGGTGGGCAAGCGTCAGCAGGCCGTGTTGAAACTACTCAGCTTAGGCGATAAGAGGCACACGGCCCACGAACTGCTGCAGGGTCTGACACAGCAGACCGACCGCTGGCTTGCGCCGCTGAGCCTCCAACCGGGCATGGTCGTGTGTGACAACGGCCGTAACCTGGTGGCGGCTCTGCAGCTCGGCAGCCTCACGCACGTGCCATGCCTGGCCCACGTCTTTAATTTGGTGGTTCAGCGCTTTCTGAAAAGCTACCCACGCTTGTCAGACCTGCTCGTAAAGGCGCGCCGGCTCTGCGCACATTTCCGCAAGTCCCACACGGACGCTGCCACCCTGCGCACCCTGCAACATCACTTTAAGCTGCCAGTGCACCAACTGCTGTGCGACGTGTCCACACGGTGGAACTCTACGCTCCACATGTTGGCCAGGCTCTATGAACAGCGTAGAGCTATAGTCGAATACCAACTCCAACATGGGCGGCGCAGTGGGAGTCAGCCTCCTCAATTCCTTTCAGAAGAGTGGGCCTGGTTGGCAGACATCTGCCATGTCCTTGGTAATTTTGAGGAGTCTACCCAGGTGGTGAGCGGCGATGCTACAATCATTAGCGTCACCATTCCTCTGCTATGCATCTTGAGAAATTCCCTGCAAACCATAAAGGCAGCTGCTTTGCGCTCGGAAACGGGGGCGGTGGAAGACAGTATGCCGCTGGATAGTCAGGGCACCCTCCTGTCTATTTCTCAGCGCGTACAGGAGGAGGAGGAGGAGCATGAGGAGGATGAGGAGGAGGGGGAAGAGACAGCTTGGCCCGCTGCTGACGGTACACCGGCTGATTGCCTGTCATCCTTTCAGCGTGTATGGCCTGAGGAGGAGGAGGAGGAGGAGGAGGAGGAGCAGGATCCTGAAAGTGATATTCCTAGTGAAGACAGCCATGTGTTGCGTACAGGTACCCTGGCACACATGGCTGACTTCATGTTAGGATGCCTTTCTCGTGACCCTCGCGTTGCATGCATTCTGGCCACGACGGATTACTGGGTGTACACACTGCTCGATCCACGGTATAAGGAGAACCTGCCCACTCTGATTCCCGAAGAGGAAAGGGGTTCGAGAGTGTTGCTATACCACAGGACCCTTGCGGACAAGCTGATGGTAAAATTCCCAGCCGACAGCGCTAGTGGCAGAAGGCGCAGTACCGAGGGCAAGGTAGCAGGGGATGTGCGTAGATCGAGCAGCATGTACATCCCAGGCAGTGCAACAGTCTTTAAGGGCCTGGCCAGCTTTATGGCTCCCCACCAAGACTGTGTCACCGCTCCCCAGTCAAGGCTGAGTCGGCGGGAGCACTGTAAAAGGATGGTGAGGGAGTACGTAGCCGATCGCACGACCGTCCTCCGTGACGCCTCTGCCCCCTACAACTACTGGGTGTCGAAGCTGGACACGTGGCCTGAACTAGCGCTGTATGCCCTGGAGGTGCTTGCTTGTCCTGCGGCTAGCGTCTTGTCGGAGAGGGTGTTTAGTGCGGCTGGGGGAATCATCACAGATAAGCGTAGCCGTTTGTCAACCGACAGTGCCGACAGGCTAACACTCATCAAGATGAACAAAGGCTGGATTTCCCCAGACTTCTGTTCTACACCAGCGGACAGCAGCGATACGTAAGCAATACGTAGGCTGCACCCGCGGATGGAAGCTACGTTCTCTCTCACCATCCAAAACGGGGACATTTCTGCTTCATCAATCTGTGTCTAATATTCCTCCTCCTCCTCCTGCTCCTCCTCCTGAAACCTCACGTAATCACGCTGAACGGGCAATTTTTCTTAGGGCCACAAGGCTCACTCAAATAATTTTTCTGAACAATTTTTATAAGTTTCAATGCGCTTAAAAGCGTTGGAACTTTAACTTGAACCAATTTTTCGTTACACTGGGCTGCCTCCAGGCCTAGTTACCACTTAAGCCACATTAACCAAAGCGATTCACCTGCCATCTTGGTTGGGCATGGCCAATTTTTACTGAGGTACATTAGTACTGTTGGTACACCAAATTTTTGGGGCCCTCACCTACAGTGTAATCATAGCAATTTGTATGTTCTTCACCTGCACTCATGGTACAGAAGTGTGTGTGGGGTTGGCCTACACTTTAGCTACATAAATGTAACTTGGGCCTTGGCTATACTAAGGCTACTGAAATGGAACTAAGACTGCGCTCCCGCTATACTGCTGCTTCGGAATTGTTACTGGGGCCTGTCTTGAGTGCTACTATTGCTGAAATGGAACGAAGACTGCGCTCCCGCTATACTGCTGCTTCGGAATTGTTACTGGGGCCTGTCTTGAGTGCTACTATTGCTGACATGGAACGAAGACTGCGCTCCTCCTATAATGCTGCTATTGATATGTTAGTGGGGCCTGTCCTAAAGCTACGGCTGAAATGTTACGAATTCTGGGCTCTGCCTATACCGCTGCTAATGGTATGTCTCTGGGGTGTGGAAACAGAGGCTTCCCAAAGACATGATGGCGGCGAGGCCATTTCCCACCAACGCGGTTACTGTAAAGGTGCATATAACCACGGACATGTGGAGAGGACACGTAGTGCCTCAAAAACATCCCCCTCCTCCTCCAACAGGGAAAACATTCTTGGCAAATGTCTTTGCATTGGTTCGTCTGGTGGCAGTCCAAGAATTTCACCTTTACCGACACAACAAGAGAGCCCCCACACCATCCCCCCGCCACGGCCCACTTAATCCTGGCCGCATTCCGAAAACCAACAAAATACAACCGTGCTACTAGGTCCGCAGTCACCACCACATTACCACCAACGCGGTTACTGTAAAGGTGCATATAACCACGGACACGTGGAGAGGACACGTAGTGCCTCAAAAACATCCCCCTCCTCCTCCAACAGGGAAAACATTCTTGGCAAATGTCTTTGCATTGGTTCGTCTGGTGGCAGTCCAAGAATTTCACCTTTACCAACACAACAAGAGAGCCCCCACACCATCCCCCCGCCACGGCCCACTTAATCCTGGCCGCATTCCGAAAACCAACAAAATACAACCGTGCTACTAGGTCCGCAGTCACCACCACATTACCACCAACGCGGTTACTGTAAAGGTGCATATAACCACGGACACGTGGAGAGGACACGTAGTGCCTCAAAAACATCCCCCTCCTCCTCCAACAGGGAAAACATTCTTGGCAAATGTCTTTGCATTGGTTCGTCTGGTGGCAGTCCAAGAATTTCACCTTTACCGACACAACAAGAGAGCCCCCACACCATCCCCCCGCCACGGCCCACTTAATCCTGGCCGCATTCCGAAAACCAACAAAATACAACCGTGCTACTAGGTCCGCAGTCACCACCACATTACCACCAACGCGGTTACTGTAAAGGTGCATATAACCACGGACACGTGGAGAGGACACGTAGTGCCTCAAAAACATCCCCCTCCTCCTCCAACAGGGAAAACATTCTTGGCAAATGTCTTTGCATTGGTTCGTCTGGTGGCAGTCCAAGAATTTCACCTTTACCGACACAACAAGAGAGCCCCCACACCATCCCCCCACCACGGCCCACTTAATCCTGGCCACATTCCGAAAACCAACAAAATACAACCGTGCTACTAGGTCCGCAGTCACCACCACATTACCACCAACGCGGTTACTGTAAAGGTGCATATAACCACGGACAAGTGGAGAGGACACGTAGTGCCTCAAAAACATCCCCCTTCTCCTCCAACAGGGAAAACATTCTTGGCAAATGTCTTTGCATTGGTTCGTCTGGTGGCAGTCCAAGAATTTCACCTTTACCGACACAACAAGAGAGCCCCCACACCATCCCCCCGCCACGGCCCACTTAATCCTGGCCGCATTCCGAAAACCAACAAAATACAACCGTGCTACTAGGTCCGCAGTCACCACCACATTACCACCAACGCGGTTACTGTTAAGGTGCATATTACCAGTCTGACTGGGGCATGCAGACACCTTGACAGAATGAATAGTGTGTGGCACATAGGTTCCCCATTGCTATGCCTACGTGTGCAGCTCCTGATGGCGGTGGCACAGGATTCTATTTCTCATTGCTTCTGTACAGCATTGTGGGCTATCGCCCCGCCACTTTTAAAGAGGATCGCTGCCTAGCCATGCCAACCCTCTGCAGTGTGTGCCTGCGGTTCCTCCTCATGGCAGACGCACTTCTAAATAGACATGAGTGTGGCGTGGCAGGAGGGCAGCTGAAGGCTGCGCAGGGACACTTTGGTGTGCGCTGTGGGGGGGAGGGGGGGCGGTTGGTCAGCATGTAACCCAGGAGAAGTGGCAGCGGAGTGTCATCCAGGCAGTGATTGTGCTTTGTTGTAGCTAGTGTGGTGCTTAGCAAAGGTATGCCATGCTAATGAGGGCTTTTCAGAAGTAAAAGTTGTTGGGAGTGGGGGGGGGGGGGGGCACTCTTGCCGGTATTGTGGCTTAATAGTGGGACCTGGGAACTTGAGATGCAGCCCAACATGTAGCCCCTCGCCTGCCCTATCCGTTTCTGTGTCTTTCTCATCACTTTCTTGAATTGCCCAGATTTTCACACATGAAAACCTTAGCGAGCATCGGCGAAATACAAAAATGTTCTGGTCGCCCATTGACTTCAATGGGGTTCGTTGTTCGAAACGAACCCTCGAACATCGCGGGAAGTTCGTTCCGAATAACGAGCACCCGAGCATTTTGGTGTTCGCTCATCTCTAATCTTAATGCTTCAAAGTTGCACTTCAATAAGCAGGGCCTGCTGCAGGTTGCTGCGGGCCCTTGGGCGACAAAATCACAGTGAACTCCTGAATTGGTTATCGGCCCAGCTGTGCCCCTGAGTCATTTATATGCCCCATTGTACCCTGTAATTAGCAAGGCCCCTCTGTGCCCCTGAGTCGTTTATATGCCCCAGTGTACCTTGAAATTAATAAGGTTCCTCTGTGCCCCCGAGTCATTTATATGCCCCAGTGTACCCGGTAATTAATAAGGTCCCTCTGTGCCCCCGAGTCATTTATATGCCCCAGTGTACGCTGTAATTAATAAGGCCCCTCTGTGCCCCTGAGTCATTTATATGACCCAGTGTACCCTGTAATTAATTAGTTCCCTCTTTGCCCCTGAGTCATTTATATGCCCCAGTGTACCTGGTAATTAGTAAGGTCCCTCTGTGCCTCTGAGTCATTTAAAAGACCTTGTGTACTCGGTAATTAATAAGGTCCCTCTGTGCCCCTGAGTCATTTATATGCCCCAGTGTACTCGGTAATTAATAAGGCCCCTCTGTGCCCCTGAGTCATTTATATGCCCCAGTGTACTCGGTAATTAATAAGGCCCCTCTGTGCCCCTGAGTCATTTATATGCCCCAGTGTACACTGTAATTAATAAGGCCCCTCTGTGCCCCTGAGTCATTTATATGCCCCAGTGTACCTGGTAATTAGTAAGGTTCCTCTGTACCTCTGAGTCATTTATATACCCCAGTGTACCTGGTAATTAATAAGGCCCCTCTGTGGCATATAAATGACTCTGGGGCACAGTGTACCCTGTAATTAATAATGCCCGCCTGTGCCCCTGAGTCATTTATAAACCCCACTGTACCCTAGAACCATTATTAAGCCCCACTGTGCCTCGGCAATTAAAATAATAAGCTTAGCTTCCTTGGCGTCTTCTGGTGAGGATAATGTGGAATGGCAGTGGAATGGCACAAGTGGTGCAATGGCATCATTCTATCTTCTGCCTGACACAGATGGCGCTGACGGTGGACTGGAATGTGCTCGGCTTCACACAGTGCCACTGTGATAGTCAATTGTATCATCTTTAAAGGGGTTGTCTCGCGGCAGCAAGTGGGATTATACACTTCTGTATGGCCATATTAATGCACTTTGTAATGTACATCGTGCATTAAATATGAGCCATACAGAAGTTATTCACTTACCTGCTCCGTTGCTAGCGTCCCCGTCGCCATGGATCCGTCTAATTCTGATGTCTTCTTGCTTTTTTAGACGCGCTTGTGCTGTGCGGTCTTCTTCCTGGTGAATGGGGCCGCTCGTGCCGGAGAGCTGGTCCTCGTAGCTCCGCCCCATCACGTGTGCCGATTCCAGCCAATCAGGAGGCTGGAATCGGCAATGGACCGCACAGAGCCCACGGTGCACCATGGGAGAAGACCCGCGGTGCATCGTGGGTGAAGATCCCGGCGGCCATCTTGGTGAAGGAAGAAGGAGGAAGAAGGAAGACGCCGCAGAGCGGGGATTCGGGTAAGTAATAAATTTTTTTTTTTTAACACATCCTTTGGGGTTGTCCTGCGCTGAACGGGGGGCCTATGGAAAAAAAAAACCCGTTTCGGCGCGAGACAACCCCTTTAAGACATGAATACAATTCATTTCAAAGAATGATGACTGGATCCATCCCACTGGTGAATGGGCCCGGGTACTTGCCCGGGCGTGCCAAGTGCTGACGCCAGTCCAGCTAATGGGTCTCAATCATAGATATGATTTAATTTTACATTACTGATGTGTTCTTTTGCATGATTTTGTTTTTTCCCCCTCCATGTTCAGTTCTTTAAGTTGTTCTGGTTTCAAATCACATGTTCTCAGCTTGTTTATTGGGTGAAGTAACTATTTTAAGCCAGAGTTGCGTGTGTATCCACATGATAGGACTAAGGGCTACTCACTAGTCTGAAACATGTAAGTTATGCCATATGGGTCTGCGATTTTAATTTACTCTTCATAAAAGCTGCATTTTTGTGGATGCTGGATTTTTTTTCTTCTTTTCCATCAGTTAACTAGAGCATAAGAGTGGATATGTATGAACACTGAACCACATACATGCAGGAAACTGAACTATCCCACAGACGTCAATGTGCTCGAAGACCTGCCTCTGTGCAGCACCGTATTTCCCATAAAACCTCTCAATTACTGAATATGATGGAATTAAGGCTATAAGCTCTATCCACTGTTTGTTAAAGTGACCCTCCAAGTTTGGGACAAAATTCTGTCCTGGGACCAGAAAGGTAGGAGAATCTATTACCTGCAGTTGTTCTATGCCATCCTTCTGATCGGCTGATTTCTGGTCCTGTTTTCATTCGTCCAAGATGGCCACAATCTTCAGACTACCTAATGCCCACAGTGTATTGCTAGTGTTTAGACTACTAATGCAATATACCTGCTCTCTGATTGGCCAGAGCTGCTCATGTGATCAGCACTGCCCAATTATACAGCAGTGCACAGTGTGCTTTAGATTGTTAGAAAATTACTGCAGCCATCATGGACTGTCAAAAACAAGGTACAAAACCCGGGGATGGGAGAGGTAGCAAAGAGCAATCGCAGATAACATACCCTCCAATACCACCACCTTTTCTTCCTCCCAGTCGCAAGCGCACAGCAGTCAGTCTGCACCAGTCGGCCATGAAGATCCTCTCTCTACTTCACTGTGTGCCAAATTCCAAACCCCCTCCAAAGCAGGCCACATGCATCAATCTGAGGAGCTGTTTGATCATTCAGTGTCATGGAATGTCAATCGGACAGTCAAAACAACCATAGGAAGAAGACCAAAACATTGAATGCACTGATGCCCAACCATTCACCCCCCCCCCTTCCCCAAACCCCTCGGAGAGGAAGATGAGGGAGGGTCAGTGCGTGTGGTCAGCCCTCCCTGTAATGTATACTCAGGGGGATGTGGAAATAGAGGTGCCAGCTCCTGTTATTCACTGCGACATAGAATTCAGGAAGAGAAGAATGACAAACAGGAAGTAGAGGTTGGAAATGTTGTGGTGCTTGACCCAAAATGCACAGATAAGAAGAGTCATGGTAGTAGCTTGCAGGGAAAGAGCGTAAGAGCCGGACATTGCGGAGCGGGACCCTGCCAAGGCAGCGAGTAGGGTGTTGCAGAAAAACAAAGGGCAGTGCCACCACCCTCAGGAAATACCCTGTTTCCCTGAAAATAAGACATACCCTGAAAATAAGACATAGCAGAATTTTCCCAGAATTTTTGAGGATGCAAAATGATTTTTCTGGCCTTTTGAGGATGCTTGAAATATAAGCCCTACTCTAAAATTAAGCCCTGCTAACAGTTAATTTAAAAAAAAAGTCAATTTAAATAGTGTCCAGGCAGCTATATATGTAAAAAAGTTAAACCTTTTTGAACAAAAATTAATATAAGGGACTGTCTTATTTTCGGGGAAACACGGTACTAGTTGACGCAGCACCTTCAGGCCCACAGCTGGGTCTGCTCACCGGACTGGTGCAGCCTGGACATTCTTTGTAACTTCATGTCATGACAGAAGAGCAGTCATCTGTAAGTAAGTGCAGTAAGCAGTTAAAATGCGTCAAGAATGCAAACAATGTCAACGTAACATGTATGAACTGCAACAGTGTGATTGTTCTTAGTGAGAGAAACCAAATAATCTTGTAGATATGATACGTTTTAATGGCTAACAAAAATACATGATGTTACAGCAAGCTTTTGGGGATATCTCTGCCCCTTCGTCAGGCTAATGAATGAAACTAGTTTGGATGGCACATAATTATAACATACAGATGCAGAGGGGAGGGGAACACACTCCTCTTATACTAAATAAATGTTCACACAGAAATTTGAGACTGTTTTGCACTCAAAACTTAAAACAACAAACAAACCGAGCTGAGACATAAATCATAAATCAGTCCACTGTGCTCAGGAGCGTTTTGTGATGTGTCTTATCTCTCCTTCAACCTGCATATGGAAGGAAATGCAGCACCACCTTTTGGATGGCAACATTATTACTGACATTGATATCTAACCCATATTCCATCGCTCCATCCCCCAGTTTTGAGAATGAGAAAAAATGCCAGCTCAACCATCCATGAGCTACTTGCAATGGAAATGCTACCCTTTAGGCTAGTGGACACAGTTGCCTTCCGCAACATGGCACTCTGTGCTAACCCTCAGTACAAGATGCCCAGCCAACATTTCTTTACCCAAAACGCCATCCTGCCCCTGCACCAGCATGTGCTGCTGTTGGTAGTGGAACTGCTGCTGCTCTCCTTCTCCTGCTTCCAGAATTCTCGCAGCGGGATCTGACCCGACCATGTTGAATACTTTTTGGGAGAAGTACAGTGTTCCTCAGATGTGTGGTTGTAGTCCCATGCTATATGGAAGGGGGGGGGGGGGGGGGGGGCTTCTGGAGGACAAATTTATTGAGCCCGATTTTTACTCCCACTGACTTTAATGGGCGTTAGTCATCTATCCAGATTCCTGATCATTTTCGTGAAATTGGCTCGATATTGATTATTCCACTAATCACTAATTAGGAAGCACCATTGAACATAAAGGACGTGCCATTTAATTTATTTCTAATTTGTTGAATAGATATAAGACCGATCCTGAAAATGTTCCCCCGCTGGATCTTATTTCATGAAAACATCATAAAATCCAGGGATGATATTACTGTCTGGAAAATTGCATCCTGTTTGCCTACTATGTAATTACATGGGAGGCAGACAGCAGACATAATAAGGCCTGCCATGCAGAAGTGCCAGCTATTCTGTTTCTGTTAAAGTCTGAGCAAAAGAATCAAAAAGGGGAGAAAGGAAAGAAAAGATGGGGTGCTTAAAGATACTCAAGGTTAAAAGCTGCATTAGAATTGCTATCAAGTAGGTAGATTCCACAGTATGAAGGACCCCGGCAGCATCACGCATTTCATTGGGCATCATGGTAAACTACTATTAAATGTGTATGATTTCCCTGGCAATCAGCTCTTCATCTGTGGAACTGCATAAGAAAATGGCGTTGCTCTGATTGTGCAAAACCCGTAAACAGGAACTAACTTTTTTTTTAATCCATATCTACAATAAATGTATTTTTAATTACTCTGCCTGTTCTCAGTCCGTTCACTAACCGCTAGCATATGGTTTATGGACGGCTCTTAGCAACCACTGAAACCCTAAACATAGCAAAAGCTGAGAAGGGCGTTGCATTAGTTGAACTTTAGGAAGCCTTTGGTACACGAGAGAGGAAAATTTTGGTAAGCAAACATATTGCCAAATTACTTAGAAAAGGTTTTATGTAGATATGGTTAAAAAAAAAAGGTAAGTTACTCTTTAAGGCCCGGGCTACACATTGAACTATTCTCATGTTTGCATTGAAAGTCACACAGCAATATTTTAGCACCATATACAAGCTTTCTGAAAAGTATCCTACTGTATGTCAATTGGCCCTAATCAGGGCGGATTGTATAGTTTATGAACTTTTAGGCCCGTTTCAGATGAGCGTATTGTCACATGACCGTAATACGGATGTCTTACAGATAACATTGTCATCAGTATTCCACAGTATTTGATCTATATGTGTCTCTGCACTTCTTATTGCTTTTATTTTCCATAGGGCAAATACAGATTTGTATTTGCCTAATAGAAAAATAATGAATGCAAGTACAGAGGCAAAAACGGATAAACTAGTTCATGCTTTGTAATCCGTAATATGGAACTAATGTAAATCTATGTACCTATTCACCAGTCTCTATTTTTCACAGCTGTTTCCAAAAATACAGACTGGTGAATAGATTCACATGGGCTCCGTATTACGGTTCACAAAATATGCACCAAAGCGGGAGTAAAATCCAATACGAAGCATTCTATATATCTGTCACAGCACAGAGAACATGCAGAAGAGCACATATACCCTCTGTGAGTCACCATCAGCCATTCTGATGAATGCAACGCGGGTCATGTCCTCCAATATATAAGGGAATCCCCATAAATCACACATTACAGGCTCATTTATGCAATTCCAACATAAGAGAGAACAGTACTGTAGACAAGTAATCTGATTAAGCCATCAAAACATGCCTAAAGCGTATTTCTAACCATCTATTAAGTGAGCAGAAGAGGATCTTGTCCCCTACAGGCACTTGTAGGATATCATTAGCTGTTCCCAGCGGGTTCTGAAGCATTATGAATGCTATCCTTGTGTAGTGAATGTGTTGGTGTAGTACGCTGCAGTTAGTGTAGTAATAAAAAGGTACATTTATGAGGCTCCTACACCGAAGATGACTCAAACAAGTGAATACAAGTTGTTCATTAATCCACGAGCAGAGATGGTGAATGTAGAAAGCGCCGCGAAAAAAAAAAATCACAGAAAGTGGAAATATACTACTAACACAAAATGGAAACTCCTACGAATTCCTTGGATCACCAAGACCACAAACAAAATAGACCGCATCCAACAAAGTTTACATTGGAGGACAAAATTATGAAACATAGACTCTCCTACTTCGGCCATGTAATGCAAGCTAATTCATTAGAAACATTGATGTTTGGAGTGGTCATCGGCAAAAGAAGACCTGACGCCAAAGAACGTGATGGCTTGGTACTATTAATGCCAACACTAACATGCAAATGATCGAATGGGAGGAAGCCGTACAAAACAGAACCGCATGGGGAGGGGTGAACTATAAAGTGTCCGACAGTTGGCCCCGACTAAATGGAGAAAGATAGATGGATAGACACCACTTCTCAAGTTAACACCTACTGTTTCCATGTGTCAAGACAGGTCTGAGAGTTAGAACAGAGCCTCAAGATAATCAAGTTAATGACTTCTGTGGAAAAATGCATTAAGCATGCTCTGTGATGTGTAGTAGTCCTAGTGTAATACATCCAGTTGGCTTTGACTAGCCCCAACATGCATAAAGCTAAGCAAGCTGGCATAACATCACAACTGACTTAAACAAAAGACTCCAGGTACTTGTAAGATAAGAGTGCCCAGTCTGCCTACAGAGAGAGTTTGTTTTACATGAGTCAGTTTTGTTGAAAGCTTTCTGAGAGGAAGGTCATTAAATTATTTGCCCCCTGATCACATTTTAAGTGCTAAAGGTAGCCATAAAACTTAGATAACCTCATGCTTTTTGACTAGGCTCACTGTGAGGCCCAAATAGTAAGAACGCGTCTGTCACCCGTGTTTTTCCACTTGTGCTTAATATTTCCATTAGGAGTAAAGGAACCTGTCATTCATTTGGGGTGATGTCATTCCTACGGAAATATATCCATCTCCCACTTTTTATCAAGTCTGTAGTACAGGATCCTGTTCTACATCTTCTAACTCTCCCAGAAGGAAAGGTGCAAAGGACAGAACATACACTCAGGCTGTCTTTGCTCCCTGTGGCCCTCCTCTTGAATACTGTGTCACATATCTCTCTGTCCCCTTGGCACAAGGGCACCACCACTTGCTGAGTGCATACATGCTAATGCCCTTTAGTGGGAAAGAATATCCCTTAAATAAAGTCTGCCCCGGGTCCATGTAAGAGATGTGGCACATGAATGCTTATGCATTCTCCCACTGTTGTAGACCAATCAATGTGTAGGTCCCTGACAGGGGTCAGAAACGCTCTTTTCTCCTTAGGGAGAGCAACTATATACTATAAACTAAGTGAGGAGACTCAAATGGCCACACACGCTCCTCTGGGTAATATGCAAATAAGGGAGATGGAATAAATCCTCCACAGTGCCACCTATTGAAAGGCAGCATTCCTTCGAGTCAAAGTGGGACTTTTTATACAAGTCTTGTTACAATGACTGGGAATCAAAAGCAAAGCCAGACTCCATGTACATACAGCTGTTTCCGGGTTATTGCCCATCATCAGTGTACAGTAGGAGTCTGGCTTTTGCTAGTGAGAGGCCTGGGACAGGGGTCAGAAACGCTCTTTTCTCCTTAGGGAGAGCAACTATATACTATAAACTAATTGAGGAGACTCAAATGGCCACACACGCTCCTCTGGGTAATATGCAAATAAGGGAGATGGAATAAATCCTCCACAGTGCCACCTATTGAAAGGCAGCATTCCTTCGAGTCAAAGTGGGACTTTTTATACAAGTCTTGTTACAATGACTGGGAATCAAAAGCAAAGCCAGACTCCATGTACATACAGCTGTTTCCGGGTTATTGCCCATCATCAGTGTACAGTAGGAGTCTGGCTTTTGCTAGTGAGAGGCCTGGGACAGGGGTCAGAAACGCTCTTTTCTCCTTAGGGAGAGCAACTATATACTATAAACTAAGTGAGGAGACTCAAATGGCCACACACGCTCCTCTGGGTAATATGCAAATAAGGGAGATGGAATAAATCCTCCACAGTGCCACCTATTGAAAGGCAGCATTCCTTCGAGTCAAAGTGGGACGTTTTATACAAGTCTTGTTACAATGACTGGGAATCAAAAGCAAAGCCAGACTCCATGGTCCCTGACAGTCATGGTGTCTGAGGTAGAAATTCCTCAATGCCCTGTTGGTTGGGCATGGTCGAATCTAATGCTCAGGAGAACGCACCTAACAGTACAATCATCTACAACAGTCGGAAGCACCGGCCCAGTATGGTTGTGTGGCCACAGGTCCTGCAGCAAATATTTCAACGCAGTAACATTTATTAATACACTTTGGTCACAAGTTGGCATCATAGCAATGGAAATATACATGACAAAATGCTACATTTATATAGTATCTCCCACTTGTGAGTCCATTCCGTCTTGAACTTATGACGATAAGAAGCCGAATGATGAAAAAACAGTCCCAATCCATAAGGCACACTGTGTCACAGTCCTGGAGCACATGAACAGATCTAAATATAAGAACAATAAAGACAGTTTTCAGATTCTGGAAGAGGTTCCTCTATACCTTATAGCTTGTGCAAGCTCAATGCATACAGACACTGATATAAACTGATAATTTTCTCACTTATTATATGGCAGCAGATAGTCCCATATTTGAGTCGTGAATGAGTTGGTCTTGCAGCATAATTTGCATTAAATGATAAGGCTCTCCCTGCCCCTATCACAGCAGGAAGTCCCAGCACAATCCAAATCACCTGTCAACATTCAAGATCAGCAAAGTGGCCAGGTTACTTGACAATGTATATAAGAGAGGCCCCTTTACATATAAGCATCTATTAAATACTTGTTCTAAATCCCATTAGAAGTTATTGTAAGCCAAGCCTAATGGAAGCCATGGCCATATGAAATGCAATCAAACTTTACTGAAGTGCAATCACTGATTGACTATCTAGTAGCACCTCTCTACAGTGTAGTGCGGTACTACATATCCTGGACAGCTCGTTACCTGAGCCAGGATGAGTTGCTCCTCTAGACACCAGGTGAAGGCGGCTCCATGTTGTTCTTGCTGGTATACTGTGTAGTGTACAGGATCCTAAAGAAGTTCCTGTCCTCATGTAGAAACTGGTTTACAGCTTCCAACAGCCCTGACTGTTATATGTAAGGACTTTCTTTATCTGTATTAAGGGGATATTTAACCAAAAAAATATGCCCTATTTACCAGGAGCAAGAAAGACATTGCAACAGGACAATTATAACAACAGCCGCTGGCGACAGGTGGGGAGCCACCGGCACTAGAGATGAGCGAACCTACTCGTTTCGAGTAATTACTCGATCGAGGACCGCGATTTTCGAGTACTTCCGTACTCGGGTGAAAAGATTCGGGGGGCGGGGGGAGTCATGGTGGAGCGGGGGGTAGCAGCGGGAACAGGGGGGAGCCCTCTCTCTCTCCCTCTCCCCCCACTCCTCGCTGCAACCCTCCACTCACCCACGGCGCCCCCCGAATCTTTTCGCCCGAGTACGGAAATACTCGAAAATTGCGGTGCTTGGGCGAAAAAGGGGCGTGGCCGAGTAGGTTCACTCATCTCTAACTGGCACATAACATAGGGGTGTAATAAAAGTGTAATTTACAGTCAGGTGCAGCAGAGGGGATAAACTGCCAAAACAAAGTTCTTTCCTGCAATAAAATAAGACGTTAGCAACAGACATATCAGCGGCAACAATCAGACATGATAGATATCCCTTGGGGGTGTCTCCAGAATGATACAATAAGACTGACTCATATTTCATCAATGAGTTCTCACAGTTTCTAAGTTTCTCTTTGAACATTATCCGTGTTATCTTATGTAGTAATGTGTGAGCAGTGATTACCTAATTATCTAAGAACCTTTTATTTCTTCCAGTAAAAAAACGACAAAGCAAAACGGTCAGAAGAAAACTGAAAGCATTCGGGGGTTTTTCTGAAACCCATTGAAATTAATGGGTAAACAAATTCAGTTTATTTTACTTTTCTCTCCTCGAAAAATGGACCAGAGAGACGGAAACCCTGTACTAAGCCCTAACACAGGTGTGAAAGCAGCTTCTGTTTTCCTCCTCAGTTCGGGAAGCAGGAAAGGAGAATCCCCTGGCCGAACGGGTCCGTTTTATGGCAAAACTGAACAACACCGAACAGACCCTATTGACCATAATTGGGGATCTGTTCGGTCTACGTTCACCCGCCTGGCATCTTACAGAAAGAAAAAGTGCCACGTTAAAGCTTTTTCTTTGGGTATTTTGTGCCGGATCTGCGAGGGAAGCTCCCAACGGGGGTTCCAGCGCAGATGTTAGACCACGGTTACAATAATGTTACTAGTAATAATACCTCTACAATAAATACTGCAGTACAACTAGTTTATCAATAGTCATAGCCTAACTAAAGAAGTCCTATTAGCATTATAGTTAGGCCTCATGTCCATGGGCATATCGGATTCCACATTTAGGAGCCTGCAGTGGAATCCGACCCTGCCCGTGGTCAAGGACCCTGCAGAAGCGCCGGTCGACGAGCGCACAGTGCATTTTTTTTTTAATCATTTCCAATCCACTGTCTGACGTCTTCCTACATTCTGATTTGAAGCTTGTACAGCTCTAATGTCAGAAGACATCCGCCAGGGTATTCTTACAGTCTATTGCCAGCCACTCCACTGTAGGAGCCTTTCTGGCGCACAGACACTGGCTTTAGCCAGCAGATGGCACCGTTGTATAACTGCAAAACGAGAAAGCCTTTTAGGAAACCCTGAATCCAAAATTGGATTAGAAAGGGGTAAACAGTCGTCTGTTCAGGAACTGCATTAAAATCTAGCATGCTGTAATTCATATGCAGACGCCCATGTTTTCCTATGGGCGGCTTGAACTGCGGATCGTCCGCGAGGGTTCCGCAATTCAAATCCGCCCGTGGACATTGGGCCTTACTGTTCCATTCCTGTTAATATTTTGCTGTAGTGGTCTGACAAGAGCTGTATGCTCATTTAGACTGCGTGACGACTTCACTGGCGGACAGCGTGGGAATGTGGGGGACAGTGGATATAAAAAAAAACATCCGCTAGCTCCCCATCACCTACCCAAAAATATCATAACTTAGTTTATGCTGCTGTTCGGAGGTGACAGGTTTTCTTCAAAGTGTACTCCATATATTCATAGATGTAGTAAGTCTGTCATAGGGTGTATTCCTGCTGTCTGCAGCTTCTAGATATCAACAGAGCGAGCCGTGGAGGGCCATAGATTACTGATGCAGTGGAGTCAATGCAGTATTAGGCTTTATTTACACAGGTGAGTGCGACTTTGGTCTGTGAAAGACCGACCAATTTCACTGCGAATGTATATGCATTTTGCATCAGTTTTTGTTGTATTTTTAACATACAAGTGGCATCCAAGTGTTGTTCACGTGTGTACAAAGAAAAAAAGAAAGGAAGGTGGCATAATCAATATAATTTAAAACTACTACTATAGTCAATTGATGTTTGAAAAAAAAAGCTAGAGCGCACATTTTGTGCATTCCATTTTTTTCACACCCCCATTGCCTTTAATGGGTGGTTTTTGGTGCGTGAAAACACACCAAGATAGAATATGCTGAGTTTTTTTTTTACTCGGACCATCAGTCCATGAAAAAAAAGAATCCGACTGTGAATGACTGCATTCACTTTGATGGGTCTCAGTTCCATCAGTTGCAAACTTGGACAGAACTCACTTGTGCGAAGTGGCTTTCTACTCAACCCCTCCCTCGATGACGTCCATATGGATTGCATAGATAACCAATATATACTTTCCCAAAATCATGGGGCGCTTACCACCAGCCTAATACACCGGCTGGAACCCTTCCCCGATGTAACAGAAAACACAACACACCTTCTTGTGTTTTAAGTAGCATAAATGCCAACGCTACCATACAGCCATGTTTCATATTTAGTAGCGGTTTTTTTTTTTAACAATCTTTTATTCATTTCAAGTCAAAAGGTTAACAACACATCTTATTGTAGACCTAAGACTCAAGAAATGTTGAATGATAAAACAAAGAACATGGTGCCCATGTAGGAGGCCATTAATAACCGTATGATGATAAGCAATTCAATAGTTCTTATTTTAAACCCGGAGGGCCCAAAATCTTGCAGGAAGAGGTGTAACTATAGGGGGTGCAGAAGTAGCAGTCACTACCGGGCACAGGAGCATTAGGGGGCCCAAAGGCCCCCCTGTTACATACCAAGACACCAGTATTATAAATGGCATATGGTAGATAGAGGGCCCTGTTACTGATTTCACATCAGGGGCCCGAGGGCTCCTACTTTAGTTCCGCCTCTGTGCAGGGTATGTTATGGCATAGAATGTACCCATAGGAAAATTAAAGAGACCATGTAATGAGGGTTTTTAACATATAACCGGCTTCATTGCCGGTCATGTGTTCTTTCTTCTGCGCTGCGGGGAGTCGTCCGTCTTGAAGTACGGACGTCTTCTTCCTGCAGTAAGAGCACAGTCACACGGGTGCATTGGTGCCCGTGTACGGGTGCCGATGCACCGGTGTGACTAAGCCCTAAAAGGGTTAATTCTGGAAGAAAGAACACTGGAACGCCAGCGTAAACAGCTTTAAAGGGTTGTCTATGTAGCGAGCGAGAGTTGGGGATCAGCTTGAGTTCATGGTGGCTATGTACTCTGACTCCCATCCGCTATGCAATAAGTGAAAGTATGACGAAGGTTATAGTTTGTGACACCAGTCTGCAGCAGGCCAGAGTGAGGGTCAGCTTGGTGGTTGCAATCCCACCCGGTCATGCTACAAACAAAGTTTATGGATGATGGTTGTCTTTCCTGTCCCGGGAAGGCAGTGTAGTGTAGCTTCGTGGGAAGGAGCTTCAAGAGACGAGGCTAATGGTGAAACAGTTGAACATACATTTATTTGGAGATAACTGGCAGAAACAAGGCAATGTTCAAAACACAGTCCAAATTCTGCTTCAGATCCAGAAGTCAAAGATTCAGATGAAATAAACCGTTTCTTTCCTTTCTCCATTCTTCTTATGCTACTCCTATCCTTCACAACTGCACTTAGTTATTTGCTAACTGAACAACTTTTTATCAACCACTAACTTCTGATCTTTCAAAAACTGGGCGGGTCCATTTATGGACTCTGTATCCTCTTATGAGCATAGAGTTAAAGGGGTTGTCCCGCGCCGAAACGGGTTTTTTTTTTTTTCAACCCCCCCTCCCGTTCGGCGCGAGACAACCCCGATGCAGGGGTTAAAAAAGAACACCGGAGAGTGCTTACCTGAATCCCCGCGCTCCGGTGACTTCTTACTTACCTGCTGAAGATGGCCGCCGGGATCTTCTCTCTCGGTGGACCGCAGGTCTTCTGTGCGGTCCATTGCCGATTCCAGCCTCCTGATTGGCTGGAATCGGCACGTGATGGGGCGGAGCTACACGGAGCCGGCATCCAGCACGAGCGGCCCCATTGAGGAAAGAAGAAGACCCGGACTGCGCAAGCGCGTCTAATTTGGCAATTAGACGCCGAAAATTAGACGGCCTCCATGGAAACGAGGACGCTAGCAACGGAGCAGGTAAGTGAAAAACTTCTTATAACTTCTGTATGGCTCATAATTAATGCACAATGTACATTACAAAGTGCATTAATATGGCCATACAGAAGTGTATAGACCCACTTGCTGCCGCGGGACAACCCCTTTAAGGGGCTAAACAGAGGTCTAGTCTACTCTGTTTCTAGGCTTACGTACTGGTGTATCTTAACGCCACCAGGAAGTAGTGCTGGAGAGAGCACTGACAGCCCAGTGACGCCCCCTGTATCTCATTCGCTGATGAGAGAGCTCCCCTGCAGGTCCTGGAAAGTGAGTATGATGCTCCCGTCCCAGCTCCTTCTCCTCCGCGCTGCTTCTGTCAGTCTTGCAGGCTCCCCGGGCGGCCCCAGAAGTTAATCAGGTGATGCAGCTTTAACTGTCCCAGGCACCCAGGTGGTTTACTTAGCTTCACGCTGCTGCTGTTGTCACTTGCCTGGTCCTTCTCTGCCGCTGCTGTGCTTGATTTATGCTCCCCCCAGCACTCACCTCTGCCAGTGTGTTCCCCGGTCCTTCCCCGTTGCTGCTGTGCTTCCTTAATGCTCCCCGCCCAGCCACAGATGTCACCTCCAGCAGTGTTTTCCCCGCTGTTGCTGTGAGTGTGGCAGCCTCCCCGGGTGGACTCACATCAAGCTCGGCTACTGTGTTCCCCAGCGCTTCTCCACTGCTCTCTTCTGTCCTGAGAGCCAGCGGCAGCAGCAAACTGCAATCCGGCTCTTCAACGATGCTGCGGCTCCCTTACCTGTAACCCTCCCAGGCTGTCAAAATTCCCATACACTGTACTGCTAGGACCCTACTCCTCTACGCCTATCAGGAGCTAGGGGTGTAAGAGGGGCGTTTCTCCTGGCAAACCCATAGCTTCCGGTGGCATCAAGATACACCAGTACCCTAGGCTTATTGGTCCTCCGGGGTCCAACTACATTTGAATAGTTTTTTTAACCCATTAAGGATCAAGCGCTGTAAATTTACGGCGGAACCCCCTCTTACAGCTGAGCTGCAGGGTTGTAGCAGACCCTGATCAGCTCTGCCAGTGACTATTGTCACTACAAGGGGATGTTTTTTCCTGTAACTGGGGCTCCTATGGATGCCCCAGCTACAGTGAAAAAGTGTCAAATAAAAAAAGCCCAAAACATGTGAATGTCTCCTAGAGGTCTTATATGACATCATGGGGGACATAGATGGTAAAAAAAATAAGTACATACATAGGTAAAAAAAATGACAGAATAAAATAAAAATATATACATAAAAAAGAAAATAACCCAAAGCAGATGCCAACCAAAAGCCCTGTAATACGAAACCATACATATTATATATCAAAACGTCCAAAACAAAATGAGGAACCTACTGCCATACTTTATTTTAGCGTAAATATACTAATTTGTAAAAAAACTATAAATGTTAAAAAAAATCTACTTCCCATTCCTGCATAATGAACTCTGCGCAGATCACAAAACTTGTCTAGAACAGCCTCCCATACAAGTCAATGCATCCCCTCCTGTCCGTTGTTTGAATGGCCCATGAGGCTGCCGTAAAGCATCTTTAAATGCTGCTAAATGTAGCTCAGGCAGGATGGACGTCCACGTAGTCACGTACAGACAATAAAATTAGAAAAAAAAACTGCAAATCAGAAAATAAAAACAGATTAGAAAAATTGAAAATGTTTACCTGGTTTTAATTACTACACTCTTTTTTTGTCAATATAGTCCCTTTAATTCTGGCCAAGAGATGACGCTGTGAGGATCCTTAACAAGGGATTCCCCCCCTCCTTCCCCCCACTCCCTTCCTTCCCTGTAGTCATTTACAATGGGTTTTCTAGACTAAATGACCTTGAAAAGATTTATTGTAGCTTTTATTATACAGGCAACTCAACAGCCATGATATATTCCTGCAATTTATCAACCAAGGAAACATCTGCTCAGAATAGCCGTTACTACTGAATAGTTGATAACGGTCATCGGGAGTATTACATAATACGAAAAGTCATGGTACAATACCAAATGTATCAGACTGTGAATATACAGAGGGGGGGGGTAGCTAAAGAGTGTGCAGAAGTAGTCACGCCTGAACCCTAGTAGCCGATGAGAGCCCCCTCTACCACATAAGAAGACACCAGTGTTGTAAGTGGCACATGGTAGGTGGGGGCTATCTTGTAGGTTTGGCATTGGGGTCCAGGTTATGCCTCCGTATTTTTTTTTTTAAAGAAAGCTACTTTATGCTTTTTTAGTAGTATAAAAGAAAAAAAAACTATATAAATTTGGTATCACCGTAATCATATTGACCCACAGAGTAAAGATCATTTTCCACATTTTTAAGGACATGGCCTATTTTGGGCTTAAGGACACAGCGATTTTTTTCAAAAGCCATACCTTTTTTATTTTTTTGTCGACGCAACTGTGTAAGAGCTTGTTTTTTGCGTAGCAACCTGTAGTTTTTATCGGTGCCATTTTTGGGTACATAGACTATATTGTAAAACTTTTATTATTTTTTTTATGACCGCAGGGAGAGAAAACGCATAAATCCTTCCATAGATTTTTGTTATTTTTTAAAAAGCGTTAATTATGCAGTATAACTGACACAATACATTTTTTCTGCGGGTCGGTATGATTACAACGATACCCAAATTCTTAGATTTTTTTTAAGGTTTTTCCACTTTTCTGCAATAAAAACTCTTTTTTTGGAAATCTTTTTTCTTTCTAAATCGCTGCATTCAAAGTCCTATAACTTTTTTTTTTTTTTTCTATGGACGGAGCTCCATGAGGGCTTATTTTTTACGAGACAAGCTGTAGTTTTTATTGGTACCCTTTTGGGGAATATACAGCTTTTTTGATCACTTTTATTGTGTTTTTTAGGAGGCAAAATGCTAAAAATTAGCATTTTGCCTCAGTTTTTTTAGCATTTTTTTTACGCTTTTTGCTGTGCAGGATAAAGAGCATGTTCAACTTATTGTACATGTCATTATAGACGTGACGGTACCAAATATGTGGGATTTTTTTATGCTAATATGGGAAAAAGCCCCCCAAAAGGTTATCCCTATGACGTAAAGGTACATCCAGTTGCCAGGAAGTACCCTGCCTCCAGGACGTACCCTTACGTTATATGGTGGGAAGGGGTTAAAGTTTTTCAATACCTTAAATGAAATTAAAAGATACTGCTGAAAAATACAACTTGTCCTGCAAGAAGCAAACTGTCATGTGGCCGTCACCAGAAAATTTAAGAAGTTATGAATTTTCGAAAATGGGGGAGAGATGAGAATGCAAAAAAAAAACAACACCTCCCTTCCTTCTCATTCTCCCCTTTGCCTGGGCATTTAGCGCAGCCAAGGTTGCATAGGGGGCAGGCAGTGCAACTAGACTGAATGCCTCCAACATGTACCTTCTGAAGACCAGTTAGAGCTAACAGGCATTCTATGTTTGAAGATTTCATTGTCAGCTGTGTGGTCCTTGATGAACCTAAGCCCTTGTGATGGGTTAAACCACGTAACTGTCCCCACTTGGCAACTTTCTTTCTCTCAATAATGCTAGCAATAGTTATCCATTGCCTCCGCTCTTCTTTTGCTATCGCAATTCTTTGTCCTTTTGAGTCCATAATTACCTTTTGCGGGCCTTGAAACATCTACTTGGATGGGGAAAAGTGGTGGGTTCCAAGTACGCCTACTGAATGCTGGTTAAAATATTCCACCCAGTCATCGTGGACTGATTCCATGGCCGATTATGGTAGCTACAGTTTACTGGCTTGGTGATCAAGCCCATCTTCCTCCACACCCACACTCCACAGGGTCGATTCGGAGGGACTCTCTTGCATCTGTGTTTGGCCCATCCTGCTTACTACGCTATGTGTTAAAGACCATTTAGAGCTAGTCATCTGGTCTGGTTCTTTACATTGACTGTAGATGCTGTTTCTGACATCTGGAATTTACCCACGCATCTTGGCACTTTGGGCATGGCCATGTATACAACATGGGGCTATTTATCTCACTGATACTGAGGGCTAGAACATTTGGTAGCCAGGTATGAAGTGCAGTGACACATTGAAGGAGTAACAGTTCTGAAATGAAGTCTCACCAGACATTTTATTCCCAACCAGATGATAACCGTCTCATTATAGAGTAGGTAAAAGGGAGGAGTGTAGTATCCCAGTACAGAAGTCAATGCAGTTGTTTTATTGAAATGTGTGCGTATTACTTTAATAATGTTGAAAGTTGTTTTTCATGCTTAATTGGTCTAAGAACTCACACTGCATCCTAGTGACTACTGTGTCTCCCTGAAAAAAAGACCTACCCTGATAATAAGCCCTACTGTGATCTCTTGCTGGTAACTGGGCTTGAATACGCCGTCTCCAGCAAGCAATTGCTCTGATTGGTTCAGGAGCGCCGCCTAAGCCAATCAGAGCCGGCGCTTGGTAAACCATTCATAAATGGCTGTGATGCTGGTATAACCCGGGTATCTCCTGTATATAATTATATATGTACAGCTGGTATAAGTTATACATCTCCTGTATATTGTGATATGGAGCATGCTGGTATAACCTGGGTATATTCTGTATATAATTATATATGTACAGCTGGTATAAGCTATACATCTCTTGTATATCGTGATATGGAGCATGCTGGTATAACCTGGGTATCTCCTGTATATAATTGCACACTTTACACACAACTAAATAACACATCAAAAACCCGTGTTTGGTTTCAAAAAACTCACATGTATTGTTTAAATCCACATGCGGTTTTCAATAGTGTATGCAGTTTCTTAAAACCACATTCAGTCTTTTTATGTGTTTTTGAATTATGGTTCAATAATGCTACAAAAACATGAACACAGCTTAACCCTTTCCTATCCACTGTCTGACGTCTGAAGACATTATGATTTAAGGCTGTACAGCTCCGATGTTTGAAGATGTCCGTCGGGGTTCTTTTACTGTATATTGCCAGCCTCTCTGCTGTCGGAGCCTATCCAACGTGTCACCTCATGCAGTACTGGCTTTAGCCAGCAGATAGCGCCATTGTATAATGGCAAAAAAAGAGTAAGCCCCCTAGGAAAACCAGGATACAAATCGGATTGGAAAGGGTTAAGGACCTACAAAGAAATGTTCACGTAGTCCAAGAAATGAGTCATATTTGGAAATCTTATGCCAAGGGGCTAGATCATGTATGTAAATTCATTTTGCAGCTGTATGCAATGTAGTTAAGATATGGATACACCCGAACCCCTGAGCCTTTAGCTACGCCCCTGGGTGCAAGCCTTCATATCTCTCCCAACCATTCACCCAATGCCCTCTTTCCATGCACACCTAGGTGAAGTAACAAAGTTATTGAGTCTTGACTATAGTAGTAAAGGTTATATATGTGTCCAGTAGGGCATCATGTGAGGACCTGTTTCCAGAGGCAGGATGTGGGTTCTCTCAACAAACTTTATCGGACCCTAAATCTTCCGGAAATGTATTGAATATATTTAGATAAAGTTGTGTTTATGCCATGACTGCTGCTTGCTGCACTGTATAAACAGTCTGGATACGTTTCCTCCATCACGATGAAAATCCTTCCAGCTTGCTTTCTCATATGCAGTGTTTCCCTAATCTATCCTGATAGATGCCAAAAGAATGAGATGCAACAGTTGGAAAGCAGAATACACAACCTGGGGGACATTTTGTTTAGCCGAAGTTCAACTTCATACCAGTAACTTGGAAGTAGTTCACAGACAGCAAAGCTTTACACTGTGTACACGTATCTTTCTAAGGCAAGACTAGGAGCATTGTTAGAAGATTCAACCTGCTTCTGCAGGAGGTATGTCTGTACCAGATGCATGCATTAAGACCTCATTCACATAGCATTTGTTTTGACGGTTGCCTACTGCGCTCCCCTCTTTCTTAGCATTTGTTTAAACGTCAGGTTTCTCCAGGCATAACGCAGTGACGCGATGTTGTCATATGCTGGACACTGAAATACAGAAAATACAGTTGACACATTGCGTGTCTTGCATCATTTCACGATTGTGCCCTTGGAGCAACAAATTACAAGCTATTGGTTACAAAGTTGGCAAACTTCTACTCCTATGGCTAAAAGCGTGTGAATGCTAAAAGCAGCTCAACCATCGATTTCAAGCCAATGCCAGTTTACCAAGTTAGTTTAAGCTCACAAACCACGTCAAGGCTTCCTGTACTTTTGTGAGTCCCTAACTAAACGTGCCAAAAAGTCACTAACTAAAAAAAACAAAAGGGACAACCGGATTAAAAAAAATAATCTCTGGAGAGATCAGCTCATCTGCTTCCTCGCATATGGTCCATCTGCCACAGAACCGCTCCCCGAAGCGTCAGGAAGTAGTCCGAGAAGTTGTCGAAAGAGCAGAATCTGCTGGTCTACCATACAATATTGGCTCCTCCACAACTTCTCCTGCGAAAGTAGTTGGTTGAGCCTGTTCTGCATTCCAAACAGCATTGTTGTCCCAGCAAAAATTATGAAGAACCATGTAGGTGCGAATTACCGCACACGTTGTCCGGAGCCAGCTGAATGGTACTGAGAAGAACTCGCCATCTGTTGTTGAGAATCCCAAAGGCACACTCCACATAATGCCTCCTGGGGTTCATGTTCTTGCGAACAAAGGGATGCAGAACATGAGTCAACAGACCAAATCCCGCATCCACCACAAGGACAAATGGGACAGATGAACCTGTCGAGCCAGGAAGGCTCTGGGGCTCCGACACGGAGAGCTGCTCAGCAAAAAGCCTCTAACCCATTCTGGAAGCTCTGAAAATGCGAGCATCTGCAGTGCTTCCAAAACCCCCGATATCAACAAGCAGAAAACAATAGTTATTACCAACAGAACCACTGGAAAAAACTGTTGAAATACCGAGACCTTGAGTGCCGGAGGCTTTCTGACATGAATATGCTTCCCGTCCAGCGCCCCGATGCAGTTCGGAAACTGTGCAACATCCAGAAATCCCTTGGCGATGTCCATCCAATCTTGAAGATGAGGGCGGAGCCATCACCAAAGGAACCAGATGGTGCGAAAGGACATCACAGGTCTCCCTGACAATCCCAGAGATGGTAGAGGTGCCAAGCCAAAACCCAAAATGCAATGAAGAATACGAATTCCTGGTGGCAAGGAATCTGCAGGAAACTGAGAAATGGTAGAGGTATTATAAACAACGTACACTTCTTCTGCCTTATCATTCACACCATTTTACATTCCATTTCTAGGCAGCAGTAAAAACAACAAACACATTTTACAATGCCCAAACAGCACATCAGCCATGTCCGGGCTAACCGTGTCTGACCATCCATGTCTGCCGCCGTGGTTGGTGCCGGAACAAAACCACTACCATAAACTGCACTGCTGAACCCATGTGTGTTAGTAGAAAGTTAAACAAATCGTGTAGCCCCCATTCACAGGGCACAGTTTGGTTCCAATTAAACGACGGCCCTAAAAAGGCCATGAGCCAAACTGTGAGCGTTTATTGCCACATTATACTACAAACACACTTGTTTCCACCCATGCGGTCTTAAGGCTCCATTCACACGGGGCAGTTTGGTAGCAATAAAAACCATACCAAAAACTGCATTTGCACAACTGTGTGCCTTTTTGGCCACATTTTACTAAAAACATGAGTTTGTAGGTTAATGTTTGCATGAGACTGGGAGATGCCTGCAAGGTATCAATATTTGTCTAGTCACTGAGAGAACGTAGAGGGTTGTGTCAGCAGAACCAGATAAGCCCCAATTTGGGTCGGGCAGGTAAATGCAAAAGCCGAGGTACTAGAAGACCAAATCCAACTCCTAAGCAATATCCATAGAAATAAGAAAACGTCCGCGACATACAGGGGTGCGAGTCCACGGAAAGATTTATTCTCCCATCACATACAAAAGTAATGAAACCCACCCCATCCACGGGTGCTATACATCCCATATGCAATCACCAATCCATGATATACAGTGTTCTAGTGCCTCCCGCACTCTACCGTAGTCATCATTACCATCCGGCGTCCCGATAGTGCTACTGCGCATGCATGGGATCCAGTTCACAGCGCAGATGCGAGAAAACACCTAACCTCACGAGAACTGCCTTCACATCACCACCCACGGCCATCTTTAGCATTCTGTGCATGCGTTAGGGCTATATCTGCCTCACCGCAGCGTGATATCTCAATTGCCATGACGCCGTCTGTAAACTGCGCATGTGCACAACAACGCTGCAACTAAGTCACAAAGACAGCCTGCATTGCCACAACAGAGGCATGGGGGGGGGGGGGGGGGACATGGTATAACAAATTATATATAGAATATTATAATATTACATATTTAATGATGACCCATTCTCATAAAGATAGATAGATCGAAACACAGTCAAACACTCCATCGCTCACAACCTCAGGTTTATTATTATATAATAGAGCCTCAAAGGAGATTTGCCCCTAAAGGGGGTAAGGGTATGTTCCCCCGACTGCACAGCGGATTTTAGTGTAGATCTGCAGCAGATTTCGCCCTTTCAATTGAAGGCATGAAGTCAACTGTGGATCTGCGTCAAACTCCTACCCAATGGTGCAGAACCTCATGCAGATTTCGGTGCAGATTTCCCACAGCCATTTAAATCAAGGCATGTTGTGTTCCACGTGCAAAAAACATGCCCTGCGAATATAAAAAGTACAGTAAAATACACAAATACGCACTCAGAAAAGCCTCATTCATAGCGCAACTAAGTTGCGCTGAGTCACGCGCAATTGCGCATACGCCCATGTAAAGCCACCCTAATTTTGTCCTGTCTGAAAAGTCCCTGACCACTCACTATGCAGTGCATAGTGGCAAAAACAGGCCTGGTCGGGACAGCGGACCCCAGCCAATCAGCTGCTGGTGACTGATCCTGAGTATATAGGCTCTCACACGTGAACACGCAGTTTCACATGCAGCGCTTTGTCGCTGTCTTACCTTCGCTTTCGGCTGCAGCTCCCTGCGGCCGGCAGTGTATATTAGCGCACCCTATCATTGTGATGAGGTGCGCTAAACGTCCAAATATAGAGCAGACTCCACTTGAAAATCGCGGCGCATTGGAAAAAGATGCTAAAAAAACTTCAGTGCAGTAACTTTTTACTGCATTTTCCTCAGACATAAAAGTTTATGTAGCACTTCTAAAAAGTACAACTCGTCCAGCACAACCAAACCTCATACAGCTACTTCAAACCAAAAGAATAAAGTTATGGCCGCCAGAATACAAAAAGGAAGAATAAAAAACTGTCCATGTTCTAAAGTACAAAATTAGCCCATTTCCAACTAATAAGTAACAGATGTTTCATACTTTACTATGTCTGCCTGGTTCTTGGATTGCATGTGACCTCAGGGAGACGCTTTGCATAAACGGTTTAACTGATACTGAATTATGGTAGTTGTGGTGGGGAGGGGGCTTTACAGCTGCCGTATGGAGGCTGAGATATGCATTCTGCTGACAGGGCTCCAAGATAATAGCTTCTGTATTACTATGTACTGCGGTGAGCGCATTACAGTTGGTCTGTGTAGTTTTCCCCTATGGCTAAATTGAAGTTACAGGTGTTGTACTATTATATACAATCAAATGTATGGGCCACACTTGGTGGTTTCCCAAAAAGACATAGTTTTGGCTAAATTTATTATTTTCGGAAGAAAGAAATGGTGCAAATTGATGCCAGAAATCTACTTCCGATTAAAAAAGTCATTTTAATAACTTTGTTGCAAATCTTGTCAATAATATTCTCCGCCTATTGCAGTATTAGTAAACATGGCCCATTATGATTAGTGGCCACATTCTCAGGACGGATTATTCTACACCAATGCTTCCCAACTCCGGTCCTCAGGGACCACCAACAGGTCATGTTTTCAGGATATCCTATAGTAAGAACCCCTGTGGCAATGTCTGAGGTGCTGACAATAATTACATCACCTGTGCAACACTGAGGAAATCCTGAAAACATGACCTGTTGGTGGTCCATGAGGACTGGAGTTGGGAAAAACTGTTCTACACTATTTCAAAACGGTCTTGGACAGCGGAAGGGTGCACGACCAAGATGGCCATCACCACCCTCAACAGCGCAGAAGACGAAGTTTATTTACATGAGCTCTTCTCATGTCATGGTTTTGTTATGCTTTGCTTCCATGAAGACCAGATTAGAGAACAGCTCATTCTTTGTCCAGATGGAAAACTGGGCACAAGTTCAGGCGCTCAGTGCTAATATTAGGAATAATGTCATTGTCTGCACACTCACGATGAACTTATAATGTCTACTGCATAGGAAAATAAAGGAAAAGAAAAATCTGCAGCCCAAGCGCATCGAGATTCATGTAAAATTTTTCACCAAACCTTGCGGATTCTGGTTCAGATTTGCTACATTTCTTTCCTCTGCAGCAAACCCACCAAGTGGTAGCATACCCTAAGGCCTCCTTCACAGGCCTCCTTCGCTGGTCTGTGCGATATCACTGCATTTTCTCATGGTGATACTGTGACTTTGAAGCACCACTAGCGAGGATTTTTTATTTTTTTGGGGGGGGGGGGTCTTGAAATATAAGCCCACCCTGAAAATAAGCCCTGGCGGCAGCTAAAAAGAAAAAAAAATGTATACACACAAAAGTAAACCAATCACAAACATTGAGCGAGTGCTGGCTGTGATTGGCTAAGCGTCAGCCAATCAAAGGGCAGCGCTTTCAGCAGGCGGGGATTTTTTAATCCCCGGCCAAAAGTGATGAAGAAGAACAGTGCCAGGGATCAGGAGGAAGCTGCAACAGCGCCAGACAGCGCTTCTAGGTGATGTATACTTTTTTTTCCCCCTCAGCTAGGGCTTAGGGCTTAGTCACACGGGAGCATCAGGGTGCCGATGCGCCCGTCTTCCTGCACGAAGAAGACGGCCGCACCTGCAGTGTGGATGACTCTCCGCAGCACCAGAAGAGAGAACACATAACTGGCAATGAAGCTGGTCATGGGTTCTTTCTGCTGGCGGTGCGGAGAATCGTCCGTACCTGCAGTGCGGCCGTCTTACCCTGCAGGAAGACGGGCGCATCGGCGCCCGGATGTGCCTGTGTGACTAAGCCCTCAAGGTGCATTTACATTACAAGATGATAGCTTAAAATATGCTCAAACTGCAGTTTGAGTGACAGTTTTGAGCGATTATTTTGTATAAGCTCTTAAGTAGCTAATTAGCTACCTAAAAGCTTATTAGTATGTAAATGAAGGCTCCCACTGTTTGCAGAAGACAGCGGGAGCACTGTCTTGTGCAAACAGCTGCTTTGTTCTCGAAGTCCTCAGTTGGTATTCTGCTGAGAACCCAGCTTATAAGGCTCATCACTGATTTTTAGCTGGCTAGAAATCAGCGATGAATGAATAGTGCACGAACAGTGCACGATGGCCGCCCTTTAGACACAACGATTATCGCTCAAAAGATTGCTTTCGAGTGAATTTTGAGAGATAATCGTTGTGTCTAAATAGGCCTTTAGATTATAGCTGTGACAGTATGATTTCCTACTGTTAAAGTTGCATCGCACCGCACAAAAAACGTGCTTTCGTGTGATGCAACAGAGAGGAGGCTCCATAGGCAAACATGGGCTGCAAAACCTCGCTTGTCGCGTGCATATCGCGCAACCAGCGAGCTTTTGGACTAGCAATGTCGCATGCTACAAAACAACGCTAATATGAAGGAACTCATAGGAAAGCTTGGGCTTCACATGAGTCCGAATGCAGAAGGACCAGCTCTCCATTTTCCCAGAGGACGCAGTCAGCGCTTGGCAGTGCCAGCACAAAGAACAGGTGTCATCATAGATTCTGAGCTCCAGCGCACACCTCACAGGTGGTGGCACAACTCTGACAGCCCTACCCGGGCACCGTAGCCATCCTCCAAGGTAGGAGGTTTGGTGCTAAAGGGGTGGATGGGGAGAAACACCATCATAATACATACAGCTCCATAGCCATGGTAAGGAGTAGTTACATTTAGAGCTCATTGACACAGGTGGATGCAATTTAGGTTCGTGAAATACGCTGTGTTTTCAGGAACTCTATCTGTGTGTATTCACAGAGTATTTGGACCTTCTTACATTTTTTTGAGCGTGTATTCACAGTGTTTAACTCTTGTGCAAAAATAACACAACAAAAGGTTCCATAGATTTCTACCGCCTTCACGTATATTCTCATGGTTTTCTGGCTTGGTTTCCAATTCCCAATCATTGTTTACAGACTTGTTAAAGAGTCGTACATTTATGTGAAGGGATGCTGCCATCCAGTAGGTGGCGCTGCAGAGGTATTGTTCCATCTTCCTTATTTGCATGAATTACCCATGGTCTTATAAGTCTCCTCACTCACCTAGTAGGTGTCTTCTCACACTCCTTCTGGGTGCTCTCCTTGGGGAGAGACGATGCCATCCCCTGGCCCATTCACTCCCTAGGTGTCTCCACACACTTTTTGGGTGCTCTCCTCAAGGAGAGACAACACCAGTCTTGACCCACTTACCATCGAATTTAATGGCAGTATCAGTCCATAATAAGACATGATGCGATTTTTTTCATCAGCGTAAAATATGCATGTCTGAATACCCCAATGCAAATCAATGATGTATAACTGGACTGTAAAGCAATATGTATGTAATGCAAATTACAAATACGCCCATGTTAAGGAGGTCCTATAAATAACCCTTTGAAGGCAACCATAATGATGATGTGACCCTCAGTGAAAATGAGTCTGACACTCCAAGTATGGATGTAACTGGAGAATTGACTATAGACTGACATTTTTATGCCAGTCTATAGCAGCTGTAAATTGGAGACACTTGTGCATTCGGTGCATCTCTGGTCAGTGCCAAATATACAAATCTATGGTAGTAATGAGCTGGCTTATATTTGCTATGTCATTTATACCAGTCAAGATCTATATTAGGCCTCTTTCACATGGGCGATAGTGATATCGCGAGAAAATTGCAACAATATCGCATTTGTGGTCTGTGCGATATATGCAATGATAATGCAATTTTGTGTCACTACAAAGTTGCGCTCTTTTGCCAATCACTGCAGTGGTCCATGAACCAATCACAGCCATTCATGCGACGACAGTGATTGGTTCATTAAGCACTATCTCTGATTGGCTGAGTCGCCACGCTCGAGAACCAATCCGCCTTCCTGGAGGCGGGGATTTTGAACCTGCAAACCAGGAAGCGCTAACTGAAAACTACAAGCAAGTCTACCGGAGCTGCCGAGGAAAAGCACGGTGGAGCTGACAGAGCCTGTTAGGTGATGTATTAGCTTTATTTTATGCAGCTAGGGCTTATTTAGGGCTTTTACAAATATCCTACAGCAAAAGTTGCATTGCACTGCACCAAAACCGTGTTTTTGTGCAATGGAACAGAAAGGAAGGCTCCATAGGGAGACATGGGCTACAAAACATCAAATCGCAGAAAATATTCCGCAACCCGCGATCCTTTTTCTCGCAATGTAGCAGCCTACAAAACATCGCTAATGCGAAGGAACCCATTGGAAAGCGTGGGCTTCACATACATGCGATCTCTAGTGCTGTCACGATTTTGTCGCCCGTGTGAAACCGGCCCTAATGATTCCATAACAGCTATTCTCTAATATGCTGCCAGTGGAGCCTGAATTGCCAGAACATGAGAGCAGCAATGGCATGTACAACCTAGGAGTCATTAATAGGAAATCTGCTTCATACTTGAACAATGATGACTACTCTTCCTTTCAAGATACTAATAAGACGCCAGTGATGATGGACAACCAGAGAATGTTAACATGCACAAATCCTGCTTCAGACCTATGAGGCATCGCTTCTTGCCACCACTATGTTTGTTGTTTGCACAATTATAAATACCACTCAGCTGACTCATTTACCGGCCTGGCGAAAGATTGTGCCATGGAGAAATTCGTATCACAGCTTAACAATGTTGGAAATCTCTGAGCGTGTTGATATGCATGATTAATGGGATATCCTGTGTTACTATTTCTATGTTTCATATTTTCTTAATTAACTCTGTACTACCTAAGAGCACCCAACCTTCCTCTACAGCCCAAGTGAAGGGTGAATTAAGGAAAATTGAGGGCTCTCAGCGCCATCCATAGGGGATGGTTGAGGTCTCACCACTACTTTGACTGCTTGAACTGTATCTAAGCACCTTGGCCAAGACAGAGTGCATTGCTGCCCCCCCCCCCCCTTACAAGGGGTTGTCCGATTACCAAACAACATTGCCCCCTATAGCTTCAACTGTGTTAAAATAACATAAAGAGCATTTCTTACCCATCCTCTGTTGCTGTGATCGATGGCTGTAGCCTTGCAGTGGTCCCAGTGTTTGTTGTTGCTGATGATG
This sequence comes from Eleutherodactylus coqui, assembly GCF_035609145.1. NCBI lineage: Eukaryota > Metazoa > Chordata > Amphibia > Anura > Eleutherodactylidae > Eleutherodactylus > Eleutherodactylus coqui. Next base: position 48,585,144 of record NC_089840.1, read on the forward strand.
TCATTGAAAGTCACCTGACTGCTGAAGTCAATAAGAGGCTGTAGCATTACTGTTCTTAACTCCTAACATTATGGCGCCCAGGATGTGAGCACTGATCCCAGGAAAACAGGCGATGATGCTGCAGTGGTCTGGTGACTTCTGATGACATCATCATCAACAACAAATACTGGGACCACAACGGGGTTACGGCACTTGGCTCAATCACAGTGGCAGTGGCAAAAAGTATTGCACTTTTTGCTATTTTAACACAGTTGGAACTAGAGGGGCAATGTTGTTTGGTAACCAGACATCCCCTATAATAGACCTCTAGTGCAATGAGTGTATGTTCTATGCCTAAATACCTTAAAGGGGTTGTCTCGAGGAAGCAGTGAATTTTTTTTTTTCCCAGTCCCCCTTATTAAGCATACATTACTAAGCCCCCCTGTAAATGACTTTTCTAGCTGGTTTGTACTTACAGTTCCAGCGTTTCAGCAACTTATAAAAAGTTTCCCAAGATGGCCGCCAGCTCTTTTCCCATCGCTTGCTGTAGCCCGACGTGCGCGCTCTCGAGACGCTACCAGCTGTGTCTCCCTGACAACCAGACGCCCCGCAGCCGCCGACCGGACCCCTGGATTGAACGCGGCCGACCACGGCACACAGTCACCCACCGCCAGGCAGCAGGTAACCGGCGCAGCCCCCCCCCCGACACAGCGACAGCCCCCCCCCCCCGGCACAGCGACAGCCCCCCCCCCGGCACAGCGACAGCCCCCCCGGAACAGCGGCAGCCCCCCCCGACCCATCACTTACCTGGGCGGCAGGACGGCAGGACGGCGGGACAGCTGTGCGGCTTCTCGGGACAGCTGGGCGGCTCTGCACCTTCCTCTAACAGAGGATGGTACAGAATGGCCGCTCCAGCGCGCTCCCGAGCAGTGACAGCTCGTCTGCGCATGCGCAGAAGAGCTGTAGCGGGGAGCACACTGAAGCGGCTCGTTCTGAAAGGAGAAGACCGGACTGCGCAAGCGCGTCTAAAAAAGCAAGCTGCCAGCGAATTTAGACGGAACCATGGAGACGAGGACGCTAGCAACGGAGCAGGTAAGTGGAATAACTTCTGTATGGCTCATATTTAATGCACGATGTATATTACAAAGTGCACTAATATGGCCATACGGAAATGTATAACCCCACTTTGTTTCGCGAGACAACCCCTTTAACCCCTTAACGACCAATGACGTACCTGGTACGTCATGGAGCGTCGGGGTATGTATGAAGAGAGGTTGCGTGGCAACCTCTCTTCATACAGTGCGGGCATCAGCTGTTTATAACAGCTGACACCCGCGGGCAATAGCCGCGAGCGGCCGCGCGGCCGATCGCGGCTATTAACCATTTAAACGCCGCTGTCAGTTCTGACAGCGGCATTTAAATCCCCCGAACGATGTTCGGGGGTCCCGCGCGGCTCCCCCGCGGTGAGATCGGGGGAGCCTTGCACGTATCATGGCAGCCGGGGGCCTAATGAAAGGCCCCAGGGCTGCCTTAGCAGACTGCCTATCAAGCCGTCCCCGTGGGGTGGCTTCATAGGCTGCCTGTCAAAAAGCAGTATGACGTAATGCTATAGCATTACGTCATACTGCAGGAGCGATCAAAGCATCGCATCTTAAAGTCCCCCAGGGGGACTTCAAAGTAAAGTAAAAAAAAGAATCAATAAAGTTTTTTTTTAATTGAAAAAAAAAAAAAGTTGTAAAAGTTTAAATCACCCCCCTTTTGCCATATCTATTATTAAAAAATCTAAATAATAAATTAAAAATATGTATTTGATATCGCCGCGTCCGTAAAAGTCCGATCTATCAAAGTAGCACATAATTTTTCCCGCACGGTGAACGTCGTCCGAAACAAAAAATGAAGAACGCCAGAAATGCACTTTTTTAGTTACCCTGTCTCCAAGAAAAAACGCAATAAAAAGCGATCAAAAAGTCATATGTATTCCAAAATGATACTATCAGAAACTACAGGACATCCCGCAAAAAATGTGACCTTGCTCAACTACGTCGACGTAAAAATAAAAAAGTTATCGCGCGCACAAAATGACGACAGAAAATAATTGAAAAAAATTTTATGTCTTTAAAAAAAAAAAAGAGGAGTATAGTAAAAAAAAACCTAAACAAGTTTGGCATCGTAGTAATCATACCGACCCATAGAATAAAGTTATCATGTCGTTTTTGTTGCCATTTGTGCGCCGTAGAAGCAAGACGTACTAAAAGATGGCAAAATGTCGTTTTTTTTCCATTTTACTCCACTTAGAATTTTTTTAAAGTTTTTCAGTACATTATATGGTACTTTAAATAGCACCATTGAAAAATACAACTCATCCCGCAAAAAACAAGCCCTCATACAGTGACGTGGATGGATAAATAAAGGAGTTATGATTTTTTTAAAGGGGGGAGGAAAAAACGAAAATGGAAAACGAAAAATGGCCGCGTCATTAAGGGGTTAATATATTGTCAGGAAGCAATAAAAATAGGTACAAATCTTTTTAAAACTAAAATGGATGTTTAAAAATAAACAAAAAAAAAATCACTAAACACACTTTTTCATGTAGTTTATTAAATAAACTTTGCAAATGTAACAATAAATCACATATTTAACAAAACGAACAGGAGTTATTCATGATGATTGGCATCTTTTTTCTGCCTTTCTCCCCAAGGTAGAAATAAATCTTAACTTAAATGTTCCAATAAAAACAATTACACTTCGGCCTGCAATAAATAAGACTACATCCGGTTACATTGTGGAAAAGATGGAAGGTGGGGAGGCAAAAACAGGGACATTCCTGCGGCTGAACAACTACAACAACCAAAGTGAAAGGGTTAAATTTCCGTTTCAGACCACTTCCGGCTCCACTAGTGCTGCTGGCTGGTATTGTGGAGTATACAGGTGCACTCCGTGCAGGCGGATGTATACTCAACAGTACATTCCAGCTGAGGGCCCCAGGGCAAGTAAAGTACATAGGCAGCTTGCCAAAACAGCCATCCCTGACATGAGTCTCCCAATAACTGTCATCAATGGGAATCATTAGCTTGTCCCTTACGTAGTTTGTTCTATTGTTACATCTGGGCAGCTGCACATAGGGTATGTCACGTACCCCTCGGTACATTTTGTAGTCTGGAATGTGGACTAATGCCCACTGTGTCTCGTTAATCTCATAGGCTGCATGCCAGGGCGGGCTGGCAGGTCAGGACAGGGGTGGGGGTAGGGGTTCTAGTTGTTAGCCTTGCTGACAGCATTTTTGCATCCTGCCCTCACAGACAAAACTTTCAAATTTAGGAGAACGATGTTAATTAACCCTTTCCTGGATCACGTTCAGGGATTGTCAGGGATTTCTGCAGTCTCACAGAAACTCTGTATAAATGTAAGGCTTTCTGAGTCGCTGCTCTCAGCTGGCTTCAGGTCCCTGTATATAGTGCCAACATATTTTGTAGACTATATTGTAAGATTGCCCTAGGAATACTCCGGGTTATGTAAAAATAATTCTAATTGCCAAAGGCAAAAAAATGAACCATAGGCATTATCCCCTAAAATATAGATGCTTTATTATTCAAAAATAAACAAGGACAACATCAAAAAATAAGTCAATTTTCTGTTATTTTTTTTTTTTGTTTATTATAAAACCCAATAAAAATTATGGAAAAGAAAAAAATATTATAAAATAAAGAGGCAAATAGTGGTAGCAATATAGTGTGAGCAACAGTCATCAATCAGTATCAGTATACAATCAGTGTGTAATTGTGCATATACACACTCAGGCCTTGTTCACACGAGCGCTGTTTTCGCGCATTAGGGGCACGTGAAAAGATCGCGCCAAAATAGAACCAATGGTTTCCTATAGAACCGTTCAGATGAATGGATTTTAGACGCACTAAATCCTCGAACCAATCAAAGATAGGACATGCTACAAAGCTTGCATCTAAAGTCCGTGGTGCGAGAAAAAATAGGACCTGATCTATCTTTGGTGCGGCTTTCCATAGACTCCTAAGGGAGCTGAATTACACGCACCTCAGATCACGTTAACGGACTAATTAAAATAGCTTGAATTACCATTGACGTGATCCTTAGTGCAGTATAGCCACGATCTTTTCATGCGCCTATACTGTGCTAAAACAGCGATCATGTGAACGAGGCCTTAAACATAGGCCTGGATGGCCAACTTCCAAAAGCCTATGTAGAAATTAGTAGGTCAGCGCCACCAAAACCCTATTAAAATCTAACGTATAGACACCTCGACACGTTTCGCCTAATGTAATAAAAAGCGACCAAAAAGGCGTATGTACTCCAAAATGGTACCAAAAGAAACTACAGGACGTCCCACAAAAAATGAGCCATCCCACAACTATATGATTGGAAGAAAATAAAAGTAGTACAGAAAAGAAAATGTAAATTCGGTACTGTAGTAATCGTACTGACCGATAGAATAAAGTTATCACGCCATTTTTGTTGCAGTCTGTGTGCCGTAGAAACAAGACGCCCCCAAAGATGCTGTAATTTCATTTTTATTTTTCATTTCACTCCACTTAGAATTTTTTAAAAGCTTTTCAGTGCATTACATGGTACATTAAATAGTACAATTGAAAAATACAACTCATTCCGCAAAAAACAACGACGTCGATGGATAAATAAAAGGGTCATGATTTTTTAAAAGAAGAAGGAAAAAATAAAAATGGAGGGAAAAAAGGCCAGCATCCTTAAAGGGTTAATCCTGTTTTATTTTTGTTTCTCTGATCCAGAAATAGAACAAAGAAATAGAAATCTCTATTGAAGCCCTAACACAGATGTGGACAAACCATAATTGGCACATTGCATGCGCCCTGCGCTGTATGAGGAATGTGCAGCTCCACCAATCTGAAGATTTATTAACTACACTCTGTCAAAAAAAAAAATCCTGCCTGCAAAACTCAGAACCCAGTTACATCTCAGACAGGCATGTAAATTGTGAGAGTTGTGGGGTGATTAGGTGAACTGCCTTGTTAGCTGAGGCCTTAAGCGCTTAGTGACGGCCCCATCGGGAAACTACGTCCTCAGTAAGTGGGCTTTAATCCGTAGTATTATGCATCCTCTTAGGATTAATGCCCACTTGCCTGAGGACGTGACAGCTCCATGCTGTCGGTGCCCGCAGGTAGCCAACAGCATGGAGCTGTCATCGCAGGCTGCGGGCAGTCCCCCCGGCATTGCGATCGGCGCTATCCAATGGATAGCGCCGATCGCAATAAAGTAAATAAAACAATGAAAAAGTTAAAGATTCAGCTACCCTGATGGATCGGATCCATCAGGGCAGCTGAAAATACTCACCCGCCTTCTGCTGCCGAAGATCTGGTCCTCCCGGACCCGCCACCGGTTTTCTGCACACGCGCGCTAGACGATGACATCACGAGCATGCGCAGAAGCCGGGGAGCCCCCAGCAAATTTAAAATCTCCTGGCTCCCGGCTCCTGAAGGTAGCCGGGAACCAGGAGATGTTTCCGGGGACCACGGTGTTAAAAAACTTACTAAAAAACTTACTAAAAAGTACAAGTTTCACCTCCCCTCATGGATCCGATCCATGAGGGGAGGTGAAAATACTCACCTCAGGTCCGCCGATGTCCCTGGTGTTCCGGGACCCGAAGTTCCCGTCTGCGCATGCGCGCCTGATGTCAATCATCGGGCGCAGGCACAGAGGGGCTCGAGCCCCAGGAAATTTAAAATCCCTCTGCTCCTGGCTGCCATGTGTAGCCAGGAGCAGAGAGATTTCACCAGGGACATTGGATAACAGTGATCATTTCAAGTTTAAAAAAAGTATAAAAAGTTAAAAAAAAGTTAAAAAAGCTTACGTCTCATCACCCCCCACGAATCATATCCGTGAGGGAGGATAAAATGACGTACCTAAGGCCTGCAGATTTATCGGCGGACCTTACCCCAGCTTCTGCGCACGCGCCCGTCGCCACAATGGCAGGCACAGCGCAAAAGCCATGGATTTCCAGGGAAATTTAAAATCTCCCTGTACCTGGCTACAAAACTTAGCCGAGAGCCTGGAGATTTCACGGGGGGCCGCGGTGAGCGGTTCCTGATCACGTTTGCCGTTATCCCATGGATAATGGCGATCACGTAAAAGTAAAAAAAAGGTGAAGGTTCATCTCCCCTCACCGATGTGCTCGGTGAGATGAGATGAAACTTTTTACCGGAGGCCTCCGTATTTGCACCCCGATGCGATCCTCCTCCGTGAACTTTCCCGGATTCTGTACATGCGACCGCCGGCAAAACACCGGACACATGCGCAGAAGTCGGTGAGCCCAGGAAACATAAAATCACCCTGCTCCCGGCGACCAACGGTCGCCGAGAGCCTGGACCAGTGTCCTTGCTGAGTGGTCGCCGATCACGTGATACAAAGGTAGTGATCTTAGGCCGGTCTCACATGACCGGATAGGAATTACGGATTCCACATGCGTCTGATCCGCGGTAATACGCAGATCAATCGCATTGGATTACACAATTCCACTCACATTAGTGGGTGGAATTGCGTAATCCACTTGCAGAAAAGAGAACGCGGCAGGTTCTATTTTACCGCGGATATCCGCAACATAGAGCCCATTGTGCTCCATGGTCATGGATATACCTGCAGCCCATACGCAACTACCTTGTATACGGGCTGCGGGTACCCGTGTCATCGCTAAGCGACGGTGCGGGAAATACAAACAAACAAAAAAAATCTACTGCGAATGACCGCCTGTGTGAGTAGGCAGTTATGCGCAGTACATTACGCGGCCGTACGCAAGGTCACAGCCGGCTCACAGCTGGGATCGACTGCAGGCCTCCACAAGTGGATTCCACCTACGGCTGCATGAGCCTGGCGTTATTCAGACCGCTACCTGTAATACGCAATTTACAAGAAGCCCCGGGAACGCTCGCCTTCCTGCAGTTCCAGGAGCACCTTGTTGAGCGTCTTCTGTGTGAGACCGCCGCACCTCATCAAGCTTACGGAGACTCACAGAGAACCACTTTTTACACCCCATACCCGCTACTGAGGTCACAAAATACCCCCAAAAAGCATGAGAGGAGGGGGGTACGATGTTTTTATTGCCCCATGTACCCATCCCAACCAGCCTACTTAATTACCCCTGTCTTTGGAAATACTACATAGTTCACATTATTACTTTTATCTAAGATTTGGGGAACGCCGAAAAGGGCGCAAAGTGTGTGTGTGTGTGGGGGGGGGGGGGGGGGGGGGCGGTTAAGGTGTCAATTTTTATTCCGTACAAGTGGGCAATGGGGCCTGGAATGTATTCAGTTGTGCCCTGCAATCCAACGGGTGTTTCCTTCATTACAGGCCTTGCCATGTGTCCTTTAAGTAGATTAGGGCCACAAGGGGTATGTTTTTGAACACGGTACAAATGGGGGTATCCATTTTGGGGTGAAGGTCTTCATTCCTATGTACACTGTACAAAAAAAACCAGTTTTTAAATTGACAAAATTGCCAAAAAAATGAAAATCGTAATTTTTTTCCTTCTGTTTTGCTTAGATTCATTCAAATACTGTGGGGTCAAAATAAGCAGTACACCCCTAGATAAATTCGTTAAGGGGTCTAGTTTTTAAAAAAGGGGTCATTTGTGGGGGATCTTTATCGTTTTAGACGCTCAATGGCTCTACAAGTGGGCAATGGGGCCTGGAATTTATTCAGTTGTACCCTGAAATCCAACGGGTGCTCCTTCCATTATAGGCCTAGCCATGTGTCCTTTAAGTACATTAGGGCCACAAGGGGTATGTTTCTGAACACAAGACAAACAGGGGTATCCATTTTTGGTGTGAAAGTCTTCATTCCCATGTGTGCTGTACAAAAAAACCTGTTTTTAAATTGATACAACTGCCAAAAAAATGAAAATTGTAATTTTTTCCTACTGCTTTGCTCAGATTTATTCAAAAATTGTAGGGTAAAAATACACAGTTCACCCCTAGATAAATTCGTTAAGGGGTCTAGTTTTCAAAATGGGATCATTTGTTGGGGTTCTCTGTCGTTTTAGCCACTCAAGGGCTCTACAAGTGGGCAATGGGGCCTAAATCACCTTCATGCTAAATTTCTGTTCTGAAAGCCACCGATTACTCCTTTAATTTTGGACCCCGTTGTGCATCCAGACAAAAGATTAGGGCCACAATGGGTATGTCTCTGAACACGGGACAAACAGGGGTATCCATTTTGGGGTGCAAGTCTTCATTCATGTGTGTGCTGTACAAAAAAAACTGTTTTTAAATTGATGCAATAGCCCAAAAAATGAAAATCGTAATTTTTTCTTACTGCTTTGCTTAGATCTATTCAAAAATTGTAGGGTTAAAATACACAGTACACCCCTAGATAAATTCGTGAAGGGGTCTAGTTTTCAAAATGGGGTCATTTGTGGGGGTTCTCTATGGTTTTGGCCGCTCGGGAACTCTACAAATGGGCAATGGGACCTAAAAGGACTTCAAGCAAAATCTATGTTCTGAAAGCCACCGATTACTCCTTTCATTTTGGGCCCCGTTGTGCATGCGGACATAAGATTAGTGCCACAATGGGTATGTCTCTGAATACGGGACAAACAGGGGTATCCATTTTGGGGTGCAAGTCTTCATTCATGTGTGTGCTGTACAAAAAAAGCAGTTTTTAAAAAGACAGAATTGCCAAAAAAACGAAAATCACATTTTTTTCCCTTTTGCTTTGCTTGAATTCATTCAAAAACTGTGGGGTCAAAATGGGCAGTACACCCCTAGATAATTTCCTTAAGGGGTCTAGTTTTCAAAATGGGGTCAATTGTGGGGGTTCTCTTTGGTTTTGGCCGCTCAAGAGCTCTACAAATGTGCTATGGGGCCTAAAACGCCTTCAAGGAAAATTTATGTTCTGAAAACCACCGACTACTTCTTTCATTTTGGGCCCCGTTGTGCATTTAGACATAAGATTAGGGCTACAATGGGTATATTTCTGAACACGGGAGAAACAGGGGTATCCATTATGGGGTGTAAATCCTCATTTTCATGGGCACTATAGGAAAAGAAATATGTCTTTAAAATGACATATTTGCAAAAATATGAAATTTTATTTTTTCTCCTCTAAATTGAATTAATTCCCGAAAAAAAGGTGGGGTCAAAATACTCATGACACCCCTAAGTGAATACATTAAGGGGGGTTGTTTTTAAAATTGGGTCATTTGGGGGTAGTATCTATTATTCTTACACTCATGAGCCTTTGCAAACTTGGCTTGGTGCAGGAAAACAAAGTGTTCCTCAAAATGCTGAAAAGTAATGTTAAATTTGTACGTCATCTAAATGGTTAAAAAAAACACAAAAGCTTTTCGAATGTGCACTTAGAATAAAGTAAACAGATGGAAATATATATCTTATCAAAAATGTGTACAGTATGTTTGGACATATTTGAGATATTACAGTTGAAAATGTGAAAAAATGATAATTTTTTCAAACTTTTTCCAATATTGGTACTTTTAATAAATATACACAAATTATATCGGTCTCTTTTTACAACCAAAATGAAGTTCAACATGTGGCGAAAAAACAGTGTCAGAATCATTTGGATATGCAAAACCTTTACGGAGTTATGCTATGTTGAACGACGCATGTCAGATTTCCAAAATTTGGCTCCGTCACTAAGGCGCAAACAGGCTTCGTCACTAAGCGGTTAAAAGTGGTTTCCCCCTTGGCCTATAAAAGACTCTCAAAGGCTCCTTGTGTGCAGTGACCTCTTCTTCCGCTTGTGTAGAGCTTGTTGACCACTAGACGCCTCTACGACGCAATCAAAGAGATTTTACCCAGTTAACAAAAATTGAGAGGGGCAGATTATTGGAATGGGAGTAGCAGGATGATTGTATCGACTAATTGCCTGCCATATAGGCTGTTCTAACCAGACTCCTAGAACATGTTGCGACCATTGGATGTGTTGAGAGTATGCACATAAGGCGACCAGGCTAAGGATGCCATTGACAGACCACTAGTTGGTAGGAACACCTGATTGTCCGGCAAGCATGAGCAGCTCCAACTGTTTCGTTGTCCGCCATCCTGAGACAGGTGCCACCTTCACTACAGGCCCCTGTGTCTTTCTGAACCATTTCCAGGCACTTGGCTGAAGGATATTTGGTCTCACAGCACCCATTATATGTACTGCCTTTGACACCCACTATCACCTTTGTTTGCAGTGTTGTTGTGAGTGATGAAACTGCACGGCTGCGGAGTGAAAGTGACAAATCCAGATTTAGTTTAGGCACCGACGACAGCCATGTTTGTGTCTGGAGGTGAGAGTCTGTAGCATCCTACCAGTACTGGATAGGAGCCACGGGTGTAGTAGTAGATCAGGACCGGAGAGTAGTCAGAAGTAAGAGTTGTTATTGGGTGGTCATGTTTGCAGTACAAAGGATTAGGCAGGAAGTATAGTCAGGTGGAAGCCAGGAGTCATTATCGAGTAGTCTTTGCAGTAATAGTGGAGGAGCAGGTAATGTGGAGCTTGAATAAACGGTGCTGTGGAGTAGGATAATCTCACACTGAGGGAATTTCAGGGCCAGGCTTTTATAGGAAATGCAATAAAGGCAAGAGGTGGGGTCAGGACCAGAAGCTAGATGACTGGGATCAGAGAACAAGGCTGAGAGTTAGGCCCCCTGCAGACAGCCGGGCTCACCTGCTCCCGGTGTCTCCCCTCTGTGCTGTGTGCCGGCTGCCGCTCAGCTCGTGCATGTGCAGAGAGGAGCCAGCCCGTCACCACTGACATTTCTGTGCGGGCCTCTGCGAGATCCGCATATAAATAGGGCATGCCGCGATTTGTTTTCAGCGTGTGTTTTCCCACAAATCATGGCCGTCTGCATAGGATTGCGTTATCTAATGCAATCCTATGGCAGCGCCCACGGGTGGAAAATCCCGCTGTGGAATTTTCGCCCGTGTGTAGGGGGCCTTATGCAGGGAAAGTGTTCACTGGCTGGATAGCTCAATAAGAAGGGCTAATGCTTGCAGTACAAGAGGTTCCTGGTTTGAGTCCTGACAGCATCTCACTGGCACACTGCCCCCTGCTGGTGTGATTGTCTGGAGGGACATCGTATACAACAGACAGTCACCACTATTAGTGGTATGAGGGCCAATGACAGCTCAGTCATATATTCAGGACATCCTGCAGCCACATGTGTTGGCAGGGCTTCCAGCAGGATAATGCTAGGCCGCACACACAAGGGGGTCACAGGAGCCCCCACAACATTGTCACACTTCCGTGGCCGCCCAGTCGTCAGATTTATCACCAACAGACCTACTTCAACAGCCTAGCAATTTTTATGGAATAAAGCTTCAGTTACAGCAAATGTGGACCCATATGCCATCTGTCGAAGCACTAAACCTGCGATTTCTCCTGTGAGTGTGATGCTTTTTTTTGAGAACACCGCATCGCCTTTCTGCAATATGTATACGAGGGAAAACCGCATGTTGTCTTAATAGGAAAATCTAATTGCATTCCCATGAAAATTGCATCTAACTCAAGGACAATGGGATTTTGGGGGGGGGGGGGGGGCATAAGAAATAATACGCAATTTTGAAAAAGAATTGCCCAAAAAGAGGACATGCAGTGATTTTTCAATCTTAGACTATTAGTCTGAGATAAAAATCACTCATTTGAATAAACACATTGGAAGCAATGAATGTGTTCTTTTCACACGTTATCTAATCATATCGCAATCACTCAGATATCGCTCATGAAAATCGCCCCAAGCGAATGCACTCTCAGAGGCTCCACTTGGAGGATCCATGACTGATTTCTGTTTCAATCCCAGACAAAATAGCACAACATGAAGTGCTATTTCATCCATGGAAATGCCTGGCTAACTAGACAGAAACTGAACGGACCCCATTATAGTTAATCGGTTCTGCACAACACCGTTCAGTTCCGTCATAGGATGGATCTGATTGGCCACTGGATTCTATTCTCCTTCTGCCATTGTCATGAAGCTCAGAGTTCGAGTTAGGAGACCCGTTCTCAGGCTGTGACACATATCCTTATTATGGATGCCAAAATGTGGCCAAAATACGCAGGTTTGTCACCGGGCATAGGCAGGCTGATTCTACATATATTTCACATCCAAACGCACACAGGCAAATTTTAACACCTATAGACACAAACACACACATATATATACCTTCATGGATGTTGTAGGGCCAGTCAACACCACTGAAGGCAAACAGTGGCATCCAGTAGAAAATTGGTCTGTCCAACCACCCATTCCCCGATGCTTCCGCACCTCCGTCTACTGGAACTCACTGTCACTTCTTCACTAAGTCCATTGTACAGCTGTCTGTATGTGACTTCCTGCTCAGCATAGCACGCTCCTCTCCTTTCCTACATATTTGCTGGAAGCAGCAGAGACAAGGGTCCGGGGCTATGCTGAGTGGGAAGGCGCAGGGTCCGAAAGGCAGACAATAAACTTAGTGATGGAGTTGGTTCTGCTGGACAGAGGTGCCGGGTGGCTGTGGTGGGTTAATTTGACATGGCCAACCTCTAGGCCCACTGTCTTAGGGGCCAGTAGGAAATTCCGACTCCTGTGAACCCTATAATTATGCCACTGTGCAACTGATTTCGGGAAGAAGCTGGGCACCTGACATTTTTCACAACCTCCTTGAAATAAAATTTTCTTTCCTTACTTAGACTCGAATATACAGTTTTCTTAAAACTTTTCCTGCACCTCCGAGGGACGGGAGAGGAACACTTAATTTCCTCTACTTGCTTCAAGAACAACATTCCCGTATAAAAATAGGGAATTTTAGTTTTCACATGAAAACAGCCAATTATGTCTGAAACTGGTAGACTGCTAGGCGCATTGGCAGATGTACAAAGGAGGAGTTATCAGGAACTAGCCTGACCTTAAGAGAACACTCCGTACAACGGATATCCATCCCTGCGAAAATATGTAATTAAAAACCAAAACTTTATTGGACTTACTAAAATATAGCAGTAAGACTCAGTGTTGAATACTTAAGTAGGCAGACATACAAAGATAACAAAAAACATCTATTCTTCACTCCCATGCCCACAGTCGTGTACTATGAAAGCGAACAGACTGAAGAGAGGAGGTACTCATATATACGAGTATATATTATTTGTATAAGGGAAACAAAAGTGCTCAACAAAACTAACTTGACCCTTTAAATCACCCAAAGCGTTTCATCCAAAATTGGTTTCATCGAGGGCTGTTTGGTTCAAAATATTGGTCCCACTTACAGATGTTTTTGAATAGGTTTTTTGTTAGGGAATATTAGGGAAAGGGGGATTTTACAACTCCCCTTTGGAGAACGGACAACCAGGGATAACAGATCTCTTTATTGGCAATGTTGTAAAAGTAATTTTTATATAAAAAGTTAATTGTGTATTTATTAATGTTTTTATAAATATCAAGTGCAGTAAGGACTGTTGAAGGAATCTCATCAGTCTCACAAGGCCGTTATAAAAATAGACAATAATGTCACTAATGATTAGTATGAATTCCTATTAGATATTCTTATAGAGCAGTAATAACGTAGTATACTGAACTCCCCCCGAATGCCACTTATAAATGGTAGATACGGCATATCCCTAACAAATCTATCAGTTAAGGTATCCTGCCTGTAGCGACGGTATAGCCAGGCCACGTACAGAAACGCCATAATCGTATGTCTGCCTATGGGCTCATTCATACGACCGTGAATTTGGTGCGGATTACGGCTGTGTGAAACGCAGTGAATGGAGTCAATGGAAGTATATGGACTTTCATTGACCCGTCCACATTGGCGTGTATTAGATATGAGCGAGCATACTCGTCCGAGCTTGATGCTCGTTCGAGTGTTAGGGTGCACGCGGTACTCGTCTCGATTAAACGAGCACTGACCATTGAATTCAATGGAGCCGGCAATACAGCCGGCTCCATTGAAAGCAATGGGCTGCTGGCGATCTCAGGATGAATTTTCGGGAAGGGCTTAAAAATATAAGCCGTTACCTGAAAATCATCCTAAAATGTGTAAAAATAAAAAAATAAACATATGTCAGCATAAAGATCGTTCTCCTCTGCCATAGCTGTAACAGCTGTGGCAGAGAAGAACGATGTTAGCCCATTGAATTAAATGGAGCCGGCAATACAGCCAGGTCCATTGAAAGCAATGGGCTGCCGGCGAGCGCGGGAGTGAGACCCCCCCCATCCCGCACTGTCAGCATAAAGATCGTTCTCCTCTGCCACAGCTGTAACAGCTGTGGCAGAGAAGAACGATGTTAGCCCATTGAATTCAATGGAGCCGGCAATACAGCCGGCTCCATTGAAAGCAATGGGCTGCCGGCGAGCGCGGGATGAATTTTCGGGAAGGGCTTAAAAATATAAAACTTACCTCTCCGCCGCTTCTGTGACCCCCGCGGGCATGAAGAACACATCTGCCGCTAGTTAAAAGAATTCCCTGCTGCTACATCTGCCACATCTATGGCAGATGCAGCAAAAGGAATTCTTCAATTCTCCACCGCAGCTGTCACACATGACAGCTGCGGTAGAGAATCCTGCTGCCGGCATCCTGTCAATGGCTTTTCAGGGAAGGGCTTCATAAGCCCTTCCCTGAAATGCCATTTAAAATAGTGCAAAAAATTTAAAAAAATAATTCTCACCTCCCTTCAGCTGCCAGGGCTCAGCCGCGACTTCTAGCGCTGTCCCAGGCTCTGTAGTTCTGAGCTATCAGCAGCTGGGGATTTAAAATCCCCACCTGCTGGTAGCTCTGATTGTGGTTGGCTGAATTGCCCTGAAGCCCTACTATTATAAACAACTGGATATTATCATTGGACATACCCCGTTTCCCAGAAAATAAGACCTACCCTCAAAAAAAGGCCTAGCCTAATTTACGTGGAGGCTTGAAATTTAAGCCCTAACATGAAAATAAGCTCTAGTTACACTACATTAAAAAAGCAGGATCGGTCCAGGTCCCCCCACTACTCTCTATAGGTTCTGCGCAGTTCCCGCAGTCCTTAGCCGCTCTTAAAACATCACTTGATAAATCCCACCTCCAGGAATCGATGGTTGTGATTGGTTCCTCCACCGCTGCTCATCCAATCAATGCAGTACTGGATGAACCAATCACAACCATTACTTCCAGGAGGTGGGATTTATGAATCCCATAACCAGGAAGTGATGTTGCATGAGCAGCTGAGGACTGCGGGAAGCGCATTGGAGCTGTTTGGAGCAGCAGGTGCGACCTGGACTGAGCCTGCTAGGTAAGTATAATAAGACCTAGTGCCTCTTTTGGGGCAAAAATTAAAAGGGTCTTATTTTACGGGGAAACACGGCAGTAGATACATATAATGAAACCTAAAGAGAAACACCGGCGTCCTGGTATTAATTAGGTTTATAATGTATTGCATTTTTTTTCCCATACAGAAAGATACGACTATGGGAAGCAAGAGGCAAACCATCAGATTATATTATATAGGCACTGGAGACAACTCAATAAAGATGGTAAAGTAATTCTTCACTGATCACTCATTTGCAAAAGCGAACCATTAACCCTTTCCAATCCACTGTCTGACATTTTCAACATTTTGACTGAAGCCTGGACAGCTCCGATGTTGAAAGACGTCCGGCAGGGTATTCTTACTGTATATTACTGTCCGCTCTGTTGTTGGGGGCCTCTCCGGCATGCCGCATACTGCAATACTGGCTCTAGCCAGCAAATGCGCCACTGTATAATGGCAGAAAGAGAAACCCCCCTAGGAAACCCTTGGGGTAAGAACTGGTTATAGGAATAGAGGTTCACATAGAGGTAGAGGTACAAGTAGGGTTTTTTTATCGAACCACCAACCCATCACTTAGCATATGGTGAGTGACAGGAAGGAGATCCGAGTGATAATAACAAGGAATTACAAAAGATCAATCTGACTAATAAAAGTTTGTCTAGCTCCAAAATGTCCCTACTGAAAAAAGGTCTGACTTTCGTACCAACTGTTAAATTTGATGCTTTTCACTGGACAAAAGACCTTTTTGCAAGAAAGTACTTAGACACCCCCATTGGGGGATTATGAAAACATAGATTTATTTCTTAGCCTAGTTGAAGAAAAACCTTGAGATCTGTAAAAATTCCAATGCGTAAACAAAATCTGTCCAAGGATGAGAGAACGCCCACTGCTTTATCTTGAAAAAGATAAGAATATTCTAATCAAGCCATCAGATAAAGGTAGTAACACAGTTTAGGCCTATTTAGACCCAACAATTCTCGCTCAAAAATCGCTCAAAGCCGTCTTTTGAGCGAGAATCCTTGGGTTTAATTGCATGACATCATGCAGTTTTCGGTAACGAGTCGTTTATCGTTCTCTTATCAGTGCAGCGCGCTCAGTGGGATATCACTGATACTATTGTTTCAGCTGGCATCCCGGTCGTAGAACACAGCCGAAGTATGAAGAAGACAGCGGTCCAGCTGTGTTCTGCATACCCCGCTCGGAGCGCTCAGCTGTATACCAGAACACAGTAAGAGTATAGGACGCCGGCACCACCGCAGTGATTTTCGGGGAAGGATTTTAAATATAAGCCCTTTCCTGAAAATCATCCCTAGCTGGTGTAAAAAAATAAAAAAATATATATACTCATCTCTCCACCACTGGACGAGTGCTGCCTGTGATTGGCTGTGCGCTGTGACCAATCACAGGCAGCACTAAACTGTCATTCATTGAATGGCTGAGCGCTGCCTGTGATTGGTTGAGTGCTCAGCCAATCAAATACAGCTCTTTCAGCACAAAGGGAAATTAAATACCCACCTGATTAAAGAACTTGAGAGTAGTGCAGGGAAAAGACGCGGCTACACACAGCTGAGCCCCGGCAGTGGCGGAGAGGTGAGTATATATTTTTTTTATTTTTTACACATGCTATGGATGATTTTCAGGGAAGGGCTTATATTTAAAGCCCTTCCCTGAAAATCACTGCAGGCTTGCCTGTGTTCTGCATACCCTGATCGGAGCGCTCAGCTGGATACCAGCTGAGCTCTACGAGAAGACAACAGCTGTATGCAGAAGGTAGCAGTCCCACTTGTCTTCTGCATACAGCGTGAGCCTTCATTTATACACTTATGCAAAGTGAATGCTCAAAACTGTCACTCAAACTGCCATTCAAGCGAATTTTGAGCTATCATCTTGCCGTCTTACTGATCATCAATGCAGACAACGATTACAGCTCAAAAGATGTCTTTTGAGTGACTTTTGAGCACTTGTGTCTAAATTAGGCATTATGCCAAGAGAAATTTATGAGACCATGTGTCTCAATATTCTGAATAATAATGATTGAATCCAATACTTAATAAAAAAAAAATCTGCTATCCAGAGCTCGGGTGGTTCCTGCAGTCCTCGGCCATCCACAGAAGATCACTTCCTGTTTATGGAATTTATAAATCCTGCCCCAACAACGCGTTGGCTGTGATCAGTTTATCAAACACTGCTCAGCCAATCAATGCAGCGCTCAATGAACCAATGTGCTATCTGTGATTGGTTCATCGAGCTTTGCACTGATTGACCGAGCAGCACTCCAAGAACCAATCAGAGCCATCACTTCCTGGAGGCGGGATTTATGAATTCCGTAAACAGGAAGTGATCTTCTGCGGACAGCCGAGGACTGCAGGAACCACCAGAGCTCTGGATAGCAGCGAGAGGGAGCCAGACTGTGCCTACTAGGTAATATATTCCTTTTTTTATGTAGTGTAACTAGGGCTTATTTTCGGTTTGGAGCTTATTTCAAGCCTCCTGGAAAATCCTGAAAAATCAGGCTAGGACTTATTTTTGGGGAAACACAGTAGTAGCTGGGATGGATAATCGTACATAAAATACAAGAATATATGTGGATGCTATATAAAGACCCTTTTTGAAGTCACTTCCATGGTACGTGAAAGACACTACAGATGTAATTAAAAGACTACAGGATAATATCATTGAACAACATGTTTTATTACTTAGTCTTGCCGTTGAAGCCCTGTGCTCCTCAAAGCCCCACATTGGTGGAAGACATGCAGTGGCACTTAACATTTTTCTCATAAACCTGTTAGTCATCGTTCTTGAATATAATGTGTTTATTTTTGGCAATATGTTCTTCCGTCAGATATGTGGAACCGCCATGGGAACACCCTGTGCCCCTACCTATGCTAATTTATATTTAGGTTAGTGGGAGGAAACAGTGGCTTTCAGTTAGACATATGAAGCATGGTCTTGTGAGATTCTACTGTGGATAAGATACATAGATGACATTTTATTTTTAAATGAGGGTGAACTAATTAAATGTATTAATTTATTGAACATTAATGATTTGGAATTATGCCCTATCTATGAAATATCAGCAACGAGGCTAACATTTTTAGATCTTCAGATTATTAAGAAAGACAATCATCTGAGTACCACTGTCTCCCGGAAACTAACAGCAAGCAAGACTTTGCTTCATTAGAATAGTTGTCATCTGGAGGACGATACCTCTGTATTCACAGAAATAGTTTAACACAATATGATTTTAAATGGCAGTCAAGATGCCTACAGCAAGGATTTGTGAACAGAGGCTATCCAGATAAGACTTTAAAAATAGCATTCCAGGATACATTAAGAAGGGATACGCAGGATCTTTTGGTAGAAAAACATCAAAAAGACGAACTAGAACCAATGAGACTAAGGCCGCCTTCACACAGGCGGATTTGAATTGCAGAATCCAGAGCGGGCATGCTATGCAAAAGTGATTCTTCATTCACACGAGCAGAAACCAATTGCAGTTCCCGTTTTTGGATGAAAAATTGCAGAATGCTCAATTCTCGCTCAGTCGTTGGCTGCATTTAAACACTGATAATTGGTTAATTTTGCTCGTTTGAACAATTTTGTGAATAATAATTGTTCAGTGTAAACGCTGCATTAATCTTTCTGTAGGGCCAGTGCTGGTATTACATATCAGATGCGACACTATGCAAATTAGAAATCTACAGGAGTTATTCACTTGGCTATATGCACATGTCCACTCAATTATGTAGGAAAGATATTAAAACAAACATGTGGGCAGATAGGAGATCATCTTGGAGACATTAAGAATAACAGGAACAAACCTCTAGCAAAACATAATAATGAAGTTCATGGAGGAGATATCAGATGCTGCAGTTTCCAAATAAGCAAATGCATCCTGCCATCTCATCAAGGCGGGTAACTGGGACAATATGATCTTAAAGAAAGAGGCCCAATGGATCTTCAGACTACAGAGTACGCAGCCTAATGGCCTGAATGAAGCACAATCATACTCATGTTTTTTGTAAAACTATCCCCAGGATTATACTTTTGTACTATTCAAACCAGTGATTTCTCCAAATGCTACACAAAATGCCCTATTTAATGTCCAGTGGAGTCTCAGAAATATTCAACCATCTGAATAGAATCCCTCATAAAAGCACACATTTGTAAATCAGGTGTTGTCTCAAGCACACCTGATGCCACTAGTCAACGGCTTCATTAGTTGGATCAGGTGTGCTTGAGATAAAACATCAAATACCTGCACTGGCTAGGGCTTTATTCACTGTGACATTTGATTGCATGTTACGAATATGGCTAAGTCACAACAGTGGTTCAAAAAGTTGAGAGAAGTAATGCTGGCAGGCATTATGCCAAGAGAATGTCACCTCACTGTTGTTGCTTCTGATTAGCTGCAACAGTTAGGTGGTAGTTGTTCCAAAACAGACTGGTAGGGCTTCAGTGCTGGATCGCCAGGGCAAAGGACAGGGAAATACTGCTGCTTTTGTTATTGTAACACTCTTGCACAAAACACAATTAAAAAATAATTAATTAACAAATGGACAACCCCTTTAACCCCTCGTGTCCACTATGTGCATATATACATCCTAATTGTTGATGCATTATGCAGCTTCAGTGGCACATCTCATTGTAGGGCATTCTGCCAGTAAAGGATTGGGCCAGCACTTTGTCAGCTGTAGGCCGCTTCCACACGAGCGATTTTATTGCAATGCGGTAGCGCGACAAATCGCATGAACATAGAGCCCATGCTTTCCTATGGGTTCTTCAACATGAGCGATGTTTTGTAGCCTGCGACATTGCAGGACACTCTATACAGCTGTGATTTGCAATGCTTTGAAGCCCATGTTTTCCTATAGACCCTTACTATGTATTGCATCGCATCGCACGGAAATTCGGTTTTTCGTGCAGTGCAATGCAACTTTAACAGTAGGAAATCCTACTGTATAAGCCCTAAAATAAACCCTAGCTGCATCAAGAAACGCTGTCCGGCTCTGCTGCGTCTTTTCGCCTGTCCCTGGCACTTTTCTGGTCAGGGATTGGAAAATCTGAGGCAGCCAATCCGAGGCAGCACTTCCTGGAGGCAGGTATTTTCAAATCTCTGGCCAGAAAAAGATGCCTGAGGCCAATTGCTGGGGACTGGAGAGAAGACGCAGCGGATCCGTACAGCGTTTCGTGATGTTTGTATTTTTTATGAAGCTAGGGCTTATTTTCGAGGTAGTGCCCCCCGCTGAAAATCCTTGCATGTGGTGTTACAAAGTCACGTGACTTTGTAGCGACACAAAATCATATTATCACTGCGTGAAAATGCAGCAATATCACATGGACCACCGATGTGATATCGCTGCGATTTTCTCACGGCAACATCGCTCGCTCGTAGACATGCATTGAAACTGAAGGTCTTCATTTTCAGTCCATTTGGTCAATTTTCCAGCGCCATTCTGTTTTTTAAACTGAAGCAAAACCACGGACTGCTGCGCTTTTGATTTCAGTTTAAAAAAACGGAACCAAACTGAGTGCAACATTTCCACTTCTTTAACATTTCTGTGTTCTTTTTGGTTAGCTGCTCCCACAATGGAACAGCTAGAAGGAAACAAAAACCACCAGTGTGAACTGGCCCTTAGGAATAGAGGATACTGAAGAAAATGTTAGTTTTATACTATTTCTGCCCATTCTTCTCGACACAAAAAGTGAAATTAAAAGACAGCAGCCATGTCCTGGGATAGTGAGAAAGCACAACTTATGCCACAGAGTAATAGGTAAGCATGGGAGCATGTCTGCATGATGTTTTGTGTGGACAAATACACAGGGCATGCAAAAATACAGTAAAATACGGTGCTTACACCCGCGTGAATCTGGCTGTAAAATGTATTGGTTTGAAAATATGACAGTTTGATGTAGACATTTACATAGTAAAGGACTTGGTCACCAAGAGGTTAAATATCACAGAGCCTGGAAGGTTACCATGTGCTTGAGCCATTAACCACCAGCGTAAGGCTTTAGTCCATGTATTGTTTTTCCCTACATCCTGCTTTCCATCTCGGAGTTTTATCTCAAATGTCAAACACAGCACAGAAGCCAAGATGTCACAGTAAGCTATACTGTGTGAAACAGAAGCCGCTTTACTCTCAGACTCACAAGGATCCTGTCCCTTTACGTCTTTTTGATGATAATAATAATAATAATGATCACCTATTCATGGTGAGCTGTAGGCAGGTGCTGCTGGAGATCACTCCTGGCACTCCTCTTGCCCTGCTCTATACCTTCTGTCTCGCTCTATAAGCTATTACAGCTAATTCTGCCTTACTGAATGCAAGCCTTATAGCCAGTTTAAAATGCTTTTTGCCATTGTGGCAGTTACTAGTAGGTCTTAGCCTGAAGTGGGGCTGTATATCCTGCATGCTATCACTGTGCTGGGCTAATAGGTGTTTAACCTGACAGTCATTTTTCCAAGAGCCAAGGTCTCTTGGTGTTAACCCTACGAAAATCACCTAGGATCTTGAGACACGATTGGAGGTGGACAAAATTCTGGCTATTTTGCACATGCATCGTCGCCGTGTATAATACACGATGCACAGTTACTTTACTCTATCTTAGAGTTACACTATCTAATGCGAATACGGCATTCAGTTGCGAGGCAATAGGATCCAGTTGAATAGCTTTCTGGACCTTATAGGTTTCAAGCATACGTAGGATTCACTCTACAGATAGAATCCAAGCGCAATTTATAAATGAGGCAATTTTGAGGAATCTAGGAATCTCTTTATTGAAAAGTGACAGGCACATTTTAGCCATCGTTTTGGTGATCATTTCTGATAGAAAACTCTCTCCTACTTCTCTAGGGGCGTATTGTTGCCCAGCTCCTGACGAACTATCGGCTATCCCGATAGGGAAACGCGTAGAGCAAAAACAAATGAGAGCCAAAAATAATATGAATACAGTGTAAACAATGCACGAAATGATACAGTGTAAACAATACACCAAACGACACTGATTTGAATACCATACTAAAAATCATACGAGTCCTTATAAATAAAAGGGCTGTCTGGTTCGCACTAAAAAACAATCGCCATCTCAAGGGGATGCGAATCATAACAGCTCAAGTACTAAATACTTACCTTGATAGTGAACCATCTTATATAAGTGACTCCTGAGGACCTCTGGAGGGCTACACGGGAACTGTAGATATACTCCCCCCTCCCTTACCCCCATAAGATCCTCCCTTTTTATGTTAACTGTTTGTCCTGTCACTATATGTTCTATGTGACTGTTTTTTTGTTGGTAGGCTTTGACTTTTTAAATTAATTACTAATAAAATGTATTCTTTTTAACTCTATATCTGTGACGGCCTCAACCTATAAAAAATATAGATACTTCATACCACTGTGATTTGTCACCTATTCAGTGGAGACCGACTTTTGGACATTTTCAGGTTTTCCATGTACAAGTTTGTATAGGAATGATACACACAGTGATGTCACAGTACAAGGATGATACACACAGTGATGTCACAGCACAGGGATAATGTGTACAGTGATGTCACAGCACAGGGATGATACACACAGTGATGTCACAGTACAGGGATAATGTGCACAGTGCTGTCACAGTACAAGGATGATACACACAGTGATGTCACAGTACAGGGATAATGTGCACAGTGCTGTCACAGTACAAGGATGATACACACAGTGATGTCACAGTACAGGGATAATGTGCACAGTGCTGTCACAGTACAAGGATGATACACACAGTGATGTCACAGTACAGGGATAATGTGCACAGTGATGTCAGAGTACAGAGATAAGGAGAGGAGACAAGATAGATTTTTCATCTACAGAGTAAAAGTCCTTTAGGTTTAACCCCTTAGTTACGACCCAATACTCCTTTTACTTCCTGCTGTTGCAGGACGTGTATGGAGGGAGATAGCACCACTATCTGCCTCCATACAGCGCGGTCGTCAGCTGTTTATTACAGCTGACACCCGTGGGCAACAGCCGCCATCAGCCGTATGGCCGATGGCAGCTATTAACCCTTTAAATGCCACTGTCAATTCTGACAGTGGCATTTAAATCCCCCCAACGATGTTCGGGGGGCCCGTACGCCCCCCCCCCCCCGCGCGCGGTAAGATCGGGGGAGCCATGCAGGTGTCATGGCAGCCGGGGGCCTTCTGAAAGGCCCCAGGGCTGCGTCAGCAGACTGCCTATCAAGCCATCCCCGTGGGGTGGCTTGATAGACTGCCTGTCAAAAAGCAGTATGACGTAATGCTATAGCATTATGTCATACTGCAGGAGCGATCAAAGCATCGTCGGTTGTAGTCCTCTAGGAGGACTAAAAGAAAGTGTAAGAATAAGATCAATAGTTTTACTAATTATTAAAAAAAAAGTAATAAAAGTAAAAAAAAAACCCTTTTGCCATATTTGCAATTAAAAAATAAAAAATATTAAACGAAAAATATGTATTTGGGATTGTTGCGTCCGTAAAAGTCCGATCTATCAAATTAATGCATTATTTTACCTGCACGATATAAACGTGGTCCGAAAAAAAAATAAAGAACGCCAGAAATGCACTTTTTTGGTTACCCTATCTCAGATAAAAAATGTAATAAAAAGCAAACAAAAAGTCAATTGTATGCAACAATGATACCAACAGAAATGAAAGGACGTACCAAATAAAATGAGCCCTCACTCAACTATGTCGGCGGAAAAATAAAAAGGTTATTGTGCGCAGAAAATGGACACAAAAAATAATTTAAAAAAATTAGATATCTTAAAAAAAAAATACAAGCACTACTGCAAAAAACTATACGAGTTTGGTATCGTAGTAATCGTACTGACCCATAGAATAAAGATATCAGGTCATTTTTGTTGCAGTTTGTGCGCCGTAGAAACAGGACGCACGGAAAGATGGTGGAATGTTGTTTTTTTTTTTTTCATTTCTTTCCACTTAGAATTTTTTTACGTTTTTCAGTAAATTATATGGTACAATAAATAGTACTATTGAAAACTACAACTCGTCCCACAAAAAACAAGACCTCATACAGCGACGTCGATGGATAAATAAAGGAGCTACGATTTTTTAAAAGGGAGATGGAAAAAAGCAAAAAAGCTCCGTCACTAAGGGGTTAACTGAAGATCTATCATTTTCAGCATTTATCTAATACAGTCCACAAAAATCTTTCTATCAATCATAGTTTGCAAAATAGTTTTCTGTATTCTTTGTATTTCTATCATTTGATGGAATTCGCATTTAGACAGCTTGCTGCACATTGATGGGATACATATTCATGTACAGAATGTTTCAAGAAAGGAGATATAACGTCGTCTTAAAGGAGATGTCTCGAGGAAGCAGTGATTTTTTTTTTTTTGCCCAGTCCCCCTAATTAAACATACATTACTAATTACCCCTGTAAATGACTTTCCTAGCTGGTTTGTACTTACCGTTCCAGCGTTTCAGCAACTTATAAAAGTTTCCCCAAGATGGCCGCCGGCTCTTTCCCCGTCGCTCGCTGCAGCCCGACGTGCGCGCTCCCGAGACGCTGCCAGCTGTGTCTCCATGGCAACCGGACGCCCCGCAGCCGCCGACCAGACGCTCCGCAGCCGCCGACCAGACGCCCCGCAGCCGCCGACCAGACGCCCCGCAGCCGCCGACCAGTCACCCACCGCCAGGCAGCAGGTAACCGGCGCTAGCCCCCGGCTCCCCAGCGCTACGCTCCCGGCTCCCCAGCGCTAGACCCTCAGCCCAGGTGAAGGCCCCGGAGCCCAGGTGAAGGCCCCGGAGCCCAGCGCTAGGTTCCGGAGCCCAGGTGAAGGCCCCGGAGCCCAGCGCTGGGCTCCGGGGCCTTCACCTGTCAGTGAACATCACCCCCGACCCATCACTTACCCCCCTGGCCCAGCGCTAGTTCCCCCGGCCTAGCGACAGCCCCCCCATCGCAGCGACAGCCCCCCCCGGCCTAGCGACAGCCCCCCCATCGCAGCGACAGCCCCCCCCGGCCTAGCGACAGCCCCCCCATCGCAGCGACAGCCCCCCCGGCCTAGCGACAGCCCCCCCATCGCAGCGACAGCCCCCCCCCTGGCCTAGCGACAGCCCCCCCATCGCAGCGACAGCCCCCCCCCGGCCTAGCGACAGCCCCCCCATCGCAGCGACAGCCCCCCCGGCCTAGCGACAGCCCCCCCATCGCAGCGACAGCCCCCCCCCGGCCTAGTGACAGCCCCCCCCCCATCGCAGCGACAGCGACGACAGCCCCCCCCGGCCCATCACTTACCTGGACGGCAGGACAGCTGGACGGCAGGACAGCTGGGCGGCTTCTCCGGACAGCTGGGCGGCTCTGCACCTTCCTCTAACAGAGGATGGTACAGAATGGCCGCTCCAGCGCGCTCCCGAGCAGTGACAGCTCATCTGCGCATGCGCAGAAGAGCTGTAGCGGGGAGCACACTGAAGCGGCTCGTGCTGAAAGGAGAAGACCGGACTGCGCAAGCGCGTCTAAAAAAGCAAGCTGCCAGCGAATTTAGACGGAACCATGGAGACGAGGACGCTAGCAACGGAGCAGGTAAGTGGAATAACTTCTGTATGGCTCATATTTAATGCACGATGTATATTACAAAGTGCATTAATATGGCCATACGGAAGTGTATAACCCCACTTGCTTTCGCGAGACAACCCCTTTAAAGAATGTAACCTAAGATCTAAAGCTATAATCATACATCATAATATAATATCCTCGATGAAGTGAAGGAGCGGCGGCCCTGAGTCTTTATAGTGTCCGCACACCAACTACTAGATTTATTATATTTACTACCCACCAATGATATTAACCCTTTCCAATCCACTGTCTGATGTCTGAAGACATTCTGATTGAAGGCTGTACAGTTCCCATGTCGGAAGACATCCGGCAGGGGATTCTTATTGTGTATTACTGGCCGCTCTGTTGTTAGGGGCCTCTCCAGCATGTCCAATACTGCAGTACTGGCTCTAGCCAGCAGATGGCACCATTGTATAATGGCAGGAAGAGAAAGCCTCCTAGGAAACCCTGAATCCAAAATTGGATTACAAAGGGTTAATCCTGTTTTGGCTGAGTTTTGCTCTTGGTCCCTGTTTCCAGCTAGGGCACATGTGCTGCACACCGGCGCTCACAGCAATGATACAGCTATATCTGTCCTTTTTCTTGCTAAGTGTCATTTTTATTTATTTTTTTCTTGTGCACCGAGTCTGTGCGCCAGCGGGCGCATGGGCAGAGGGGACCACAGACACCCTGCTTGCCTGCTCATGTGCCGGCGCCCGCACTCTATAGGACACACATTGTTACTATATCCTATTGGGTAGATAACTCCCTCGGAGCTGTCATTCATGATAGAACCCCTGCTTATTGTTCCTGCATAGAAGGCCTCACATTGGCTGGAAATCTAAGGATCCCACCTGCTCTCCATAAAAAAACTGTCAGTGCGGCGCTGCCTTCACTATAGCCTACCTGGGCTCCCTGGATAAAGCCTGCGTGGCAGAACGTGGCAGAACATGTCAGGAGGGGATGTGTTATATGCTTTAGATTAGGTTTAGTAACAACTCCACTATGCAAAAAATGGTTACTGGTAGCAAGACGTTGAGGCAGCCCTTTGTGGTTTAAGGGCTCCCACACTAATATCAATGGGACTTTCTAATATTAAAAATGCATCACAAGTTGGTGCGTTACGATTTTTGTGCGATGCGTTTTTAGCATTAGAAAGTCCCATTGACATTCGCGTTAAAAAAACAAGTGTGTTGAAGCCCTTACAGAAACCTCTCTCACATCTCCAGACTCTCACAGCTGCGGTTAAGGCATAATCAGCACAGCAGTTCATTGGGAGACTATATGGTGCCTATATTAACTGCCCCCCCCCTACATGCTATCATATTTGCAAGATTACGTGGTTGCTGTTGCTGGAAACAATCACTATCGGCTGCCAACAGTTATGTCATCTCCCCAAGCATGGCATGCTGTGTGAATATATTAGTGACTAAAGACAATTGCCCTCACAGACGGCCTAACAATAGGTTTAGTTCATTTTTGGACTCCGTAAGGATTTAATTCCTGAATTTTAAAGTGTCTTTGTCTGTTTTCAGGGATGATGTCACAGCACAGGGATGATGTCACAGCACAGGGATGATGTCACAGCACAGGGATGATGTCACAGTACAGGGATGATGTCACAGCACAGGGATGTAACAGTGATGTTACAGTACTGAGATAACCTACTATGTTACTATGTATCCATTACATCATAGCACAGCAGCATAAATTGGGGCCACATTCGGTTATCCAGACCCCCTTCCATCACAGATAGTCTATACTAACTGCAGCTTAAATCTGAGGATATAACACTCCTATTGTTTTCACTGGAGCCTCTCAGACAGCCGCTTGATCGTGGCGCTTTCCAGCGCCGCGATTTACGTGCGGAGTCTGTTCAATTTTTTGGCGTTTAGTGCTCTTCATCAATGATTGAAATCACAGCACTTTGCCAAACGCCTGTGTGAGGGACGCCTCAGTTATAGAAATGTGCCCCGTAGCAGCTGTTATGCCCGCTGCCCTGGCTGTGCCCATGCTATATTAGCAGCGCCTGTTTCCACATTACCTGTATACCGGGCAGCTTCCTATACTACTGCTGTGTAGCGCTATCTTGTGTATATTTTAGATATTGGCAGATTGCTTTAATGTTACTTTCTATAATAGCAGACCTGCCCAAATAATCTATTATTTGTCTTCTCAGAGACCCAGCAGCGCCATCTTGTGTCCATGTTTTTATATTACAGAATTTTCCTGCTGCACTACAATAATACAATCCCAAAAATGATGTTACTATGTAGTGCTGAAAGAGATGGAGATAAGCGCCTGTCATCAGTTATAATAGTGCAGAGGAGATGATTACAGTTGGAATTTTTGGAATCAGATGCACAAAAATACTCAGAATAAGATGTAAAATTCTAGTGAAAACTTTTTTTTTTGTTCCTCAGTGTTATCGTCTCATGTAAGAAAGCCCTTAGGGCTCATGTCCACGGGGAAAAGAAGAATTAAAATCCGCAGCGGATTTTAACTCTTCTCCCGCGCGCGGATCCGCACCCCATAGGGATGCATTGACCACCCGCGGGTAGATAAATACCCGCGGATCGTCAATAAAAGTGATTTTAAAAAAAATGGAGCATGAAAAAATCTGGACCATGCTCCATTTTCATGCGGGTCTCCCGCGGGGACGGCTCCCACGGGCTTCTATTGAAGCCTATGGAAGCCGTCCGGATCCGCGGGAGACAAAAATCACATTTTACTTACCCGCTCCGGTACTTCTCTTCGGCGCCGCGCCATCCTCTCTCAGCCGCGGCCGGATCATTTTGCTTCGGCCCGGCGCATGCGCGGGGCACGTCACCGACGTCATCGTGCACATCCGCCGAGCCGAAGAATGAAGATCCGGCCGCGACGAGAGAAGATGACGCCGCCGCGAAGAGAAGAAACGGAGCGGATGGGAGGTGAGTTTATTCTCATTTATTTGTATTTTCAGCGCTCATGTCCGCGGGGCAGGAGGGACCCGCTGCAGATTCTACATGTAGAATCCGTAGCGGGCCCGATTTTCCCCGTGGACATGAGGCCTTAGGCTACACTGACATCTTGTTTGAGTGCCCATCCAGACTTCCCATGGAAGTGTTCTATCTGGCATGTCGAAAACGGCACATAGACAGAAGCCTGGACGGCCCCATAGGCTGCCATTTTTGTAATAGAGATTAAAGCAGCAATCTTGATTTTGATTTCAGAAGGTTTCCACTCATTTCTGTGATTCTGGCTGTACTGAATCAGTATCAGCAGATTTATTTTCGTTGCCGGCATTTACGTAGTAAACTTGTTATCATATCTATGTAATAAACTGACTTCTGTCACCATATCTACAGTGGATATAGAAAGTCTACCCCCCCCCCCCTGTTAAAATGCCAGGTTTTTGTCACGTTAAAAAATCTGACAAAGATGAATCACTCAGATTTATTTCCATTCTCCATATGACCCGTTATCTGTACAATTCCATTGACAACCAAGCTGAATTCTTTTAGGTCTCGTTCAGACGAGCGTGTGAGTACGTATGACCGCACAAAACCACGTGTCTATTAGAACCATTGGTTCCCTATGGTGCGTTCACATGTTCGTGTTTTACAGGCGTGCAAACACACGTACCTGCAAAACATAGGACATGTGTGCTGCATAGGCCCGTGCTGCGCGTCAATATTCCCCAGTCACAGTGTTCAGTGATGATGGGACTCCCCACAGGGATAAAAGAATTCCCTACCACAGCTGTCACATACGCAGAGGCAGTGCTCAGTCATTCATTGAATGACAGCTGAGTGCTGCCTGTGATTGGTAACAGCGCTCAGCCAATCAGACGCAGCCCTTTTAGCAGGCGGGGATTTTAAATCCCTGCTGCTGAAAGAGCTATAGAGCAATGCAGGGAGACCAAGCGGCTAGACGTGCCTGAGCCCGGCAGAGGCGGACAGGTGAGTATATATATTTTTTATTTTTTACTACAGCTAGGGATGATTTTCAGGGATGGGCTTATATTTAAAGCCCTTCCCCAAAAATCACTGCAGGGCTTGCCGGCAGACCATTGCTTCTAATGGGGCCGCGGGCAGATCCACGTGCAAAACAACGCTTGTGTGAATGAGGCCTTAGGGTTGTAAAAAAAAGCTAAAATAATGTGGTTGCATAAATATGCACACCCTAAGGGCTATTTCAGATGACCGTATATCGGCTCAGTTTTCACGCTGAGCCGATATACGGTGTCCCTGTCTGCAGGGGGAGGAGGATGGAAGAGCCAGGAGCAGGAACTGAGCTCCTGCCCCCTCTCCACTATTTGTAATAGGAGGGGGCGAGATGGGGCGGGGCTAAATACCGACGGTTATCTCCGCCCCCGCCTTTCCCATTGCAAATAGTGGCAAGGGGCGGGAGCTCAGTTCCTGCTCCTGGCTCTTCCATCCTCCCCCCCCTGCAGACAAGGACACCGTATATCGGCTCATCGTGAAAACCAAGCTGATATACGGTCGCCTAAATAAGCCCTTAAACTAATACTTTGTTGATGCACCCTTTGACTTTATGACAGCATTCAGTTTTTGCAGACTGCATCATATTCTTCTTTAGATATTCCCTCCTCTTTCCATTTCATAAACATATTTTTCTTTGTTTCTAACATGTGTACAAGTTCTATGTTCATCCATCCTGGTCTCTTTAAATGCTTCCCATTCTTCCTTCTATTAGGGATTGTTAACGATTGTGATTTGAGAATCTCATTTTCCAATATTTCCCAACCTTCTTGGACATTTCTGTCCCTAAGAGCATTCAGTCTTTGGATTCTTCCTACCCTCCTTTATGAGTTCCTTAAAATCTGCCTTTCTGAAATCCAACATGTGAGGTCTGAATTTTCTCAGGTCTTCCTCCCCCCCCCCTTTGTTATCCAAAATCAAGGATAAAGTTGTCAGCAAGAGCGGATAAGAATTTGTTGGATCCATTACTTTTACCTGAGAGAGATTCCCAACAAATGTCTGAATAGTTAATCCCTTAGTGACAGCCCCATTGCCTTTTTACGTCCTAGCTAAGTGGGTTTTAATCCTAGAGGACGTAAAAACATACATCCTGTTTGGATTAAAGCCCTCTTGCCTGAGGACGTGACAGCTCCATGCTGTCGGTGCCCACAGGTAGCCGACAGCAAGGAGCTGTCATCCTGGGCTGCAGGCAGTCCCCCCGTGTTTGCCGCTATCCAATGGATAGTGGCGATTGCGAAAAAGTCCAAAAAAAGTTAGTCCCACCTCCCCTCATGGATTGGATCCATGAGGGGTGGTGAAAATACTCACCCTGGGTCTTCAGCAACGTTCCAGTTTCCCGGGACATGAAGTCCCCTTCTGCGCATGCGTGCCCGATGTCAATCATCGGGCGCGAGCACAGAGGGGCTTAGGCCCCGGGAAATTCAAAATCCCTCTGCTCCTGGCTAATGTGTAGCGAGTGAGTAGTGCCTTAGCCGAGTATCTCCCCGATCGTCTCTAAAGATTCGGGGGCGGGCACAGGTGAGTTGCGGCGGGGAGCGTGGGGAGGGGGGGAGAGAGAGATCTCCCCTCCGGCCCTCCCGGCTCTCCCCTGCCACTCCCCGCCCCCCACCGGCCCCCGAATCTTTAGAGACGAGCGGGGAGATACTCGGCTAAGGCACTACTCACTTGAGTAACGTGCCTTAGCGAGTATACTCGCTCAACTCTACTGGGGACATAATCACTTACGTCAGTAATTTTTTCTTACTGCTTTGCTTAGATTTATTCAAAAATTGTGGGGTAAACATTCTCAGTAGACCCCTAGAGGAATTTGTTAAGGGTTCTCTATGCTTTTGGCCGCTCAAGGGCTCTACAAGTGGGCAATGGGGCCTTCATGCAAAATTTCTGTTCTGAAAGCCACCGACTACTCCTTTCATTTTGGGCTCCTTTGTGCATCCAGACATACATGGGCTCGCCTATGCTGTGGGTGCACAAAGACTTCCCATAGCTGTGTTTTACCTGTTTGGCACAAATACACTGACTGACTAGGTAGAAATGTGGGCCAAGGTCCTGTTTGGGAGCTCTGATTTCTTCCTGTGTAATGACCTCAATGACTTCCCCTTGCAGTGTTGAGCTATCTAACACCTACACAGAATGAATTGTGTGGGGACACATGGATTTACCATTGCTATGTAACTCAGGGCACCTTGGGTCACACAAGGTGGAGGCTGGGACCGAGCCTGACCCCAGTTTCGGCTTTACAGCCTTTTTCAAGTATAAAACATATACCGCATTTTCCTTTCTATAGGACGCACCCCGTTTTAGAGCGGGAAAATAGGGAAAACATATTTTGAACTCACCCAGGAACAGCGCAGAGTTAGTGCCGGGCGACGGAGAAGAAGAAGCAGCAAAGGTCTGAAAAACCGGCGCTCCATGTCACAGCGGTGCTTGTGTGCAGCAGGAGGAAGGGAAAAAGCCGTTTGGTGGAGGCGGGGAGTGGTAGCAGTACCCACCGGCGCTCACCACTAATCAGCAGTACATATGGGTGGCAGTGGGGAGGAGTGAAAACTCCTGACTGATCGCAGATTTGTTCGTGTGATTGTGTATTTAATGCGCAATCGCGCTAACTAAATTGTGGCCGCACATTAAATTCGCAATTGCTCTAATAATGGTGATCGAAACAAATTTTGGCACATTCGGTCTATAAGACGCAGCAACTCCCCCCCCCCCCCCCTGCTTTGGAGGGGAAAAAAGT
Source organism: Eleutherodactylus coqui (assembly GCF_035609145.1). Lineage (NCBI taxonomy): Eukaryota > Metazoa > Chordata > Amphibia > Anura > Eleutherodactylidae > Eleutherodactylus > Eleutherodactylus coqui. The sequence goes on from NC_089840.1 coordinate 48,617,674, forward strand.
GCGTCTTATAGAGCAAAAAATACGGTTCATATCAGTGAGCTTTAAATAATATCCAGCATTAACATCATCCTGTAATAGGTTCCTCCAGGTGCCGCTCCTGAAGCTGACGTGGGATTCACCACATTTGAGCACATAAGGCTATACAGGACCCAGAGGGGCAGTTTATTACCCCGTGCCCACTGGGTATTCTCCCCTCTCCCGAGTGAGTACACTCTAGTCCTTACATGTTTGGAGCGCAAGTGACAGTTCATTCCCTCATCTGTTCTATGTAATGCTAAAGGGGGTGTAGTCGTTGGTCTAGAGTTATTACTAATGGCATAATCTGCACCAATGAAATTGCAGGGAGCAGTTGGAGAGAATTGTGCATCATTTATAGATATTCGCATGACGTGTAATAAACCCGACGCACTTGGAAGTGTCTGGCTGCATTTTTTAACCCTGTTACAAGCAACCAAATACTTGCACCATTACATTGCACCTTTTGTAACCTTTGCCTTTGATAAAGCAGTCTAGAAGTACAAGTACAGCTGACCCCGTCCAGAGCTCTCATCATTTTCTTTTATGCAGTTAGGGAACAAATGCTGCAACCTTGGCTCCATTTCAGATGTGACTTTCCACCAAAATCAGAGGTACCCTGAATAATAAATGCGTGCCAATGTGTCCGCTGGCCTCTGTTATATTGTGCCCTCTCTCCATAGAGCCCTTGACCTCTGATTGATTGTATCCTCTTTTTTATAGGGCTCTTGTCCCTCTTAAACTGTGGCCCCTATTTATGTACCCTTTGGTAACATAATACTATAGTGCCCCCCGCTTCTGTGACAATCCCCCCAGAATAATATCACAGAGCCCCCACATTAGTGATGGTCATAGTGCTCCCATAATAGTATCACAGAGCCCCCAGATCAGTGATGGTCACAGTAATTCCATAATGATATCAGAGAGCCACATAAGTGACATTCCGTGTTCCTATAATAGTATCACAAAGCCCCAACATTAGGTATGGAAGTATGAACAGCCGCAACTGAAGACTCCAAAGGTCTTCTGGTATAGTACATGCCTGATTCACAAGGCGGAGAGGGCAAAATGCAAAGCCCGGTTGGAGGCCTGGATCAAGAACACAACGTCATCCAAGGAGAATATATACAGGCCAGGCAGCAGGAGATGAAGTAAAAAACTTGAACGCTTTATTCCTCCATAATAAAAGAAACACCAGCGACGTTTCGACCCGTCAATGGGTCTTAATCATGCTTAGTGAATACACACATATATATACAAAAGTTTAAAATCACAAATACAAAATACCTGTGCAAAGGTGAAGTGCTGATGTTCAACCCCCAGTGATGGTTAACCATTTCTATGTCATAGTAATGCCTTAATGTAGATCCTTCATTAGAGGCGTCTGTGCTGGATGCCTAGGATAGAGTTAATTGTGGAGAGCCAGTGATCCAGCGTGCCCAAGCCCAGGCGCGCATGCGCGAGATTCACATTCATTCATGCAATAGTTTTGGAAAGGGAGTCTCACCTCAATCATCAATCACCAAGAGCGCATGCGTCACCGACGCATATGCACGTGATTGCACAGCACATCAATGATGTACAATTACATGATCGGCATAAGCGATTCACGTGATCGGCGTAAACGATCGGCATAAGTACGTCACGTGGGCATCATGTATCCCAAAGCCACACCTCTCTATTGAAACGTCAATATGGAAGAGAACATGTATAAATAATATATACGCACAACATCAATAAATATGCTGATGACGTACGTATCGAGATTGGCTACACCAGATGTGTATCCTCAGTTGTTCAGATAAATCGCTGTAATGTTGGTACACACCTATTGTAAACCTAAGTACATGCATAAAGAACACTCCATCACTGAAGGAAGACACCCGTCCTACCAATAAGGTCATCAACCATCAGTGACAGTGTCACCCAATAAAGTATGCTTGCACTATAAAAAATATACTTGCACTTTAGTCAAATCATTTCCATGTGAAGTCAATAACTAGGGGGAACATGTAAATGGCATATCAATAAAATATACTAATGTGATCAGTTCTACAAGTCACGCTGAAAATTAGTCATTAATAAATATATGCTATAGAGCAACATGCATGTACAGAGTATGTTCACAATACTATGAGAACCACTAAACCCATCGATAAGATCATCAATTATCAGGTGTAATACCATCTATATGGGATATAGCAACACATTAATCCAGTCCTCTCAATATAAGTTCAACCACCGTATTGATACCATACGTTACCAATCTCTATAGGGGTATAATATCAGACAATACCAAATACTAACCACAAGACCTTTAATGAAGGTCTCCAATCTCCAGAGTCATGGTCATAATACATGTATTATAATCACAGTAGACATAAGCGAAAATTAGCCCGTGGACAGGAGCCCTAACTCCCCACTGCAAGCTCTGTTTATTTTCTCTTGCTGTGCTTGGGCAGGGGGCCCAAAATCTTCAGTAAAGAGGAGAAGATAAAAGTGAAATTTTACCTTCCCAGACGACGAGCCACTGCTGGCTGCCTTTGGACTCTTTTAGGTAGTAATGAGAAGGTAAACATAAGATGGAGTCTTAGTCGGTGGTGGAGGGAGTACCAAGGAGGTGATGGACACTTATCGAAGGAAAGAAACGGCATGATGGAATATATACTTTACTTTGAAGAATTTCTGTATACAGATAGAAGACTAGGACACCGAGAGGTCCTATGCGCCCCACACACAGCTTATATTTGGATAGTCTTGACTTTATTTCCGGACAAATTAAGGATGTGTGCAGAATATACAATATACACATATCACACAATCCTATTTTAACCCTTTCCAATCCACTGTCTGCCGTCTTAAGACATTATGATTTAAGGCTGTACAGCTCTGCTGTTAAAAGACGTCCGTCAGGGTTCTCTTACTGTATATTGCCAGCCTCTCTGCTGTCAGAGCCTATCCAATGTGTCACCTCATGCAGTATTGGCTTTAGCCAGCAGATAGCGCCGTTGTATAACAGCAGAAGAAGAGTAAGCCCCCTAGGAAAATCAGGATACAAATTGGATTGGAAAGGGTTAAACTGTGAAGTGAGTAGGAGGAATTTAGATGAACATATGAAACAAAGTCCTAATGTAAACTCAAGGGACAACTGGAGCCTTCAAGATGGCTCTAGACCAGATGAAAAGAGTTCTCCAGGAATACATAAATATTGTAGAAATACCAGAACATTAGATGTGCTCCAGTTTCTTCAGGACCAAAGCTAAGAGAGGTGGTTCAGTATGAGGTTTATTAATCACATCTTCAAGCACAAAGATCCATATAAACACATCTTCATTGCAGAAAAGAGAAGTCCAGAATCTGTTCATTCTTTGGAGTCGGTTGGGAGGTTTGGGCAAGTATACAGAAGGGACTACGTAGTATTAGCCAGAGCAAGAACTACTATAAAATGGAATCACACATGATGATACTCACAGAAATACTAAAACTGCTCAGTGAAAGGGCGCAGTCCAAAAAACCAATTTTCTACAAAATCAGAACCATCAGGGACCAAATTGTTATAGACCAAATGGCAACAGACCACTAAAACTATAGAAACCTACACAGTCCTCATATAAGCACAGATATTTTTCACTTTAAAATCAGCCTAGACTGAGGTCTCAGATCTTAGAACCCATCAATCTCAATTTTTGCAAGTCATACACATCCGACTGCAGAGCTTATACAGGGAGGATTTGTGTGCCTTCAACATGGTTGCCCTAAGGAAAAGTTCAAAAAATAAAAACAGCTGCAATGTTCAAAAATATAGCACATTATTTCTCTTCTCCATGAAATATATCAGACATTTACTTTAATGGTCCCATAGCAGATAATCATGCTGTGTGGGACTAACTATTTGATTGGTATGAACAACAATTTACACACACTCTGTCCATCTGTTCTCCAAACTCTTACCCTGCTGGATATCCATCATTGCAGGTGATAGAGTGGTTGCTCCAAAGGTGTAACTTCATCTCCTCATCTAAATGCTGTGCTTAGCATGAGTACTAAGACTGCGCCAAGTTCTTCATCTGCATCATAAAATTGTCTATACTGTATTTCCCTCTACAGCAGTGAAATCCAGTGGGAAGCTCTCCCCATATGCTTCACTTCACTCTCGGCTGTTGGGTACAAGCTGTTGGCCACGTCTTCTGCAGCTCTTTCTGCTCCCTGTGGGAATGACACTGAGGAGGAGCACAAGAGTCACACAGATGCCTCCGGCCATGTCAGGCACTAAGGCCACCCTGTGGGGAAGAGCAACACAATATTATTTTGGTTTAGAAAGTCCTTATTCAAATAACTTATTAGCCAATTCAGAATTACAATAGTTGGAGAGGTACAACTGTTAACTATATTAGTCAAAGCAGAGAGACCCTACAAAGAACATCAATTACTCTTGGGGACCTGACATGCCCATGCAACACATGGACAGCCAATAATTTTAATGGCACCATGTAATGCTCTACTTAAACTGTGATGGCATTGCAGGTGAATTTAAACAATTGCTCCCGGGTCCCCCAACATATCACAGCTGAGAGCTGGTGGTTCCAGCAGTGGGATCTGCGTAGCTTCAGGAGACCCTTCTACCAAAAAGTTTTGTCCAAAGAGAGCAACCCCTTTAAAGAGGACCTGGCAAGAGATGAAAGTAGCTCTATTGACTGTATCGCTGCTTTTCATTTTTCTATACTGTCCCAATATGCCTCATAATGTTTTCCACTGAAGTGGAACAACAAATTAGGATAGCTAGGATATGCAGTCACTTCAGAGTTTTGTGGAGGTTTGATCTCTGGCATCCTATAGGTCTAGGAAATGAAGGGGCCACAGCAATGATCTACTGGTGCTGCATCCCCTTTCCACTCCAGCCACCACTCTGCAGGGAACTGAAAAGTCAGTATTCCCATTTTAGGAGTAAACAAACTTCCAGTGGCTAGATCTGTAGGCACTTGGACTGCCTAGCTTGGCTTTATGCTAATTTTCAGAATTAAAAAAAAAAAAAAAAAAGTAAAAAAATGCTAACTTTTTTAAAATTTAAGCTATAGAAGATGTTGAAGTTGCAGTTTACCTAAGCCCTGGCTCTTATGGAGACTCAACAGCCACTTAGCCACAGAAAAAGCCATACTACCATGAGATTCAATGATTTGGGGCCCGTGGTATGGAATGTAAACCAGGGCCTAGTAGCTTTAAAGATGTGAATAAACAAATTCCGCCTACTCTCAGCTGAGAGCCATCAGCTTCTGCTTTTCACAAGATAATATGTGATTAAAGCCTCTTTCACACGGACAACAAAATCGTGAGATTTTATAGTGATGCGACATCGCTGCAAAACACACATATGTGAAGCTCATGGTTTCCAATGGGTTCTTTCACATGAGATGTTTTGTAGGCTGAAAGAACCCATTGGATACCACGAGCCTCAGGACGCATCCACACGGGCAATTGTCTCACACGGTTTTCTCGTAATGTGACAGTACTACAAATCGCATGTATGTAGAGCCCATGCTGTCCTATGGGCTCTTCCACATGAGCAATGTTTTGTAGCCTGTGACATTGCAAGACTACAAAATCGTCGAATGCTCTATAAAGCCGCGATTTGTGATTTTCAGCCAGTCTTATTCTGAGTTTAGTGGTCAGTCCTAATAATGACAGCTATCTGTATATGACTATACAAAGTGAAATCGCTGTCAATCACTGATCGGACCGCCCATTGGACCTCTAAACTCAGAATAAGCAGAAGTTTATGAACAAACTGCAAGCTATCCTGAATCTTTCCCCATAAACCTATATATCAATCTGCTCAGCTCCTCCTGCTCCATAACATGATGCCTGCAGTCTGGACAACAGGTTCAATGAGACAAGTTCTCTTTGAAGGAACTGTATGAGGCTACGTTCACATGTACACTAGAGGCTCCGTTATAGCATAAGTTCTATTTTTCCAGACACAATGGACACCTTGGCTGAAGCTGATGGGCCCCATTATGCCAATAGGGTTTGTAGAAGCCAACATTACAACGTGGTTTCCGTTTTGTGCACTTAACCACTGATCCCTTCTGATCTGAAATAGCTCTGAGCTGCTCTTTGTGTTGATAGATTGTATAAATTGCATAGAGAACCCTTATTCATGTACCAGCCCTAAACTCTCCAAACCATTCTGAGCTCCTATATTCATCGAGTCCGTCGTCAGATTGTGTGAACTAATGACAAACATTTTATTAACTCACCCTGCAGAACTTACCTTGTTAATTCAAAGCACAGGCTGCCCATGAAAAATGGCATCAGATGACCTAGTGGATTTGGAGTTTCCCATGGTCTATTCCTATTCTGACTTTACCCCAAATTATGTTTTGTGTTGTGCTGAGAAATCCAAGACAAGTGTCTGCAGGTCCCCTATACAATTAGATGTGGTCCATGATGTGGGACTATGGGGAAGCAGCAAAGTGTGAACAAGCTATACATAAATGAAGGAACCGTACTGGACAATGGGGATCATGAGCGAGGAAGCATGAGAACACACGGTTTTTCATGATAAATTTAGCAATATTGTTTCTATGTTGTAAAATGAAGAGAAAAAGTCTTGAGACATAAAATTGATTTGAGGGGAAAATATACATTTATTTCTGGTTTATTCCTTTAAGAGAAAATAAAGAAATCTGTCAATCTGAGCACGGGTAATATTTGTGAAATGTCCAAGGCCTCTCAAAGCATCTCTTCACAGTGATCCTGGGTAATGATGTCATTTTGATGCTACAATTGTAGAATATCGCTCTGTGTATAAATATATGGATGCCATAAATATTCCGTAAAAAAAATCACCGGTTTTAGTTTTGTGTGGAAATAAGATTTCCGTTTAGTTTTCTCTTTACACGGTAAACACTTGGCTTCCTTCTCTTCACTCTTGAGGTAACCTTGTTAGCTAAATTAGTGACTTTATGGGAAATCACTGGGGAACACTGACATGGAAAAGAACTTGGGGATTTTAGTTAACTGGAAACTTAACTGGAGCAACTAGTGCCAGGCAGCTGCGGCCAAGGCAAAAAGGATCATGGGGGGCATCAACAGAGGTCTAAGGGCACATGACTAGTGTTGGGCAATTATTAAAATATCCAAACCGCATTAAAAAAATATATTTTCTTTTGCCTTTCAGTGCTGGGGTTCTAGGTTCAAATCCCATCAAGGTTAGCATCTGCACATACTTTGTAAAGCTCCATGCAGATGTTGTCCTTGAAAAGATTTGAACCTACAACTACAAAGCAGCACTAACAAATGAGCCACAACACTTGTCTGTTCAGCCCCAGAACAGGAGAACAGACTATAAAAACCCCATGCAGATGTTGCCCTTGAATAGATCTGAACCTAGAATTCCAGCACTGTAAGGCAACACATGAATGTTTTATTCTCTTTGCATTTATTCTTCCTGTTGTTCTCCTCCTCTGAAGCAGAAAGGACGGTTGTGGTGGCTCAGTTGTTGGCACTGCTGCTTTGCAGTGCTGGAGTTGTAGGTTCAAATCTAAGGGCAGTTTGGGGGCAACATCTGCATGGAGTTTTTAAAAGTCTATGTAGATGTTTTCCTTGGTGGGATTTGACCCTGGGACCCCTGCACAAATTTTAACCTGGGGGTAAGCACACAGCAGTGGTTCATCCTTATACTAATTTCACATGGACCAGTGCAATACTGTGGGGAGAAACTTGTGATCGCATCACTTTAGGGCAGTAGCGAACCTCTGCCGCAGCTGTCAGCCACACTGGAGGATTGGCAAGTGTTTGCTATTGATTTCAATGGGAAGCATTGCATCGCATGCACCTCGCACGCCTTGTGATGCTTTTCCCGGCCCTATTAAAAACAATGGGTGACGCGTTCCGAAGGAACGCCCAAAGATAGGACATGCCTAGATTTTTTTCCTCCGCATCATTCATTTATATAAACGTATTCAAAATATTTGTGTGTCTCGCAGCGCACAAATCTCACGCAATTTTATCAGTTACCAAGAACTATTTTTCTCCTGCATATGGCAAGTTTCAAAATAGCGTGTTAAGGGTGCCCTTTAGGTGGCATTCATAAGACCGGTAACCTTGTGCGAGTTCTATCCATGTTCAATGTGGTCAGGCCTTGCATGAAAAATGAACCTATTCACATGAATGATTTTTGGACCGATGGTCTTAGGATGGCTTGTTTACTACTAGGACCTTCCAAACTAATAAAGTTAAAAAATACCTTTTATTAAATTACTTAAAAGAAAAGAAGAACAAAACACATACAAACAATCAGAAGAGGAGTTATGATATACACGGACACCTGTAACTGGTGACCAAAAAGAGTTCGAGTCGTAAATTTACGCTCGACTTGTGAGACAAAAACAATTGCCACTAGTATAGTATGAACAATGAAAAGCTGGAGTCATGCGATGAGACTCTGTTGGTGTAAATCATTGGTCATAATCCAAGTGAAGGTGATTCAATCTAATAAGAAGACGAATCCCGTGCTTGGTCTGGTATTACAACGTGCGTCAAATAATGGAAATGACTAGCACGTGAAAAATTAGCTCATCAAGAGCGCGTCACCCAACGCGTTTCCCCCACCTAGTGGGTTCTTCAGGGGTTACGGTACGCTAATCCCAACTGATGTGTTGGGTCGTGGCTAAAGTCTGATTATGGAAACCACATAGATGTCACGAATAGTTATTTGGAAACTAGTGGTCGCCAGAGTATGGTCTGTTTGCGTCCATTTGCGGATGCAATGCACCGAGGAAATTAAGGTGCGTTGTAGGTAACAGCAGACCAAAAAATAATTGACCTTAAGCGTGACGAAAAAATAGTCACCACTATGGTCAATAAAAGAGCATAACTATCCTCTAAGTACAAGAAAGGGGCAGGGAGATATATCCCAGACCCATAAGCCGTTAGATAGAGTCACGATCTACAGTCCCTATAGTCCTACAGATAGAGTATAACTACCTAGCAGATGTAAGCTAACTTTGGTTGCTAGATACGTAGATAAGTGCAACCAAAGTAAGTAGTTACGGGGAGCTCGCCCCTAAGTCAGGACCCAAAACTGAAATCAAATAAAAGAAAGAAACGGCGGCATGTCAGTCCTTGTGGTGGAGTGACAGCATAATGATTAGCCAGTCCAGAGAGCTTTAAATAGGGTTCCTGAAGGAACACCCCAGGGCGGGTGTGTTTCACCAGAACCAATCAGAGCCGAATTGGGAGGTGTACACCTTATCCCTGGTAGCCATGGTTACCGGCATACACATGCTTCGTGCTGTTAATTTAGATGTTCCCACTGTACTACCATCTCATGCATAATGCAGAGGGATGTGAAGCGTTCAAGAAGCACCAGCTAGCGGTCACATAGCACTGACTGATCCCTCTGTATCATATCCCAGACATCCGAGGTCCGGGATGTTGATAGATGACGTCATGACGTTCGGGGGGCGTGGCCACGCAGCCAGCACCGTGATCACATGACGGTGCACGTTATATTGCAGTCCGATGCTTTATAGAAGGAGATAAAGAGCACTTAGGTCGTATAGACCACCAGCCAAAGTACCCAAAGTAATAACAAGCATCGTAACCAAGGCGTCCGTGGTCCGGAGCCCCGATAGTGACGTCATGACGTTCGGGGGGCGTGGTTACGTAGCCGACGTGGTCACATGACGGTGTGTGTCAATGTCAGCGTCATATGATGCAGGAGGGGGCGGGTACATGGGCGGCAACGGCTTAGCTAGACTGTTAGCCATGGCAACGCTTGTAAATATTAGCCAGAGCTGCTGGGAGGCACAGAACAGATGTTGATGTGATGTTACAATCATATAGTGCACATACTGGTGCACTTTCATTTGTACTAAGTCTAGCAAACATAGAGATCAATGTTATGTGCCAAGAATTAGTGCTGGTAGTGTCTGGATTCCTAGCCATGGCAACGATTATAAACATTGATCAGGGCTGTTGAGTAGCATGGAGCGATTGCTGCTGTTGTATTACAGAATCACTTAGTCCTGCTGGCTCTGATAGATGTGAGTCAGCGCATAAATCATTTTGCCTCAAAAAGCCACATGAAAATGATGGAACCGCATGTATTCGCCCGTGAATGTTTATTTAGGAATAAATAAAATGAAATAAAAGAAACATTCCTCCAAGTAACACGCCATAATTAAAGATAAGTATTTGATGGATGATAGTACAAAATGTATAGAGCATCAAGGGATGATGAAACCGCATATGTGCGCCCATGTATATTACTTTGGAGTGGATAATTCGTACTCCAAGCTACGCGCCATGAAAACAGGTGGGTATTTAGGTGAACAGTAGGACAAAGTATATAGGACTAGAAAGAGCATTTGTAGCAGCAAAAAGCTACAAAAGATATCTTGTACAAGAAACGGAGATATTAATCGTAGATAAAAGGTGTAGCATAATAGCTAAACCAAAAAACAATGTTTAGTTCTTCTGATAAAGCGATACTGTATTAATATTGAATGCGTCAGCACTGGCAGCCATATATGCTATTTTTAGATGAAACAATTGAATGACAGCTGTTCATTCAACCCGGTTGGAGACAGAGAGCGTAGTCTATAAATCCAGCTTGCCTCTTTTTGTAAAAGGAGCTGATTCACATCGCCTCGGCGACCATCGTAACGGACCTGTTCAATGCCTTGAAATTGGACATGTGTATCATCACCACCATGTGTATCCCACATGTGTATTGCTAGTGGCGTTTGTTCCTTGCGTCTAATGTTCCCTATGTGGGCAAGAATACGGCGGCGGAATTCCTGAGCCGTCTTGCCCACATAGTTAAGTGGGCAGGAACAGGTGGCCAAGTAAACGACGTTTGTAGTCCGGCAGTTAATGAACTCACGGTTTGTGAATTCCTTACCTGTATTTGCACTTTTGAATGCTGGACTCTTTTTAATGAACGGACAGGCCGCACAGCCTGAACATTTAAAAGTCCCTTTCAAATTGTGCCTGCCTAACCACATACTTGTCGGAATTTCTCGTTGAAGATGGCTTCTGACAAGTCGGTCACGCAAATTGCGTCCGCGGCGAAAAGTGATCAATGGTGCAGGAGGTAATAAATCGCTGATATCCTCATCGTCCTTGAGGATATCCCAGAAACTGTTTAGAATACCCCTAACGGCAGAGGAGCCGGTGTCAAAGGTACCGACAATCCTAGTTTGGATGGTTTGTTCCCTCTTCCGTTTTTGCAATAATTCCCCACGATTTTTTTGGGATGCGAAATTACGTGCCTCAAGAATTACATCTTCTGGATAACCTCGCTCTCTAAATCTCAACGATAATTTTTCAGCTTCGGTTACAAATTCATGTTCCGAGGAACAGTTACGGCGTATCCTTAGAAATTGACCTTTAGGGATCCCTCTCCGTAAGGAGTAGGGATGATGACTATCCCAGGTCAATAAGGAGTTCGTCGCGGTAGATTTGCGAAAAGTAGTTGTTGAAAGAGTGCCGTCATGTTCCTTTGTAATCTTGAGGTCAAGGAAGGTAACAGATGTCTTGTCACTCTCAGCCGTAAAGCGTAAGTTGAGGGAATTGATGTTCAACTTCTCAACAAACTGGTTGAAAGTGATTGCAGTACCTGACCAAAGAATGAAAATGTCATCTATATACCTAGCCCATAAGAGGACATTGTTGGTATACAGATGGTTAGCCTCAGTAAAAACGTGTCGTTCCTCCCACCAGCCCAGGAGCAAATTGGCGTAGGATGGGGCACATGGTGTCCCCATCGTGGTGCCCCTGAGCTGGTGGAAGAAGACATCTTGGAAAAGAAAATAATTGCGAGTGAGGATAAATCTTAGTAGTTCCAGAACAAATTGATTATGCTCACAGTAATATTGGCCTTTTTGGCTAAGGTAATATTCAGTAGCCTTCAGACCTAGTTCGTGAGGGATTGAACTATAAAGACTTTCCACGTCCATAGTTGCCAGAATGACATCTGGGTCAAGATGGATGCCCTCTAGTTGGCGCAACATGTCGAGGGTGTCCTCGACATGTGAGGGCAAAGACGTGACAAATGGCCGTAATATCTGGTCCATGTAAGTACTCGCATGTTGACTGAGGTTGGAAACGCCCGAGACGATTGGACGCCCTTTGATGGGCGACAGTCCCTTATGCACCTTCGGCAAGGTGTAAAATGTAGCTATCCTCGGGTGCTTAGGGACAATAAACTCGAATTCTCTTGGACTGATGAGTTTAGAAGTCAGTGCCTTCTCCGCGATAGATAGTAATTCGCTGGAGAATTTGAGGGTAGGATCAGACTGGAGTTTTTCATATGTGTCGATATCATTTAATAAAGATAGACACATGTTAGTATAATCATCTCTATTAAGGACTACAACGTTACCACCTTTATCGGAAGGTTTGATAACGACGTCACGGTTGTTTTCCAAGGTTTTTAAAGCACATGATTCTTCATAGGTCAGGTTTTGGGGGCTTCTGCAGTTTCTGGGATTAAGGTTCTTAATCTCCTTAAGAACGATTTTTTCAAATGTATCCAACAAGGGACAGTGCAGTGAGGGAGGGTTCGATGCATTTTTGTTTTTAAGTGCCGTGAACGGACCTCTACCAGGGACCTTATTCATATCTCTTTCGAGTTCTTGCAGGTCTCTCAAGATGGGCATGTCAGATGGAGAAAGCCCATATTCTTTTGCTAGTTTTTTATCCTGCTGAACAAAGTGTTTCTTCCAACGTAAACGACGCATTAAGAGGGAGACATCCTTCGTCCAGACGAACGGGTTGAAAGGGCTCGTCGGGACGAAGGACATCCCCCTCTCCAGAACGTCTATCTCCACAGGTGTTAATGTTTTTCCTGAGAGATTCATAACCTGTAATTTATCAGAGGGAGAACGAACAACTTTATTTTGGTGGGTCTGGGTAGTGGTCACACGGCTCTTCTTTCTCGTAATGGGTATCGAGAGGTGGGAGGAGGGCCTAAAAAACCTTGTTCCATATTAGGATTCGGGTATTTATTTCTGCCTCTTCCCCTTTGTTGGGGCTTATTTCTATTTCTCCGAGGATATGAATTGTATCTACCCCTTCCTCGAGTATCACTTTCAGACATATCTAAATCAGAAGAACTTATATCGGTTTCAGAACATGATCTATCAGTGTAAGCTCGGTTTTCTCTGAAATCAATGAGATCCCGGTTGAATTGTCCATGTTTACGTTCTTTGATTTGAGAGGTATATTTGTCAACATTAGTCTGTAAGATTTTCTCTTTCACCGTGAACTCAGGATCTGCAGAGAATTTCTTAACAGCTTCTAGACTCTCGTCTAGGCTTTGTTGATTTTTGGTTAGTGTCTGTTCTTCCTCACCGATCAAGAGCTGTATTAATCTTAGAGAGGCTTCGGTAGACTCCTTCTCCCATTTTGTCAGGAACTCATTGTTTCTAAGTCTAGGAGGAGGTAGTATCGGATTACGGAGTCCCCTCGGAACGATTTTGTTTTCTAAGTATCTTTTTAGCCCTTGAACTTCCCACCACCCCCTAATACACTCCCGATAGAGTTTGGTAAGTTGTTTGAAGCATACATGTATGTCAGTGCTAGACGCATTCGGGTTGTATCCCTCATGGGAAAATACGGTGTTAGCCTCTGTTACCCAACTTTCAGTGTTGAGTTTATGAGATAGAAATCCTGCCATGTTGAGTACCACAAATTTACAAGGGCAGTAGGGTCCCAGTTAGACCTATGGAAAGTTTACTACTAGGACCTTCCAAACTAATAAAGTAAAAAAATACCTTTTATTAAATTACTTAAAAGAAAAGAAGAACAAAACACACACAAACAATCAGAAGAGGAGTTATGATATACACGGACACCTGTAACTGGTGACCAAAAAGAGTTCGAGTCGTAAATTTACGCTCGACTTGTGAGACAAAAACAATTGCCACTAGTATAGTATGAACAATGAAAAGCTGGAATCATGCGATGAGACTCTGTTGGTGTAAATCATTGGTCATAATCCAAGTGAAGGTGATTCAATCTAATAAGAAGACGAATCCCGTGCTTGGTCTGGTATTACAACGTGCGTCAAATAATGGAAATGACTAGCACGTGAAAAATTAGCTCATCAAGAGCGCGTCACCCAACGCGTTTCCCCCACCTAGTGGGTTCTTCAGGGGTTACGGTACGCTAATCCCAACTGATGTGTTGGGTCGTGGCTAAAGTCTGATTATGGAAACCACATAGATGTCACGAATAGTAGATGGAAACTAGTGGTCGCCAGAGTATGGTCTGTTTGCGTCCATTTGCGGATGCAATGCACCGAGGAAATTAAGGTGCGTTGTAGGTAACAGCAGACCAAAAAATAATTGACCTTAAGGCCGCCTGCAGACGAGCGGTTCGGATCCGGCAGCGAGAAATCTCGCCGCGCGATCCGACCCCAGAGCCTGCAGGGACGACCGCGTACTCACCCGCGCCTGGCGGCCCCGGCTCTTTGATGTGCCGGCTGCCGCGCAGCCGTCGCATGCGCAGACCGGAGCCGGCGGCCAGGTGAGTGCGTGCCCCGCAGGAAATTAGAACATGCCGCGGTTTGTTTGCCGCGCGAGATTTCGCGCGGCCAAACCGCGGCCGTCTGCATAGGAGTGCGTATTGTAATGCACTCCTATGCAGACTTTCAGCGGCGGAAATCCCGCGGGAAATCCCGCGGCGGGATTTCCGCTCGTCTGCAGGCAGCCTAAGCGTGACGAAAAAATAGTCACCACTATGGTCAATAAAAGAGCATAACTATCCTCTAAGTACAAGAAAGGGGCAGGGAGATATATCCCAGACCTATAAGCCGTTAGATAGAGTCACGATCTACAGTCCCTATAGTCCTACAGATAGAGTATAACTACCTAGCAGATGTAAGCTAACTTTGGTTGCTAGATACGTAGATAAGTGCAACCAAAGTAAGTAGTTACGGGGAGCTCGCCCCTAAGTCAGGACCCAAAACTGAAATCAAATAAAAGAAAGAAACGGCGGCATGTCAGTCCTTGTGGTGGAGTGACAGCATAATGATTAGCTAGTCCAGAGAGCTTTAAATAGGGTTCCTGAAGGAACACCCCAGGGCGGGTGTGTTTCACCAGAACCAATCAGAGCCGAATTGGGAGGTGTACACCTTATCCCTGGTAGCCATGGTTACCGGCATACACATGCTTCGTGCTGTTAATTAAGATGTTCCCACTGTACTACCATCTCATGCATAATGCAGAGGGATGTGAAGCGTTCAAGAAGCACCAGCTAGCGGTCACATAGCACTGACTGATCCCTCTGTATCATATCCCAGACATCCGAGGTCCGGGATGTTGATAGATGACGTCATGACGTTCGGGGGGCGTGGCCACGCAGCCAGCGCCGTGATCACATGACGGTGCACGTTATATTGCAGTCCGATGCTTTATAGAAGGAGATAAAGAGCACTTAGGTCGTATAGACCACCAGCCAAAGTACCCAAAGTAATAACAAGCATCGTAACCAAGGCGTCCGTGGTCCGGAGCCCCGATAGTGACGTCATGACGTTCGGGGGGCGTGGTTACGTAGCCGACGTGGTCACATGACGGTGTGTGTCAATGTCAGCGTCATATGATGCAGGAGGGGGCGGGTACATGGGCGGCAACGGCTTAGCTAGACTGTTAGCCATGGCAACGCTTGTAAATATTAGCCAGAGCTGCTGGGAGGCACAGAACAGATGTTGATGTGATGTTACAATCATATAGTGCACATACTGGTGCACTTTCATTTGTGCTAAGTCTAGCAAACATAGAGATCAATGTTATGTGCCAAGAATTAGTGCTGGTAGTGTCTGGATTCCTAGCCATGGCAACGATTATAAACATTGATCAGGGCTGTTGAGTAGCATGGAGTGATTGCTGCTGTTGTATTACAGAATCACTTAGTCCTGCTGGCTCTGATAGATGTGAGTCAGCGCATAAATAATTTTGCCTCAAAAAGCCACATGAAAATGATGGAACCGCATGTATTCGCCCGTGAATGTTTATTTAGGAATAAATAAAATGAAATAAAAGAAACATTCCTCCAAGTAACACGCCATAATTAAAGATAAGTATTTGATGGATGATAGTACAAAATGTATAGAGCATCAAGGGATGATGAAACCGCATATGTGCGCCCATGTATATTACTTTGGAGTGGATAATTCGTACTCCAAGCTACGCGCCATGAAAACAGGTGGGTATTTAGGTGAACAGTAGGACAAAGTATATAGGACTAGAAAGAGCATTTGTAGCAGCAAAAAGCTACAAAAGATATCTTGTACAAGAAACGGAGATATTAATCGTAGATAAAAGGTGTAGCATAATAGCTAAACCAAAAAACAATGCTTAGTTCTTCTGATAAAGAGATACTGTATTAATATTGAATGCGTCAGCACTGGCAGCCATATATGCTATTTTTAGATGAAACAATTGAATGACAGCTGTTCATTCAACCCGGTTGGAGACAGAGAGCGTAGTCTATAAATCCAGCTTGCCTCTTTTTGTAAAAGGAGCTGATTCACGTCGCCCCGGCGACCATCGTAACGGACCTGTTCAATGCCTTGAAATTGGACATGTGTATCATCACCACCATGTGTATCCCACATGTGTATTGCTAGTGGCGTTTGTTCCTTGCGTCTAATGTTCCCTATGTGGGCAAGAATACGGCGGCGGAATTCCTGAGCCGTCTTGCCCACATAGTTAAGTGGGCAGGAATAGGTGGCCAAGTAAACGACGTTTGTAGTCCGGCAGTTAATGAACTCACGGTTTGTGAATTCCTTACCTGTATTTGCACTTTTGAATGCTGGACTCTTTTTAATGAACGGACAGGCCGCACAGCCTGAACATTTAAAAGTCCCTTTCAAATTGTGCCTGCCTAACCACATACTTGTCGGAATTTCTCGTTGAAGATGGCTTCTGACAAGTCGGTCACGCAAATTGCGTCCGCGGCGAAAAGTGATCAATGGTGCAGGAGGTAATAAATCGCTGATATCCTCATTGTCCTTGAGGATATCCCAGAAACTGTTTAGAATACCCCTAACGGCAGAGGAGCCGGTGTCAAAGGTACCGACAATCCTAGTTTGGATGGTTTGTTCCCTCTTCCGTTTTTGCAATAATTCCCCACGATTTTTTTGGGATGCGAAATTACGTGCCTCAAGAATTACATCTTCTGGATAACCTCGCTCTCTAAATCTCAACGATAATTTTTCAGCTTCGGTTACAAATTCATGTTCCGAGGAACAGTTACGGCGTATCCTTAGAAATTGACCTTTAGGGATCCCTCTCCGTAAGGAGTAGGGATGATGACTATCCCAGGTCAATAAGGAGTTCGTCGCGGTAGATTTGCGAAAAGTAGTTGTTGAAAGAGTGCCGTCATGTTCCTTTGTAATCTTGAGGTCAAGGAAGGTAACAGATGTCTTGTCACTCTCAGCCGTAAAGCGTAAGTTGAGGGAATTGATGTTCAACTTCTCAACAAACTGGTTGAAAGTGATTGCAGTACCTGACCAAAGAATGAAAATGTCATCTATATACCTAGCCCATAAGAGGACATTGTTGGTATACAGATGGTTAGCCTCAGTAAAAACGTGTCGTTCCTCCCACCAGCCCAGGAGCAAATTGGCGTAGGATGGGGCACATGGTGTCCCCATCGCGGTGCCCCTGAGCTGGTGGAAGAAGACATCTTGGAAAAGAAAATAATTGCGAGTGAGGATAAATCTTAGTAGTTCCAGAACAAATTGATTATGCTCACAGTAATATTGGCCTTTTTGGCTAAGGTAATATTCAGTAGCCTTCAGACCTAGTTCGTGAGGGATTGAACTATAAAGACTTTCCACGTCCATAGTTGCCAGAATGGGATCCCTAAAGGTCAATTTCTAAGGATACGCCGTAACTGTTCCTCGGAACATGAGTTTGTAACCGAAGCTGAAAAATTATCGTTGAGATTTAGAGAGCGAGGTTATCCAGAAGATGTAATTCTTGAGGCACGTAATTTCGCATCCCAAAAAAATCGTGGGGAATTATTGCAAAAACGGAAGAGGGAACAAACTATCCAAACTAGGATTGTCGGTACCTTTGACACCGGCTCCTCTGCCGTTAGGGGTATTCTAAACAGTTTCTGGGATATCCTCAAGGACGATGAGGATATCAGCGATTTATTACCTCCTGCACCATTGATCACTTTTCGCCACAGACGCAATTTGCGTGACCGATTTGTCAGAAGCCATCTTCAACGAGAAATTCCGACAAGTATGTGGTTAGGCAGGCACAATTTGAAAGGGACTTTTAAATGTTCAGGCTGTGCGGCCTGTCCGTTCATTAAAAAGAGTCCAGCATTCAAAAGTGCAAATACAGGTAAGGAATTCACAAACCGTGAGTTCATTAACTGCCGGACTACAAACGTCGTTTACTTGGCCACCTGTTCCTGTCCACTTAACTATGTGGGCAAGACGGCTCAGGAATTCCGCCGCCGTATTCTTGCCCACATAGGGAACATTAGACGCAAGGAACAAACGCCACTAGCAATACACATGTGGGATACACATGGTGGTGATGATACACATGTCCAATTTCAAGGCATTGAACAGGTCCGTTACGATGGTCGCCGAGGCGATGTGAATCAGCTCCTTTTACAAAAAGAGGCAAGCTGGATTTATAGACTACGCTCTCTGTCTCCAACCGGGTTGAATGAACAGCTGTCATTCAATTGTTTCATCTAAAAATAGCATATATGGCTGCCAGTGCTGACGCATTCAATATTAATACAGTATCTCTTTATCAGAAGAACTAAGCATTGTTTTTTGGTTTAGCTATTATGCTACACCTTTTATCTACGATTAATATCTCCGTTTCTTGTACAAGATATCTTTTGTAGCTTTTTGTTGCTACAAATGTTCTTTCTAGTCCTATATACTTTGTCCTACTGTTCACCTAAATACCCACCTGTTTTCATGGCGCGTAGCTTGGAGTACGAATTATCCACTCCAAAGTAATATACATGGGCGCACATATGCGGTTTCATCATCCCTTGATGCTCTATACATTTTGTACTATCATCCATCAAATACTTATCTTTAATTATGGCGTGTTACTTGGAGGAATGTTTCTTTTATTTCATTTTATTTATTCCTAAATAAACATTCACGGGCGAATACATGCGGTTCCATCATTTTCATGTGGCTTTTTGAGGCAAAATGATTTATGCGCTGACTCACATCTATCAGAGCCAGCAGGACTAAGTGATTCTGTAATACAACAGCAGCAATCGCTCCATGCTACTCAACAGCCCTGATCAATGTTTATAATCGTTGCCATGGCTAGGAATCCAGACACTACCAGCACTAATTCTTGGCACATAACATTGATCTCTATGTTTGCTAGACTTAGTACAAATGAAAGTGCACCAGTATGTGCACTATATGATTGTAACATCACATCAACATCTGTTCTGTGCCTCCCAGCAGCTCTGGCTAATATTTACAAGCGTTGCCATGGCTAACAGTCTAGCTAAGCCGTTGCCGCCCATGTACCCGCCCCCTCCTGCATCATATGACGCTGACATTGACACACACCGTCATGTGACCACGTCGGCTACGTAACCACGCCCCCCGAACGTCATGACGTCACTATCGGGGCTCCGGACCACGGACGCCTTGGTTACGATGCTTGTTATTACTTTGGGTACTTTGGCTGGTGGTCTATATGACCTAAGTGCTCTTTATCTTCTTCTATAAAGCATCGGACTGCAATATAACGTGCACCGTCATGTGATCACGGTGCTGGCTGCGTGGCCACGCCCCCCGAACGTCATGACGTCATCTATCAACATCCCGGACCTCGGATGTCTGGGATATGATACAGAGGGATCAGTCAGTGCTATGTGACCGCTAGCTGGTGCTTCTTGAACGCTTCACATCCCTCTGCATTATGCATGAGATGGTAGTACAGTGGGAACATCTAAATTAACAGCACGAAGCATGTGTATGCCGGTAACCATGGCTACCAGGGATAAGGTGTACACCTCCCAATTCGGCTCTGATTGGTTCTGGTGAAACACACCCGCCCTGGGGTGTTCCTTCAGGAACCCTATTTAAAGCTCTCTGGACTAGCTAATCATTATGCTGTCACTCCACCACAAGGACTGACATGCCGCCGTTTCTTTCTTTTATTTGATTTCATTTTTGGGTCCTGACTTAGGGGCGAGCTCCCCGTAACTACTTACTTTGGTTGCACTTATCTACGTATCTTGCAACCAAAGTTAGCTTACATCTGCTAGGTAGTTATACTCTATCTGTAGGACTATAGGGACTGTAGATCGTGACTCTATCTAACGGCTTATGGGTCTGGGATATATCTCCCTGCCCCTTTCTTGTACTTAGAGGATAGTTATGCTCTTTTATTGACCATAGTGGTGACTATTTTTTCGTCACGCTTAAGGTCAATTATTTTTTGGTCTGCTGTTACCTACAACGCACCTTAATTTCCTCGGTGCATTGCATCCGCAAATGGACGCAAACAGACCATACTCTGGCGACCACTAGTTTCCAAATAACTATTCGTGACATCTATGTGGTTTCCATAATCAGACTTTAGCCACGACGAAACACATCAGTTGAGATTAGCGTACTGTAACCCCTGAAGAACCCACTAGGTGGGGGAAACGCGTTGGGTGACGCGCTCTTGATGAGCTAATTTTTCACGTGCTAGTCATTTCCATTATTTGACGCACGTTGTAATACCAGACCAAGCACGGGATTCGTCTTCTTATTAGATTGAATCACCTTCACTTGGATTATGACCAATGATTTACACCAACAGAGTCTCATCGCATGACTCCAGCTTTTCATTGTTCATACTATACTAGTGGCAATTGTTTTTGTCTCACAAGTCGAGCGTAAATTTACGACTCGAACTCTTTTTGGTCACCAGTTACAGGTGTCCGCGTATGTCATAACTCCTCTTCTGATTGTTTGTGTGTGTTTTGTTCTTCTTTTCTTTTAAGTAATTTAATAAAAGGTATTTTTTAACTTTATTAGTTTGGAAGGTCCTAGTAGTAAACTTTCCATAGGTCTAACTGGGACCCTACTGCCCTTGTAAATTTGTCTTAGGATGGCTTCACTCAAATATTTGCCCAAATATGCTCACGGCAGCGCAGCGCGTTTGCGGATGAATTAGGTTTAGAGAGGACTATAATCAGGGTTTTACTTGCGTTGATGCTTTGACTGTAATGTTTGCGCCTGCAAGGCCAGTTCACATGCGGGCGTCACACACCCTTACTGTAGAATTGAATGGCTATTAAAGCCTAATAAGGGCCAGCTGTCTTTTCCTGCATTTCGCGCAGTGTTTCATCCTTCGCCTTGAATATTTGCGCACCTCCTATAGACTTCTATGGAAATTTTGCTGCACAAAAAGCACAATAATAGAGCAGGGCTGATTTTTTTTTTTTTTGCGCACAAAACAGGCTTATGGGAATAAACCCATTAAAATCAATGGGATCTATTCTTTGTATTTAGTGCACATAGTTTTTGCACTTAGTTCACGCGGGTGAGTGCGGTATGGGCCGTGAATCCCACCCTCATATGGTGCGCCCCACCATGTGAATTCCCCAGGGATGTGAGGTCTTTTCATGTGACAGCCACTGCAAATGATCGCAGATTTTCTTCCAATGCTTTCAATGGGGTCAGCGCTGCTACCACTGACACCATTGAAAACAATGGGGCTACAATGCGAGAGCATGCAGCGATTTGTTTCCTGCAGAGCATCGTGGGGCCATGTAGAAAAACATCGATCATCTGCATGACCCCATTCAAAACAATGGGGTTCATATTCGTGCGTCTTGTAACGCGCAAATCTCACATGATTTTGACACCCGCATGAAGCCAGCCTTAGATTTCAAAATTGCCACATGTCCTATTTTCTTGTGAGTCTCGCATAATAATAGGACATATAATGGACACCTTGCACAGCACACAGCTGGGATGCCCTTGTGCTGTGCAATGCAAGCTGCACCAGAGAATTTCAGGCAATCCTTGCTCTCGGCTGTGTGAACGCAGCCTTACAGATGAGTGTTCCAGCCCGACTGTCAGCTTTCTTGCTGATTTGCCCTATAGCATCTCCACTACATTCATGCACAAAGGTCTGACGTCCTACGCTGCGCCGCTCTATACAGCATACCCTCGCTCCTGCTCCCTCCGGCTCGGTCACTCTAAGCTGGAGCTGGGAGGGAGTAGTGGGATTATGCTGTATAGTGTGGAGCGGCATCGATGGTCAGACCTTAGTGCATGCATGTAGTGGAGATGCTGTAGGGCTCTAATTGTAGGAAGGGAGGCATGGCGGCCCTAGACATCTGCAGGGGGCACATGCTTTCAGCCCCCCAGCCCACCGCTGTTGACAGCAGCACTGCCAGGAGCCGATTGCTTCCTGTTCCTCTGCCTAGCGCCTTCTCTGTTACACAGGGGGATAATGATATCGTCAAGCAGCCAGTATCATTCTGCAGAATCTTGGGCAAAAAAGTCCAAGGCAGAGGACAGAGGATGTCATGGGAACATGATGGAGCTGAGCAAGTTTATTTTATTGCCGAGGCACAGAGGGGTCCATAAATGACTTGCAGGGGACAATGGGGTCTTAGTAGTGACTCAAGTGGTACAACTAGGCTAATAAGTTACTGAGAGGGCAGAGTGGGGTCTATAGTTGCTAAGGCGGTGTGTAGAGGGCCAGTAGTGCTTTCCTGGCCCCCTCCATAATGTCATACATGTATGTCTTATGAAGATTCTCTGTGCAAAACGGTCTGCTGGTTACCGGCACTTTTACTACTGAGCCTTGGGTCCAGCTGCTCTGCAGGATCTGATCGACCTCTTCATCACATTCAGACAGAGCGATACTGGTGGTGGAAGGAGAGGCCTGCATTGAGTGTCCTTCTGAAGAGGAAGAGTCCTAGATAGTCAGCAGGGATGTACTGATCTATGTTGAGGTGGCCGCAGTGGTGGGTTAGGCACCATTGAACGCCTTCCCACAAAATGGAACTCAAAGTTATCATGATAAAAAGGGGATAACAAAAGATCTCAACAGTTCTGGGTTATAGTCTCTTACCACAGCGTTGCTTCGGTGAATGAGTATCCACAAGGGTATTCCGCCTGGGCGGTAACATTGTCTCTCTAGAAAGTGTATAGAGGACAAGAAGGTTCAACAGCATCTCTGGAATCTGCCCCTCCAGTGGCCACATTAGGTAGCGAAGAGGTGGCAGTGCTGGAAGGCGAACATATCAGCTGAGGATTTTCTTCCCAATAAAGGGATTGTCTTCTGGGAGACGCTCCGACAGTAGCATCTCTGGCATGGTGTAGCGACAGGTGTGTGCCCAATGGATCCATCTCACCAAGGTGGAGGTTGCTGAAAGTCTCAAGTAAAGAGTCCGCAGCCGCAGGTAACTCCTCCCCTTGGGGGTTGCTTTGAGTTTATTTGATGGGGGGATCCTACCCCATACTTTATGCCTGGCCACGGCACGGTATTTATGTCCTTTAATGTGGTATGGGAGAGGTTATATAAGTGAGTGTTTGAGAGTGGGAAAACAAGTCCATGTCTTCTGGAGTGGTAGTCAGGGTGTACAGCTACATGGTGGTACCTTTAGCCCTCATTTAGTAAAGCAGGGAGGAGGAGGAGAGGTTTTCCCCAACTTGGATGTGCATGTGAGGAGGAAGGAGTGAGCCCCACTTAAGCAGAGCGAGAGCAACCGTGAGTGAGTGCTTGTCAAGGCCCAGTGCAGAAGTACTGTCTATGTTATCCTTTCCTATGCGGCCTTCTGCAGCTAGTGGATCAGGGCGTGGAGGTACACCCATTTTGTCTGTCACACACGGGTGTTCTGAAGTCTGGATCACCATGTGGAGGTACTACTGTTCAAGTCTACTAATTTCCTGCTCTATCATTTCTCCAAATTGTGCCTTGTATTTTGAAGTTTGCCACATAAAGTTTATTTCAGGCCCTCACCATTCCCAGGGACCTGAGGTACTTCATATCTGTCTGTGGCTCATTTTATTCTGCACCGGGGTTCATTCCGGTGTGTACCAGAATGGTGGCGCCACCCATGACAAACTCTTTTCCTGTTCCACCATCTATTGAGCATCCCTATCCTTAAGGTGTCCAGAAGAGGCCCAGCGGTGCCCTAGCCCTGGCTGTGTGCATCCCTCCAGGTGGGAGTGTGGTAAGTGCCACCATGACAAGCCAGCATCTTGCCCTCTCAGCTCCTCAGCGTATGCCATGGGTCCAGGATCACCTTACGGGATGCTGCAGGGTGCACTTTGACTTTGTTGCCCAAGGGCCCATGTACATCTGAAGCTGGTCATGACCAAGCGTCTTGTTCACTCCTTCCTTTGGCACTCATGTCGCCAACCCAGTGGAGAGTCCTGTACAAGTTCATCCATTTTTTTATTCTTTGGGGATAGAAGGGGGATTGTGGAGTGGAGAGAGTTATGTAGGTGGAGGGAGGGAAGAGGAGAAAGATTAGGGAGGGAAAAGTTTTCATCCATGGTCATCCGGCATCCCGTAGATACAGGTGGAAAGTACTTTTCTGAAGGTTTTTAATTAAGGAAGAAACAGAAACTCATGATGCCAAGTGTTGAATGAATGAAAGTTTATTCAAGCATAAGGAATGCTGGAACTGAAGTTCGCAGGATGATAAGTGGAAGCCAGACATGACAGGGTTAACAGGAAGGGAATAGTTAACCTAGCCAGGGGTAAGGGAAAGGGTTGGAGGGATTTTTTGAGAAACTTGTCATAGCAGCAATGAGGGGGAGGGATCCTTGGAGTCAGCATAAAAGTATGGTGGGGGGAAAGGCAGGGGCGGGATAGCTACCTTCCCCCTTTTGATTGATTAGTTAGTGGGTCTGTCGCCTCTTGGCTTTGACAGGCAGTTCCCCTGCAAAGATGGTGAAGTGGCTAGCCAGGGTATGGCCTCGGTGTCGGGAGGTCAGCAACTACAGGCTAGTTGATGAGTGGTGGATCTCCTGAGTCAGTTGGCTTGTGGCAGGAGGCGTGGTTTGAGAAATAGTGTCACCCGAGTTGGTTGGTATGTGACGGGTGGCAGTTACAACAATTTCCCATGTTGGTGAGGCGACAGAGTTTTTGTGGCTCCAAGGATCTCTCCCTAGGTTTCCCATTGGGTTAAAATGTTTCATATGTTATCTTTGTTAATTAATATGACTGCTGTGGCCAAATTAATCCAAAGAAAAAGGTGTATGTGGTTAATTAGGTAAGATGGGGTTTGAAGGGGGGGGGGGGCAGCAATGGAGATGACTCCGTTATATATAGTCATGGCCTCTCAAAAGTGATTATCTGATGGGTGTGGGGAGGGGAGAGAGTTAAGGGGGTGGGGAAGGGGTTTGGGGACAGGGTTATGGGAGTGGGGAGAGGAGAGGGTTATGGGGGAAGGGAAGGGGGATTGGGGAAGTGAAAGCTTCTAGCCATTGTCATGGCATTTGTTTGGTCTGCAGCATGAGAAAAGTCCTCGGAAAGCTCTAAATAAAGAAGAAAACAAGTGTGAGACTTGGGGGTTCAGGTGGTGCTTGGTTATCCTTCCCTACACGGACTAGATGTACCTATCCTATTCTCAGCAAGTTGTGGTTTTAGCTACTGAACATAAATCTGCCCATTAGTGATGAGCAAACTGAAACAGTCCAACCCTGTTTTGGGTTAAATGTCACTAAAAGTTCGGTTCAGTGTGAACCCGAATCTCGGGCGGTTTGTCTCAGCCGAACCACCACCACTGTTATACACTAGTTTTAGGGGTATTGGTGAAGTTCCTGTTCAGTTTAAACTAATCTGGAATGAACTAAACTTTATGCTGAAATTCAGTGAACCAGCCTAACCGAACTTTTGAAAAGTTCACTCATCACTACTGGTCATTATATGTTCATATACCCACACAACATATAACTCCCGTATACAGTAGTATACACTGTGTACAATTCAGGTATCCAGTAACCATATAATCACCATTACCTCTAATCTATACATAGACAAATGTAGGGAGGAAATAAAGCTCTAAAGCTTTGTTCACATCAGTGCCAGTTTCTGTTCAGAGCCGCTGGCGCAAATCACACATGAAACGGTGGTCAAAAAATGTTGCATGTCCGGTAAAATGCTGCGGGATAACAGCAACTGAACAGACCCCATTATAGTCAATGGGGTCAGCTCACCGCCATAAGGTTCTATTATAAAAAGGGACCATTTGGCTGAGGATTCTGTTTTCCTGTTCTCATAATAGAGCAAGAAAAAAAAATCCCCAATGCAAATGTAATAACCTAAGTTTAATTTCCCTGCCTCCATGAACCTCACAGAAAAAATACCATCAGAGGTAAAGAATAAATGAATTTGTATTCACCTAGCGAATCTGGCCCATCTTCCGGTCTTCCTTCTGCTGCTGGAAAAAAATGGACAAGATGAGAAACTGAATGTCACAAAACAAAAACTAAAACATTATATTCTGTGTCCTTCCATGACATATATGAACCGATGATGGAATGCTTCAATATGCCCATGGGAGATCATTCTGTGCTTACCTCTTGATGCTCTTTCCCTCATCAATTATTTGGCATTCGCTGATAAGGTTACCATCTTCAATATTATTAGTTGGACTTTGATAGTTGGACTTTTCCTTCTCGTCTTCTTCCCTATTATATAACACATATTATATATATTTATATATTTAGTGTGATGTAAAATTAGCCATTTTTTTTCCTAGCAGAAAACTGTACAAAGACTCTACGTAAATTCTCGCCCTTGTAATGTGTGGATATCCATGACTCAACTAATGGCACCATGCCTTGTGCTGTGCAGCAAGAGAGCGCAACCCAACCGTAATACTAATCCGTATACAATATAATACAAGTCATTATCAATGAACTATGTGTAATCTTGTGTCATATACGGTGTGTACAATAAGCCCATCGTAGAGGATGCGGTACTTACGGAACGATGTTGGCTGATTCGTCCTGGAGGGGGTCACTAGGACAAGCAGTGATGTTGTCTTGTTCTGCCTTGTCCTCTTCGCTATTAAACAATACATAAATATTATATATATCGTGTTGTATGATATATGATATATTTATACAATAAGCCCCTTGGAGATGATTCAGTACTTACACAGTGATGCTGTCAGACGTATCTATAGTGCTGTAGTCCTCGAGGCCGGACGGTATCTCAATATCCTCGTCTTTGTCGTCTTCTTCTCTGTTGAACAACACATAACATATATATACATTTAGTTCTGGTGGCTAATGGGGCCAGAGGATAATATAACTACATAAAAAGGAAAATCTCCAGGGGGTAGGGTTAACCCTTTCAGGACTGGTGTATTTTAGGCTTGAAGGAAGCAGTGACTTTTGATATTTTTGCATGTTCATGTTCTGATAGCCATAACCTTGTAATTTTGCCATCAGAGGTCCCATATGGGGTTTATTATAGAGGGATAATTTAAATAAGTTAAGTGCCCCATTTTAGGGTAGATGGGGGTGACTAATGAACTGTCCATCTTTTCTGTTCTTTTATTAGTAGAATTAAGGCTCACTTAAACCCAACGATTCTTGATCAAAAATCGCCAAAAGCCATCTTTGGAGCAAGAATCGTTGGGTCTAACTGCACGGACTTCATACATTTTTCATTAACAAGTTGTTCATTGATCTCTTTAAGCAAACTGAAAGAGACCAATGAGCCCTATCATTGCCGCGCTTAGTTCTCAGTGGGATACCGCTGATACTATTGTTTCAGCTGGTGTACCACTCAGAAAACACAGCAGGAGTATGCAGAAGACAGCAGTCCAGATGTGTTCTGCATACCCTGCTCAGAGCGATCAGCTATATACTTGCTGAGCGCTCCATGAAAACAGCAGGAGTATGCAAAAGATAGCGGTGCCACTTGTATTCTGCATACAGCGTGAACCTTCATTTACACTCTTTTGCAAAGTGAACATTCAAAACCCTCACCTAAACTGCCGTGTAAGTGAATTTTGATCTATCATCTTGTAATGTAAATGCACACAACGATTGTTGCTCAAAAGATGTCTTTTGAGCGAGAATCAGTGCGTCTAAAAGGGCCTTTAGAAAGAAAAAACAGCAATTCCAATAACCCTAAAACAATAGTGTCGTCATGCTAGGAGATACGTACTGGTAATACACCACGCTGATGGTTTTGGTGGTCTCCAGCCACCTGTGGGAGAAGAAAAAGAAAGAATTATAAAGAAAGAATTTCCAGTAACAACCAATCAGATTGCAGCTGACATTTTCTGGTGACTGTATGAAGGTCTACTTTGTATGATTGGCTTGTAATGGCCAGTCAGTGATATCGGCTTCTCTTCCCTTGCAAGAGAGCAATAAAGAAGAGTAACATGATAATAGGGGATCCTGGGTGATGGTTAATATTTGTGTTATATTTCCTTCTATATTCCCGCTTTTATAATTGTGTTATCTATGGCCCCTTGTCCCTGACGTGTGATTATATGATGAGTTTGGGGTTATGTCTGTGAAGAATAGTGCCTGGTATTGCGGTAACAGCCACTATCACAGGTGTCCTACAGTGAAATACTTACTGCTTTTGCAAGAAGATTTTGAGATTCTTTTGTGGCAACTCATCAGCACAGTTGTTATAGTATGCTGGAAAAACTGAATATGTTGCCACTTCCTCCTCCTGGGTCCTATTAAAAAGTAAAGAAGATGGTGATAATCTAGGACATCGTCTCCCTACTACAGCGTGAAGAATTCAGGAACATCAGCGCCCGCCATCATTTTTCTGTACAAGAAGCACTTTGGTAAATGATGGATGGGTAGATGTCTACCAGAGCCGTTCGCACCCCGTGGTATCACCACAAGATGGACAACCCTTTATCAGAATCATCCCAACCATCTTGTCTGTGATACATAGTTCTACATGGAACTAGTCACACACACATTCGGGGAAATGTACGCTGTATATGGCAGTCTAAATCCAAAGTGCGCTAAATCTATTAAGGGGCGATCATCTCTTACTAAGTTTGGCATATCTCTGGCCAACCTGTGCGCCAGAATGTGGAGTCTATGCCAGCTGTCAGCTGCTGCAGATTTGTTCCATAACTCACGCCAGGTATTGGCATAAATCATAATAAATCTCTCAGGCAGTTGAACTTCCCTTTTGCCAGTCTCATTTTTTTCCCCCAAAAGTGGTGAATGAGGTGAAAAAATAAAAACATCACAATTTTTGCCCAAATTTAGTGTGCTATAAAATTAGCTATTTTTTTTCAGGAGAAAAGTGGCCAAAGACTCTAAGTAAATTCTTGCCCTTGTAATGTGTGGATGTCCATGACTCAACTAATGGGGCCATGTCTTGTAATGTGCAGCACAAGAGCGCCACCCAACGGCAATACTAATCCATATACTAACATACGTCCTATCCAGCCATCCCGTAAATGTTACCTGTGTACCGACCCGACTCTTCATCTGTGTGATATCCAGTGTGTACCGCCATGTTGTATATGACTGTCAGTCTGGATAATACAAGTCATTATCAATGAACTATGTGTAATGTTGTGTCATATACGGAATGTACAATAAGCCCATCATAGAGGATACGGTACTTACAGAACGATGTTGGCAGATTCTTCCTGGAGGGCGTCACTCGGACAGGCTGTGATGTTGTCTTGTTCTGCCTTGTCCTCTTCGCTATTAAACAATACATAAATATTATATATATATATGTGTTGTATGATATATGATATATTTATACAATAAGCCCATTGGAGATGATTCAGTACTTACACAGTGATGCTGTCGGATGTATCTATAATGCTGTAGTCCTCGAGGCTGGATGGTATCTCAATATCCTCGTCTTTGTCGTCTTCTTCTCTGTTGAACAACGCATAACATATATATACATTTATTTCTGGTGGCTAATGGGGCCAGAGGATAATATAACCTTACATAGAGAAAGAAAATCTCCAGGGGGTAGGGTTAACCCTTTCAGGACTGGGGTATTTTAGGCTTGAAGGAAGCAGTGACTTTTGATATTTTTGTATCTCCATGTTCTGATAGCCGTAACTTTGTAATTTTGCCATCAGAGGTCACATATGGGGTTTATTATAGTGGGATAATTTAAATAAGTTAAGTGCCCCATTTTAGGGTAAATTGGGGTGTCTTACCTGCTCAAGTTTTGGCTATTCTTTAACCTCATTGGCATACCTACCAAGCATACCGTCTGAGACAGTTTTCAAGGCAAGACAAATATAAAACACAAGTTTATTTACTCTTTAGTATATGTAAGTAAAATAGTTAATTAACATATAGGCATTGAGATCACATGGGTAACAAAGATAAGCATCAATACATCACCGGATATTGTAGCATCACTCCGCAATCGGGGGATCTCCAGGTACGATTGGTAGGAGGAATCCGAGTGTACGCCGATACGTCTATCGACCACAGCAAAACGAGTCCCAACCCCTCCCTGAAGATCACCCTTATTTATGCTGTTCTTACATTACGTGGCATATCTGCTTCTGCGCAGTTATGGGTATATACGTCATTCTAATATGGCTATTCAGGTTCTAGACATGCGTAGTAGATGATTGGCAACAAAATATATTGAATATTTTGTCCATGAAGTTATCGACATCTGTGTTATATTATGAGTCATTCTTACTGTATCATACCATATATGTCGAAAATATTCTGCTTTTGAACAAATGTTAGCAGAATATTCAGACGGGTCATTAGTTCATTGAAGTTCTGGTTAACTCATACGGCAACTAGTTATTTGATTACCTTAATTTCCCTGCCTCTGACACAATCATCCAGTTCAATCGTATCCCATACGTGTCACAATCAGTCCTTAATCATTCACTATTTGCCGTATGATACCATTAAAACTTTTGGTTTTCTACAGAATACCTTATATGCCATGAAACAATTCCATAGCGATAAAAGTATTACAACTATGGCCAATACCAAAACAGGATGTATTAGCCAATTAAGGGTGGTTTGTGCAGATGATGAATAACCCATAAAGATGTCATACCAATGGTGTGACGTGGCATCAGCAATAGCCGATCCCATCTTTACAATTTTGCCAGCTATTACAGTAGTACTTACAATATGCGTTGCCAAAGATCTATTAAGCAATTTAATATGTTGCTGTACTTCTTCTGTGTCTTCTAACAACTTTTTGAATTTGGTCAAATTTAGATCCCAATTTGACACATTTAAAGGCAGTGGTTGCCAATTGACAGCCACTGTCTTGTCTTGTTCAGGTAATAACACAAAGGTCTCATTTTCCCAAACAAGTGCAGATACGTTTCGCAAGCATCCTGAAAATGGGACAACCATCCCAGGTACAACAGGATGATTACTTGCCAAACATACCTCCTGTGGGGCTATTTCAACCATCATCTTAAAAGTGAGTGGCAGCACAGTCCATTCACATACATTGATTGTATTTTGTAATAAGCATGGTTCATAAACAGCCGATTGGACCTTGCATATGGTCCCTTCTAATGTATCATCACACAATGATAAATCATGAGTTCTATTTTGGTCATCAATGTAAATCCCGTTAAATCTAGGTACCCAGAAATGCATATCTTCTGGAACACCTATAAGTAAGGGGAGAACTACAAACTTACACATCACATTCTTTTTAGTAACATTGTATATGAATATGGTCCCTTTACATAATATATCATTGCAAACCATTTTCTGCGCCTCCAACTGTATCCAATCAGTCTCAGTTATAGTCTGATTGAACACGGTCCTCCACACCTGCTCATTGCCAGTCATAAGCATAGTTTGAAGTGTGTTCTTTTGTTGTTGCTGATAAATGGTCTGCAAGGTACATATTGACCAATTAACATAGTTAGATATGTTAGAATTTATTTCATATGAAAACCTATTAGATGCATCTTGCAAATCAAGCATTATTGTGTCCACATCCGTTTGCATACTAAAGGGCTGCCATATAGTGGGCATCCAGTTAGCCTGCAATGTGAGCACATCTTTAATACCACTTCCCGCGTTATGCATTCGATTAGCTAAAGTCTCTATATCAAAACCATTAATAGTCCCAGAAAGCGCTCCGTAGCCTCCGAGTAAGGTATCATACCAAGCTCGACGGGAACGCTTGGTAGGACAAGTCCTTGAGGGTGGAAACTGCACGGAGGCTTGTATAACAGTCTTTTGAGCATCTCGTCCCACCAGGCGACAGGTGGATGGAACCCTTTTTATATGTCCAGGATCTATTTTAGAAGCATTAATGTTCACGAATACCAGGAACTGGCCCCACATGGCCCGATTCTCGATCTCCGTTGCATTCCCACACGTAATTACTTCTGTCTCATTTAAGGGAAATGAAAACTGCACTCCCGTATTTGTACAATTCTGAACATATTGTATCACCAAGGAGTAATTGAGATATGGCAACTCTTTTGGTCTCTGACAGCAGGACACTTTCACAAGTGACGTAATGTTTATTTGTCCCGTTGCCTTATGCAGTGCATATGAAGGACGGTAGGTCGAACTTATATGCGATAATGGATTTCCACTCCAGATAGTCCCATCAAAGGTAATATTCACGATATAACATTTCTGGTTGGCTTCACAAGTGAAGTTGTCTTGCTTCCTGGTTCGGGTTGAATTCCTCCAGCCCCACGAATAGTCATTCCTTCCGGTGTCATTGACGCGGATCCCTGGCGTCCACGCATCACCTACTGCGAACACCGAACACATGACGCCAAGGATTCCAAAAATGATTATGTGATTCTAGAGAAGGCAAGGAAACAAGCATTATTCCCGCAAATAGCACTTTTCTTGTGGGACATATTCCCATTTCTCTACTCCGGGTCGCATAATAAGCAAAGTTCGATCTTTCCCCACAGCAATAACTTCTGCCGGGGAGGGCGGTCCTTGGTGATTCTGAACCCATATTTTGGCCCCTACATTAGTAACATCAGTTGAGCCAAAACCTTTATCTCCTCTTACAGTAAGTTCAGTGGGGGCCGCCCCGTCTTCCACTTGTGTCAGATACACTGGTATTAATAGCAGCTGTGCCATGCGCTCCTTTTTCCCTATTATCAGAGGATCTGTTCCTAAATTTATCATGATTACTTTAATTTCCCCCTGATAATCTGCATCTATGACTCCCCCTAGGACTACTGCACTTCTCAGAGCAAAACTTGATCTAGTGGCTATCTGCCCGAAGTGATTCTCCGGGATCTTGCATCCTATCCCTGTGGGAATAGTACTCACCTTTCCCGGGGCTATCACCACCGTATCAAGAGCGTATAGATCCAACCCTGCAGCGGCAGGAGTGGCTCTATAAGGTGCCTGCGCATCTGGATTAATTTTCCAGTATAAGATTGTCTCTACCTTAGCTACATCTATACTGAGATTGGGTGTTAGCATGCGCATTAAGGGTGTCATAGAATCAGTGATGGGCCTGTTGTTGATAATCTGTAAAGCAGCAGTCAGATTATCTCTCCATTGACCATATTTGTCGGTCTCAGTGAGCTTCTTCAGGGTAGATTTTAATAACCCATTCATTAGTTCCACCAAGCCCGCGGCCTGTGGATAGTAGGGCATATGATATACCCATTCTATGTTGTTTTTACTGGCATACTCTTTTACCTGATTTCCGGTAAAATGTGAACCATTGTCTGTCTGGATCTGCAGGGGAGTCCCATAATACTGGGTAATAACTTCCAGAGTACGTAAGGTACTCCATTGTGTTGCTGTTTTACACGGGAATCCCACCATCAGACCTGAGAATGTATCTACTGCTGTACAAATATACTTACATCCTCTGCTCTCAGGGAGTGGCCCTACAAAATCCATCTGCCAAATCTGCGCTGGCAACTGGCCTCTCCCTATGTGTCCCATTACTGTATGAGGCACTTCTCGTTTTTGAACATGTTGACATACTGGACATTGCGCGATTACTTGTTTGATCATGTCCACTGTCAATGGGATACCTCTTTCTTGTGCCCACCTGTAAGTGGCCTTCTCTCCCAAGTGTCCACTTTTTTGGTGAGCCCAAACAGCTGTACCTTGAAGCCATGCTTCCTTTTCCTTGTCAGGTTCTTGTACGGCAACAGAAATCGATGCTGCCGCATCTGCTTGAGAATTAAATAAACGTTCCAATGAGTCAAGAGGGACATGAGCATCAACATGAAACACAGTACTTTTAGTACTCCTAATGAATTCCTCTATGTCTTGCCAAAGCTCTTTCCCCCACAATTCCTTACCATGAATGTTCCAGTCGTTCTTCTTCCATCCCATGATCCAAGTGGCCAAACCATTGGCAACTGACCATGAGTCCGTATACAAATGACATTCTTGCCCTTGTTCCTGCTTCAGAGCTAAGAATACTGCACAAAGTTCTGCATATTGACTACTCTTACCTTCTCCTTCCATGACCAACGTCTTGTCTAATTTTGGATTAAAGGCTACACTTTTCCATCTACGTCTTCCACTGATATACTTGGCCGAACCATCCGTGAACCAAGCATGCTCTTTTTGGGAGTCTGTCAACTCAGAGTAAGGTATTCCCCACTTTACTGGGGATTCCTCCATTTGTGCTACTGGTGTAACCTGACCATCTGGAGGGATATCAGCTATCTTTTCATGCAGGGCAGCTATCCCCCCTTCACCTTTTTTCGCTCTTTCTGAGATGTACCATTTCCACTTAATGATACTCTGCTCCTGGGCATGTCCTATCCGGTTGGACTTTGGATTAGATAATACCCAGCTCATGATGGGAATCTGCGGCCTCAGAAGGACTATGTGTCCTGTTGTCAATTGTTCAGTATCCACCAGGGCCCAATAACATGCCAACAGCTGTTGCTCCAGTGGAGTGTATTTTTCTCCTGCATCTGGTAATTTTCGATTCCAGAAGCCCAGTGGCACTCTTTTGCCCCCTTGCTTCTGCCACAATGACCAGTTTGCATACATATGCTGAACTGATACATGAAGTTCTATCTCACCATCTTGTAAAGGCCATAAATCTACAGCCTGTTGTATGGCTTCTTTTACTGCCTCAAATGCAACCTGTTGCTCTTCTCCCCACGTGAACTCGTACTTCTTGCGAGTCACCTTGTAAAGAGGAGCAAGAAGCTGCCCCAGATGCGGAATGTGTTGTCTCCAGAATCCAAACAATCCTATGTAGGATTGTGTTTCCTTCTTGTCTTTCGGAGTGGGAAAATTTAAGATTTTCTGCCTTGCCTTAGGGAGAATCTCCCTATGGCCCTTATTCCATTGAATTCCTAAGAATTTCACCGTCTGAGAGGGGCCCTGCACCTTGCTATCATTTATTTCCCATCCTTTTTCTCGCAAATGATGTAACAGTCTGTCCAATTGTTTCTTTACAGATTGTTCATCCGGTCCCTGAATCATTATATCATCGATATAATGTGAAAACTGCATTTCTGATGGTAAATCAAACTCATCCAAATGTTCTGCCACCGTCCGGTGACAGATGGTTGGACTATGTATCCAACCTTGTGGCAATCGAGTGAACGTATATTGACGTCCTTGCCACGTAAAGGCAAACTGATCTTGTGCCTTTTCTTCTATTGGAATTGTGAAGAACGCTTGTGCGATATCAATCACAGCGTACCATTGTCCACTGTGACTTTGGATCTGCTCCACAATTGTAATGGTGTCTGGGACAGCTGCCGTCAAGGGAGGTGTTTGTTTATTCAACTCCCTGTAATCGACAGTCATCCTCCAAGACCCATCACTTTTCTTCACAGGCCATACCGGATTGTTCCATGCTGTGGTTGCAGGCCTCACAACCCCAGCATCGACCAAATCCTTAATGGTTTCTCCTATTTCCTTGTGACCTCCAGGAATTCTGTATTGCTTCATAGCAACCAGTTTTCCTGCAGGAGGGATGTGTACGGGTGGCATTTTGACCTTTCCCACCGTAACTGGACAAGCTTTTATCCCTATTTTCCTTACGCCAAAGGCAAACTTACCATCTTCCAGGTGTAGTGTCAATCCTTTCAGAATATCTATGCCAATTATATATTCCGGAATAGGTACTACTAACACCGTGTATTTACGTAAGGGCAAATTGCCCAGTTTCAAAGTTACCTGTGTCTGTACTCCTTCGGTAACTTTTCCTCCCAATCCTGAAATATTAACTTTTGGACCTTTAAACTTTTTGGGATTTCCATAAATCAGAGTAGCCTCCGCCCCTGTATCTACTAAAGCTGGGACCCTTTGGACATTACCCCCTTTCCAATGTATGGCTAGCGGGACGTAGGGTCTGTCATCCCGCCTAACCCAGACAGGGGCTTGGCTTGCTACCTATGCGGAATCAGAATCTGATTCCTCCAGGAGCGGAGCAGATGGCTTCAAATGGTCCTGCACTTGGGTAGCTACCATTGCAGCCATCTCCTTCCATGGATAGATCTTTTGAAAGTCCTCCCATTCTAATTTCTTAGGTTCTAAATTAGTGACCTGCTTCTCTCTCTTTTTAGAAGTTTTTGGGGCCACTGAATCTTCCCTTTTATCCACCTTTTTGTTGGATAATACCTTCTGTTTATAAAGACGCCACAAATCACCTGTATCTTTTCCATCAATGGCGTCCTTGGAGACTCCAGCTTTCAGGAGAGCCTGAAACATATCTCTACGAGATACCCTTGGCACTCCTGAATCGCCAGTCCCCTGGGAACTAGGATTCCTAGACCTATCACGATCTGTTCGCTTTTCCTCTCTATCCCAGTTTCCCATATCTTGCAATTCCCGCATTCTAGCCACGACCGCAGACATTGGCTCATTAGTCATGGATAGAAGTAGGGTCATCATCACGGCTTTATAAGCCGGAGGTGCAGTCTTAATTAAACGATTTCTAACTCCTGCTGTCAGCCGAGTCTCCAAATAATCTTCCATATGCTCGATGATAATTAATGAGACCCTCATAGCTTCCTCCTTCAACCTTTCAATGCCATCCCTGATAGTGTACCAAGGTTTGTCATTGATTGGAATGTCTGCCTCTGTTGGGAATTTATTAAGAAACCCATTGGTTACTATATTAAACAGGGAAATAGCACTTTCTCCTTGATGATTAGGAAAATATTCTCTAAAATTTCTACTGATTACTGGATCTCTAGTTAGAGTAACAAATCTCATTGCATCTTTTGGATCCAACATTACCCCAGTCGCTCCGTGCTCAAATAGACGGACCAACCATGGTATGTCAGATTCCCCAGGCCTTTGCCTAAATCTACTCAGTATATCATCAACTTCTGACTGAGAAAAATCCTCTAGGGTAAGCCTGGTGCGCCTATGTGGCACCAATTCTTCTTGCACCAACAGTCTCCCATCGGCATCGTACATATAGTTTCCCTGATCGTCATACCTGGGCAACCTTTGCCCATCATGACCTACGATAGGCTGGGTATCGGGTCCATATTCAGTAGTTTCCTTCCTTCTGCTAATGGGCTGGGCACGTTTTAAAGCAGGTGGATCAATTATTGGATTGGGTGGGTCTTCCCAATCCCCCTTATGCCAGTCCTCCTCCCCCGAAGAAGATGAGGAATCCCATAAGTCTCCATCCCACTTATCTGGGTCCCAGTTCACAGAAGCAGAAGCTATAGCTTTCGATACCTTTCGCTTATCAACTTTACCTTTACGCCCCTTATATTTATTCTGAGCAACTTTTACAACAGCCTTTTCTGCAATATTCTGGTAATGTTCTATTTTTTCCTTTATCAGCCTTTGGTTACATTCCAACACCACTCTCTTTCCTTCAGATTCTGCTAACTTTTGTTCCGTCTGATTAAGTTTTCTTATTAGTTGGGACTTCTTCTTATGGATATTCCTATAGGCTGAGGCCAATACCCAATTTCTCCTACCCAACTGAACTGCGTCACCTGCCTTGGCAGGGGTCTCCTCGAGTACCTTAACGACATCGAGGGGCTCTGAATCTTTTAGCTTACTATCCCATGATTCTGCAAGCCCACTATGCATCAACTCCTGGGCTAATATATCATAGGGACCCTCGGACCAGCCGGGGATGTCTATTTTCTGAACGATTTTAGTTTTATCTTTCTTGGTTCTTTTTCTAAACATATTGTTGTCTTATTGGCAAAATGCCAATTGGTGAAACTTTTTGCGCAGAGTTCCCCCTTACAGAACTCACAAAATTTTGGCAACTTGCCAATTGGTGAAACTTTGCACAGAGGTCCCCTTTACTGCGAGAAACCACCCTGCAAATTGGCACCAATTTCCCAAGTCCTGTCTCAAAGTTACAGAACTCCGAAAGTTTTGGCAACGTGCCAATTTGGTGAAATTTTGCACAGAGGTCCCCCTTACGGCGAGGCACCATCCTGCAAACTGGCACCAATTTCCCAAGTCCTGTCTCAAAGTTACAGAACTCCGAAAGTTTTGGCAACGTGCCAATTTGGTGAAACTCTGCACAGAGTTCCCCTTTACAA
Organism: Eleutherodactylus coqui; assembly: GCF_035609145.1. Classification (NCBI taxonomy): domain Eukaryota; kingdom Metazoa; phylum Chordata; class Amphibia; order Anura; family Eleutherodactylidae; genus Eleutherodactylus; species Eleutherodactylus coqui. The sequence continues at coordinate 48,656,146 of NC_089840.1, forward strand.
AATTTTGGCAACGTGCCAATCTGGTGAAACTTTGCACAGAGGTCCCCCTTACGGCGAGGCACCACCCTGCAAACTGGCACCGATTTCCCGAGTCCTGTCTCAAAGTTACAGAACTCCGAAAATTTTGGCAACGTGCCAATTGGTGAAATTTTGCACAAAGGTCCCGCTTATTGCTAGACACAACCGTGCAAACTGGCACCAATCTCCCAAGTCCTGTCTCAAAGTTACAGAACTTATAAAATTTTGGCAGTATGCCAATGGGTTCAACAGGGACTACTTACTGCGACTATCAATTTGTATTTACTATTATTACTCTATCACCTATCAAAGCAAAGTTATAACCATTTGAACCCCTTGGCAATGGGCCAAAAATCTAATATGGCGACAGCAACCCCCCCGTGCACTGAGAAGCACTGTCACAATACCAAATTATACAGTAATATAACCTTACCAAAGACAACAATATCCTGCCAGACTACGCCAATTTATGTCTTACCTGCTCAAGTTTTGGCTATTCTTTAACCTCATTGGCATACCTACCAAGCATACCGTCTGAGACAGTTTTCAAGGCAAGACAAATATAAAACACAAGTTTATTTACTCTTTAGTATATGTAAGTAAAATAGTTAATTAACATATAGGCATTGAGATCACATGGGTAACAAAGATAAGCATCAATACATCACCGGATATTGTAGCATCACTCCGCAATCGGGGGATCTCCAGGTACGATTGGTAGGAGGAATCCGAGTGTACGCCGATACGTCTATCGACCACAGCAAAACGAGTCCCAACCCCTCCCTGAAGATCACCCTTATTTATGCTGTTCTTACATTACGTGGCATATCTGCTTCTGCGCAGTTATGGGTATATACGTCATTCTAATATGGCTATTCAGGTTCTAGACATGCGTAGTAGATGATTGGCAACAAAATATATTGAATATTTTGTCCATGAAGTTATCGACATCTGTGTTATATTATGAGTCATTCTTACTGTATCATACCATATATGTCGAAAATATTCTGCTTTTGAACAAATGTTAGCAGAATATTCAGACGGGTCATTAGTTCATTGAAGTTCTGGTTAACTCATACGGCAACTAGTTATTTGATTACCTTAATTTCCCTGCCTCTGACACAATCATCCAGTTCAATCGTATCCCATACGTGTCACATGGGGCTACTAATGAACTGACACTCCTTTTCTGTCCTTCTATAAGGATGAGAATTAAGGCCCATTTACACCCAACGATTTTGAGCAAGGATCGTTGTGTCTAACTGCATGGATTTTGTGCATTTTTCACTAACGAGTTGTTCATCAATGTCTTTCAGAAAGCTGAAAGAGAGCTATGAGCCATATCAGTGTCGCACGTATAGTTTTCAGTGCGATACCGCTGATACTATTGATTTAGCTGATATTCCGCTCGGAGAACACAGCAGTAGTTTTGCAAAAGACAGCGGGTCCAGTTATGTACTGCATACCCGGATAGGAGCTCTCAGCTGGTATACCAGCTGAGCGCTCCATGAACACAGCAGGAGTATGAAAAAGAGAGCACTCCAGCTGTCCACTGTATTCTCCTCTCGGAGTGCACAGCTGGTATACCAGCTGAGCGCTTCAAGAAGGCAACAGCTATATGCAAAAGATAGCAGCCTCGCTTGTATTCTGCATACAGCGTGAGCCTTTATTTACACACTTATGCAAAGCGAACGCTCAAAATTCTCAACCAAACTGCCATTTGAGCAAATTTTGAGCTCTTACCATGTAAATGCACACAACGATTATGGCTCAAAAGATGTAGTTTGAGCGTGAATCGTTGTCTCTAAATGGGCCTTTGGAAAGAAAAAAACAGCAATTCTTTTAACACTAGAACAATAGGGTCGTCATAGTAGGAGATACGTACTGGTAATACACCACGCTGGTATTGTTGCTGGTCTCCCGCCACCTGTGGGAGAAGAAAAGGAAAGAATTATAAACAAGGAATTTTAAGTAACAACCAATCAAATTGCAGCTGACATTTTCTGGTGACTGTATGAAGGTCTACTTTGTATGACTGGCCTGCTATGGCCAGTCAGTGATATAGGCTTCTCTCCCCTTGCAGGAGAGCAATAAAGAAGAGTAACATGATAATAGGGGCTCCTGGGTGATAATTAATATTTGTGTTATATTTCCTTCTACATTCCCGCTCTTATCATTGTGTTATCTATGGCCCCTTGTCCCTGACGTGTGATTATATGATGAGTGTGGGGTTATGTATTGTGGTAACAGGCACTATCACAGGGGTCCTACAGTGAAATACTTACTGTTTTTGCAAGAAGATTTTGAGGTTCTTTTGCGGCAACTCATCGGCACAGTTGTTATAGTATGCCGGTAATGCATAGAATGTTGCCGCTTCCTCCTCCTGGGTCCTATTGAAGAGTAAAGAAGATGGTGATAATCTAGGACATCGTCTCCCTACTACAGCGTGAAGAATTCAGGAACATCAGCGCCCGCCATCATTTTCTTGTACAAGCAGCACTTTGGTAAATGATGGATGGGTAAATGTCTACCAGAGCTGTTCGCACCCCGCGGCATCACCACAAGACAGACCACTCTCCATCAGAATCATCCCAACCCATCCTGTCTGTGATACATAGTTCTACATGGAACTAGTCACACACACATTTGTGGAAATGTACGTCGCTGTATATGGCAGTCTAAATCCAAAGCGCGCCAAATCTATTAAGAGGCGATCATTTCTTACTAAGTTTGGCATATCTCTGGCCAATCTGTGCGCCAGAATGTGGATTCTATGCCAGCTGTCAGCTGCTGCAGATTTGTTCCATTACTCATGCCAGGTATTGGCATAAATCATAGTAAATCTCTCAGTTAGTTGAACTTCCCTTTTGCTAGTCTCATTTTTTTCCCCAAAAGTGGTTATTGAGGTGAAAAAATAAAAACATCACAATTTTTGCCCAAATTTAGTGTGCTATAAAATTAGCTATTTTTTTTTCA